>NC_036872.1:31138407-31165085 GCF_002910315.2 Salvelinus sp. IW2-2015 | reverse complement strand
TTTTTTTTTCCCAAAAAAGAGAACCCAAAACACTTGTTGTCCCATAAATGAACCACTGCGTGAGGGAATGCGTCCCAGGGCACTGAAACATGCCTTCCTCAAGGAAATAACTCTGCCCTGACCTTAAAGGCCCAGTGCAGTCAAAAACATGATTTTTCTGTGTTTTATGTATATTTCCACACTGGGGTTGTAATAATATTGTGAAATTGTGAAAATTATGATAATGGCCTTTTAGTGTAAGAGCTGTTTGAAAAAACTGCCTGAAATGTAAGACCGTTTGGGTGGGATGGAGTTCTGGCCGGCCTGGTGACATAAATTGGTTAATAGACCAATACGAATGAGAGTTCCAAACCTCTCTGCCAATAACAGCTAGTTTTCCGTTTTCCCCTCCCTACTCCGACCACTCCCAGATAGTTCTTGCAAAATCCTTGCTTGAGAAATTCCTCTTTGTTAGGAAGCTATTTTTGTTTCTTTTTGACCATTTTAATCACAGTAAGGTACTTAATTGTTACCCAGAAATTATTTGATATTGAGATAAAAATGGCTGCATTGGACCTTTAACTGCAGGCTTTTAGTAAGGTACCTCACACAACACGTAAACAGCACTAGCTACCCTACTGACATTTTCACAGCTCAGAAATTGTACATCAGAGTTATGTTCCATTGTGACTCACATTTTCCATTTTAGTCATAACAAGTTACAATATGTTGCATACTGCGAGATGGATGGATTGGTTCTATGTCTATATCCCACAGATAGGGCTTGACACACACACACACACAAACACACAAATGCAGCACACACACAAACACACGTGTGTACACATACAGTACAGTGTGTGTGTTTCCCCCACAGAAAGGTTTGTTTACCTTGCCTGAGGGACCACACTTCATTGAACCAGCCCAGGGGACAACTGATGGTGCTGTGGAGGGGGAGGGACCAGAGCCCCATGTGGTCTACCCCAGCATTACAACAACAATGCAAAGACACAAACGCAGCTCTGAGGCCCTGGACACACCGAGCCCCTGTGGGGTCAAAGGTTAGTAGAATAAAATAGAACACAATTCCATAGATTTTGTTTAATATAATTTAAGATATTTTGTTTTGTTAGATTGCTTTGCGTTTTGTAAATGTATTTTTTTGTTTGAGCATGAGGAATGTTCCAGGTCCTATTTCTCCTCTAGTCTCGTGTGTTGAGCGTTGATCTCTGTGTTGTCTGTCCTGCAGATGCGGCACGTGATTCCCTAGTGGTGGAAAGAGAAAGGGAGGAGGAGGATAGGGAGAAAGAGGAGGAGACGGCTCAGCATCGCTCCCAACGCTCCGTCAGCAGAGAGAGGTACACAGCAGTGTTTCCCCTACTATAGGTGGCTGGTATAAATAGGCGGGTAGAATGAAAGAGTTCACAATTCGATTGGCAAGTTTTATTCCATAGGAAAGACTGGGCCAGAGTCTGGATTTTTCCTGGAATTCTTTGAATATTTATCATTCTTGGAATCTCTTTATTTTCCGACATCATTGCCTATCACCGAAATGTACCTCTCATTCTTCATTGTGTTTCTCACTCCTGTGTGAAGGTGGGTAGAGACCATGGTGGTGGCAGACTCTAAACTGATTGAATACCACGGCAGTGACAATGTAGAGTCTTACGTCTTCACCATCATGAACATGGTGAGTAGGGAGGATCAGGCTTTACCTGAGCCCTCTGTCCACACCAGACAGACACAGTAACAGTGACACGTCATGACAGCAGTGTGGTGCTCCAGTGATAGCTTGTGTGTGTGTGTGTGTGTGTGTGTGTGTGTGTGTGTGTGTGTGTGTGTGTGTGTGTGTGTGTGTGTGTGTGTGTGTGTGTGTGTGTGGTGTGTGATAGAGAGGTGGTTGGTCTATGTTCAGGTGCAGGGATATTCCATTGACTGCCAGTATAAGGTAAATGCCATCCACATCACCTTGTCCGCCTGATTTCCTCCATGAGGGCGGATTAAGGGAGGGGTAATCAACACTTCACGTTAAGACCAGACATACGATGAAGGCTTTTAATTAATGAACTATTTTCATTGGCACAAAAAAAGTTCAGGCGCACCAAACTGGTAGGTCGTATAGAGCACACGATAATTGTATTAGCGCCTTTTGGAATCATCTTTTGAGCTAGCTATCCAGACCTCTTTCCTTTCTTCCAGTGCTTTCTTAAACATACTGGGCAAGTTAACAGGTTTTTAGCCAGCTAGTTGCTAGCAGTTATTGCAAATAATTAGCACCAGCATTGATGTCTGTTGACACATAATATCCTAAACTTCTAGGATTGGACATTGATTCATGATAAGAGGAGTGCACTGGGGGCAAGTTTGAATACCTAGCGTTAGAGCTTTGGGCCAGTAAACCGAAGGTCGCTGGTTCAAATCCATGAACTGATAGAAAATGATGTTGATGTGGCCCTAAAGCGAAGGCACTTAACCTTAATGTGCTCTTGTAAACTGCTTGCTGGACAACAAGATCAATAACACAACTCAAACATCCAAGTTTCAGCTGATTGTGTTCGTGTTTGCTTTTATCTGTGCCTCTATGATGATGGTAATTGTTCATGTTGTCGTACTGTTAGAAAGGGCTGAAGATCACCACCATGCAGACACTCTCTGGCCAGTTTCTGTGCCTGGCAGAAGAACCTCAACCCACAGAGTGACACACCCTGCTCATCGACACGTGGCGTGCTGGTACACCAGGCAAGACGCAGCCATACCACTCCTGAACACCCACTATTCCTACACTTAACCACTGTGGATTGTGTATAGATGATACTAGGTCCCTGTGTGTGTGGTGTGTGTGTGTGTGTGTGTGTTGTGTGTGTTGTGTGTGTGTGTGTGTGTGTGTGGTGGTGTGTGTGTGTGTGTGTGTGTGGTGGTGTGTGGTGTGTGTGTGTGTGTGTGTGTGTGTGTGTGTGGTGTGTGTGGTGTGTGTGTGTGTGTGTGATTTCAACAGGAAGGACATTTTGTGCAGGGCTGAATCAGCCATGTGAGACCCTTGGTCTGTCCCTCTGTCAGGGATGTGCCAGCCTCACCGAGCTGCAACATCAACGAAGACTCAGGATACCTGTAGCCTTCACCATCGCACACGAGCTGGGACACAGGTTATGTAGCTGTGTGTGTGTGTTACCATTTCTACTTATCTATCAATTAAATTCACGCATTAAGTCAAAAGGACATCTCATCTTTGTTTTCCTCAGCTTTGGATCCACCATGATGCCAGGGGAATGACTGTGAGCTGGAGGCAGACACCCCTTCATCATGTCCAGACAGCTGATGTACGACACCTCCCCACTTACTGGTCTTCCTGTCTCAAAGATACATCACACGCTTCTAGAGTGAGTCTCTTCTCTCTCTCCTGTCTGCCTGTCTGTCTGTCTTCTCCCTGTCTGCATGTCTGTCTGTCTCTCTCCCTGTCTGTTCTGTCTGTCTGTCCTCTCTTCTGTCTGCTGTCTTGTGTTGTTCTCTCCCTGTCTGCTGTTGTGTGTCTGCTCCTCCCTGTCTGCTGTCTGTGTGTCTGTCTCTCTCCCTGTCTGCTGTCTGACTGTCTCTCTCCCTGTCTGCTGTCTGCTGTCTGTCTGTCTGTCCTCTCTTCCTGTCTGCTGTCTGTCTGTCTGTCTCTCTCGCCTGTCTTGCTGTCTGTGTGTCTGTCCTCTCCTGTCTGCTGGTCTGTGTGTCTGTCTCTCTCCCTGGTCTGCTTGTCCTGCTGTCTCTCTCCTGTCTGCTGTCTGTCCTGTCTCTCTCCCTGTCGCTGTCTGTCTTGTCTGTCTGTCTTCTCTCGCCTTGTCTGCTGTCTGTCTGTCTGTCTGCTCTCCCTGTCCTGCTGTCTGTGGTGTTGTCCTCTCTCCCTGTTGCTGTCTGTGTGTCTGTCTCTGCTCCCTGTCTGCTGGTCTGTCTGTTCTTCTCTCCTGTCTGTCTGTCTGTCTGTCTCTCTCGCCTGTTGCTTTCCCTGTCTTGTCCTCTCCTGTTGGTGTCTGTTGTCTCTCTCCTGTCTGCTGTCTGTGTGTCTGTCTCTCTCCCTGTCTGCTGTCTGTGTGTCTGTCTCTCTCTCTATCTTTCTCTTCCTCTCTCTTTCCTTCTCTTTGTCTCACCCTCTCACTTCTGTGTAGTTTTTTGATGCTAACGTGGATGAGGTGATTCTCTCTGGTTCCCTAGTCGTGGTTGGGGCTTCTGTCTGGACGACCGTCCCTCAAAGAAGGATCTGACCACCCCACTGGCCCGTCTCGGGATTCGCTACACCACACAGCACCAATGCCAACTACAGTACGGCCCCAATGCCACCTACTGTCACGAGATCGATGTGAGTAAAGCATAGAAATAAAATATGTTGTCACATACACCAGATATGTGCAGAGATGTGTTGTTTTACAGGGTCAGCCATATGAGTACAGCACCCCTGGATCAAATTATGGTTAAGTGCCTTGCTCAAGAGCACATCGGCAGATTTTTCACCTTGGGTATTCAAACCTGTGACCTTTCGCTTACTGGCCAAACGCTGTAACCGCTAGGCTACCTGCCACTTACACATACGCACGCACACGCAGGTACGCGGACCCACACACACTCACACACACACACACATACACACCACAACAACAACACACGAATCTGGATGGACACTTACTTAGCCTGGGTTTGTTTCCTCCTAGAATGTGTGCCAGATCCTGTGGTGTTCAGTGAATGGGTCCTGTCGCTCTAAACTGGACTCCCCCATAGATGGTACTCGCTGTGGCCCTGAGAAGGTAGGTTGGGGCTGTGTTTGTGTACGTGTGTTTGTGGTGTTGTGGTGCACTGTTTCACTGGCAACTTTGCGATGATGTGTAGTATGTTCTCACTCATGTGTGTGTGTCCGTGTGTGTGTTCTCTCTATCAGTGGTGTATCTCGGGGGAGTGTGTGATCGTAGGGAAGCTACCAGAGATAGTGAATGGGAACTGGGGACAGTGGAGTAGCTGGTCTCACTGTTCCAGGACCTGTGGAGCCGGGGTGCAGTCTGCTGACAGGGAGTGTAACCACCCCAAGTAAGAACTGACCCCACATCTGTCTCACCCTCTCCTCGCCTTCTTTCACCTCCCCTTGTTCCATCTTTGAGTAAAATGTATGGTCCTTTGTTTCCTTCAGACCAGAGTTTGGTGGGAGGTACTGTACTGGTGAGAGGAGGCGTTACCGTATCTGTAACACCAAACCATGTCAAAAGGCCAAACCTACCTTCAGAGAGATGCTGTGTAGTGAATTTGACACGGTACCCTACCAGAACGAACTGTACGAATGGGTCCCTGTGGCCAGACCATGTAAGAGCAAAAACCACACACACAAATCCACACATACACACACATACCACAGTGAACACACCGATACGGCACAGGAGGCTGCTGAGGGGAGGACGGCTCATGATAATGGTTGGAATGGAGTGAATGGAATGGTTTCAAACACATGGAAACCATGTGTTTGATGTGATCGATGCCATTCCATTGATTCTGTTCCAGCCATTATCATGAGCCCATCCTCCCTAATTAAGGTGCCACATACATACACATACATATATACACATATACATACATACATACATACATACATACAACATACAATATACAAATACATACATACATACATACATACATACATCATACATATACATACATACATATATACATCATACATACATACATACACATACACACACACACACACACACACACACACACACACACACACACACCACACAACACACACACACACACACACACACACACACACACACACACACACACACACACACACACACACACATTCTACATACACATACATACATACAACACTTCTTATACTTCTCCAAAACTCTATAGGAAATTACACTTTTCAATACTTGTACTATTGTCCCCTCATTTATTGACCCTCTCCACTCTCATCCCCCCTCCATCTCTGGTTCCATCTCTTCCTGGGTTCCCAGCGAGTCCTTGCGAGCTCACTGTCGTCCAGTGCGTGAACATTTCTCTGAGAAGATGCTGGATGCTGTGGACAGACGGAACTCCCTGCTTCATGAACAACAACTCCAGAAACATCTGTGTCAAATGGAGTGTGTAAGGTAAGAGAGAGAGCAAGAGAGAGGAGGGGAGGAGGGAGTAGAGAGAGAGAGGGGGGAGATAGACAGAGAGAGAGGAGGGGGAGGAGGAGGGGATGGAGGAGGTAGGAGGAGGAGGGAGGGAGGGAGGGAGGGAGGGAGGGAGAGGAGGAGGGAGGGAGGGAGGGAGGGAGGAAGGGGAAAAGCTAGTAAGTCATCTTCTGCGAGAAAAGGCATGTTGGCCTAAGATGAATCTAAGATATAAGCTCTGCCTGTTGGAGTAAGATGGAGAGAGGGAATCTGTTTGTTTTCTCCTCTGTCTATCTCTGTCTATCTCTGTCTATTCTCTGTCTATCTCTGTGTATATCTGTGTATCTCTGTGTCTCTCTGTGTTATCTCTGTGTGTCTCTGTGTATCTCTCTGTGTCTCTGTTTATCTAAGTGTATCTAAGTGTGCCTCTGTGTGTCTCTGTTGTATCTCTGTGTGTCTCTGTGTATCTCTGTGTGTCTCTGTGTATCTCTGTGTATTCTGTGTGTCTCTGTGTGTCTCTGTGTATCTCTGTGTATCTCTGATCTGATTATCTTGTATATTTACCTTATGTTGGTTCTGGGGGGGGCCTTGTGACTCTATTGTGTGTGTGTGTGTGTGTGTGTTGTGTTGGTGTTGTGTGTTGTGTGTGTGTGTGTGTGGTGTGTGTGTGTGTGTGTGTGTGTGTGTGTGTGTGTGTGTGTGTGTGTGTGTGTGTGTGTGTGTGTGTGTGTGTGTGTGTGTGTTGTGTAAATAATTTTGACCTGTGTGTTGTGTCTGTAGGAAGGTGGGCTTGACTATGTATAGACTCTAACGCTTTAGAGGATCAGTGTGGAGTGTGTCTGGGGCGATGGTTCATCCTGGTGACGATGTAGATGACGTTTGATGGCGGGGATGGCTTCGGTGAGTCTCCTCTCCCCTCCATAAATATCTTCCTATAGTCTCATCTCCTCTCAGAACCCCCAAAACATCTCCGACAATGTTTTATCTCACTGGCTAAAGGATTATGTAATTGTGTTGTTCCCATGTAGTTGTCATGGCATCGCTCTGTATGGGAGTATACAGCTATTTGTCCTGTTGTCTTTGGCTTGCAGACCGCATATTTGTGTTTCATGTGTGTGTGTGTGTGTGTGTGTGTGGGTACACAGCTACTTGTCTTGCTCTCTTTGCTATATCTTGACTGTCGGACTTCAGTACAACTGGTTTTTGCAAGAATGACTCACTAGTGAACTCACAGCCAGAGAGAAAGAGACCTTTTAACATCAGCAGTTGTCAAAGTACAGAACAGGAAAGTACTTGGAGGGCCCAAACTCCAACTGACCCCTAGACCCTACCCCCAGACAGTTATAGCCCCTAGACCCTACCCCCAGACAGTTTATAGCCCCTAGACTCTACCCCAGACAGTTATAGCCCCTAGACCCTACCCCCAGACATTATAGCCCCTAGACCCTACCCCCAGACAGTTATAGCCCCTAGAACCTACCCCAGACAGTTATAGCCCCTAGACCCTACCCCCAGACCATTCTAGACCCTAGATCCTAACCCCAGACCATTCTAGCCCCTATACCCTACCCCCAGACCATTCTAGACCCTAGACCCTACCCCCAGACCATTCTAGCCCCTAAACCTACCCCAGACAGTTATAGCCCCTAGACCCTACCCCAGACCATTTTAGACACTAGACCCTACCCCCAGACAGTTATAGCCCCTAGACCCTACCCCCAGACCATTTTAGACACTAGACCCTACCCCCAGACCATTCTAGACCCTAGACCCTACCCCCAGACAGTTATAGCCCATAACCCTACCCCCGGACCATTCTAGACTCTAGACCCTACCCACAGACAGTTCTAGCCTCTAGACCCTACCCCCAGACCATTCTCAGACCATAAACCCTACCCCCAGACCATTCTAGACCCTAGACCCTACCCTCAGACAGTTATAGCCCCTAGACCCTACCCCCAGACCATTCTAGACCCTAGACCCCTACCCCCAGACCATTCTAGTCCTTAGACCCTACCCCAGACAGTTATAGCCCATAGACCCTACCCCCAGACCATTCTAGACCCTATACACCTACCCCCAGACAGTTCTAGCCTCTAGACCCTACCCCCAGACCATTCTAGACCCTAGACCCTACCCTCAGCATCAGTTATAAGCCCCTAGACCCTACCCCCAGACCATTCTAGACCCTAGACCCTACCCCCAGACCATTCTAGACCCTAGACCTACCCCCAGACAGTTATAGCCCCTAGACCCTACCCCCAGACCATTCTAGACCCTAGACCCTACCCCCAGACCATTCTATCCCCTAGACTCTACCCTAGACAGTTATAGCTCCTAGACCCTACCCCCAGACAAGTCTAGCCCTTAGACCCTACCCCCAAACCATTCTATCCCTAGACTCTACCCCAGAGAGTTAAGCCCCTAGACCCTACCTCCAGACAAGTCTAGCCCCTAGACCCTAACCCCAGACCATGCTATCCTCTAGACCACATATGTCAGAAGTCAAGCCCGCGGGCCACATCCGCGCCCGCGAGAAGGTTTTTTACGGCCCCTGGATGATCTTGATTTATTATTAGAACCGGCCCGCAGACCGCAGCAAGCCGCGCAGCCCGCAGATCTTTTACACGCACCAATACTACATTTCCCACAATGCAACGGTGACGGCACCGAGCAGTAGGCTGCTTCATTTCAATATTTATTGGCACAGCAGTCGTCAGCATCACAGTAAAATTAACTTTCAGATACCCATCAAAATGGCAAAACGGAAGGTGGACACTGAGAACCGGGGTTTCAAACAAGGTGGGAGTCGGAGTATATGTTCACGGAGGTAGCTGAAAACCTGTGTGTCTTCTGTGTGGAGAAAAGTGTGGCGGTACTGAAAGAGTATAATCTGAGACGACATTATGAAACGAAACACGCGGACAAAAACAAAATATGGACATGGAACAAAGGCTACAAAAGGCAGAGGATTAAAACGAGGCCTCAAATCTCGACAGGCTCTGTTCAAAAAAGCCAAATCACAAGGCCAGGCTTGCTGTCAAGGCCAGTTTTATTTTGGCAGAAGAGATCGCTAAATCAGCCCGGCCATTTACGGAGGGGATTTCATCAAAAACACGCATGATTAAAGTTGTGACGAAGTTTGCCCAGAAAAAAACCGACATTTCTGACATGCCCAGTTGTCAATTTTCATCCGCGGAGTGGACTCCAGCCTAAGCGTGACAGAGGAGTTTTTGGCTTTACGTCCTATGCATGGCACAACTACGGGGCATGATTTGTATGAAGAGGTGTAAAAGATTTGTAAATGAGATGGAGCTGCCTTGGGAAAAACTCGTGGGTTTGACAACCGACGGAGCACCTGCGATGTGTGGACACAGGAGCGGACTGGTGGCGAAGATACGGGAAAAGATGCAGAGGAAAACGCGACAGGTGAGCTGACAGCTTATCATTGTATCATACACCAGGAAGCGTTGTGCGGTAAAAGCCTTGAAAATGGAGCATGTAATGAGCATCATCACGCGCACAGTTAACTTTATCAGAGCCAAAGGTTTGAATCACCGCCAGTTCAAGGCATTTCTGACGGAGTTAGAAACGGAGCATGGTGATTTGCCTTATCACACAGAGGTGCGATGGCTAAGCCAGGGAAAGGTGCTTCAAAGATTTTCGAGCTTCGTGAGAGATTTTCTGTTCTTGGACAGCAAGGGAAAGACACAACACAACTCCGAGACGAAATTTTCTGTGTGAAATGGCTTTTCTGTTGTACATTAGAGTCATCTTAATGCAATGAACTTGCAGCTGCAGGGTCGGGATCATGTCATCTCTGATATGTACAGTACAGTGAAGGCATTTAAAACCAAACTGACTCTGTGGGAGACGCAGATGCGCAAGAAAAATTTGAGCCACTTCCCAGCTGCCAGACATGAAAGAGAAGCTCTCTACCAGTGCTTCCGAGCGCACAGTTGGCTGATAAAATAGGTAATGCTGCGCGCTGACTTTCGACGCCGATTTGCTGACTTTGAAGCCACAAAAAGCAGGTTGGAACTGCTCGGTAACCCATTTGCTGTTGACGTGGAAAGCTCACCACCAACCTCCAATGGAGTTGATTGACCTCCCGATGCAATGATGCACTGAGGGCAAAATATGCAGGCAGTGGGTGCTGCGGAGTTCGCCCGTTCCTCCCCGACACAATGCCCCAGCTGCGCATCCAGGCTGCTCAAAACGTTGTCTATGTTTGGCAGCACATACCTGTGTGAACAACTGTTTTCTTTGAATGAACCTGAACAAAACATCACACAGAAGTCGACTTACTGCTTGAACACCTCCACTCAATTCTGAGGATTTCCTCAGCTCAGAGCCTTACCCGAACATTGATGAACTTGTGGAAAAGATGGGACACCACCAAGTATCACCCTCAACCTCAAACAAGTGAACATTACTGTGCAATCCACATATTTAGAGTTTTTACTCAGTTCAAGTTTAAAAAGTTAAAGTTTAATATTTGTTTCACTGCATGTTACTTCTCCTTAAACAAAGTTTGTTTTTGATTAATAGATTTTTGCACTTTATTTTATTGTATTCAATCCAATTATATTTTAAAAATATTTCAGTTGAGTGATGATAGAAAATTGCTATTATTGTTTTTTTCTTTGAATGTAAATTTAGCCCACTTTTGCTAAAAATAGAAAAGATAGGCTACTGATGGTGCCTTGAATACCGGTTTCTTTCATTTAAGTTCATGTTATGGGGATTTTATATAAAGGAAATTTGTCTTTTGTGTCTGTTGAAAATTAAAGATACTGACAGAGCCATAAAAAATATTGCTTATTTATCTGATCATATTGGAATATATTGTTAGGTTTTCAGTAGTTCAATTAGGTTCACTAGACTATATGCGTCATTTTAAAAAAATTTCAAGAACATTCGAACAGTCCGGCCCTCGGCTTGTAGCTAAATTTTTATTTGGCCCTCCGTCCATTTGACTTTGACACCCCTGCTCTAGACCCTACCCCAGACAGTTCTAGCCTAGACTCTACCCCCAGACAGTTACTAGACTCTACCCCCAGACAGTTCTTGACTCTACCCCAGACAAGTTCTAGACTCTACCCAGACAGTTCTAGACTCTACCCCAGACAGTTCTAGACTACCCCAGACAGTTCTTGACTCTACCTCAATTAACCGTTCTAGACTCTACCCCAGACCAGTCTTAGACTCTACCCCAGACAGATTCTTGACTCTACCCAGACAGTTCTAGACTCTACCCCAGACAGTTCTAGACTACCCCAGACAGTCTAGACTCTACCTCAGACAGTTCTAGACTACCCCAGACAGTTCTAGAACTCTACCCCAGACAGTTCTAGACTACCCAGACAATTCTAGACTCTACCCCAGGACAGTTCTAGACTCTACCCCAGACAGTTCTTGACTCTACCCCCGACAGTTCTAGACTCTACCCCAGACAGTTCTAGACTACCCCAGACAGTTCTAGACTCTACCCCCAGACAGTTCTAGACTCTACCCCAGACAGTTCTAGACTATACCCCAGACAGTTCTAGACTCTACCCCAGACAGTTCTAGACTCGAGAGAATGGGGATCCATTTGGAACTGGTGGCAGTTAGTAGGAAGATCCATTACAGTACCATGTTTGACTGATTTCACTCGGCTGCATGGTGCCTTTAAATATGATAGGACAAGTCATCTAGGACTGGGAGAAGGGAGTGAGCTTTCTGTTTGGAATGCAGACCCAGATCTCAACCTTACCTCCCAGACACCCACTGTGTGTGTTTGTGTGTGTGTTTGTGTGTGTTTGTGTGTGTGTGTGTGTGTGTGCCCATTTCCAGACACCCGCCGGCTCAGCTATATGAATCTTCAAAGGGCAGAGCTGAGATCCAAAGCAATGCTGCCCCTTCTCTTACCCTCACAAACAGACACACAACAACACCTCCCCCACCCATCCACACACTATTAAAAAACTGAGGCACAGCCAGAGCAGTACCCCCACACACAGAGACGGGGTTAGCCCAGCCCTGCCACCTAACAGACACACACCCTCTATTAAACATCACAGAGAGTCTGGCTGCCATGGTGGCCTGTCTGTAAGATCTGGCCTCTCCCACGTTGCGACCTGCAAACATGAATTATGTTTTGATTGTTTAACAGTGTCTTCATCATGCCTTTGCTTGCATTTCATTGCTTCGAGCTTTGCTACAATTTCAGGAGTAGGTTTATGATTACATGCTTTCAGAATGTATTACCACCCCTTGACTTTTTCCACATTTCGTTGTGTTACAGCCTGAATTTTATATTGATTAAATGTAGATTTTTTTTGTCACCGGCCTACACACAATACCCAATAATTTCTAAGTGGAATTATGTTTTTCAAGATTTTGCAAATTATTTAATTAACAACGACAATCTAAAATGTCTTCAGTCAATAAGATTTCATACCATTTGTTATGTCAAGCCTAAACAAGTTCAGGAGTGAAAATTTGCTTAATAACAAGTCACATAATAAGTTTCATGTACCCCTCAAATACAATTATATGTAAGGTCCGTCAGTCGAGCTGTGAATTTCAAACACAGATTCAACCACAAAGACCAGGGAGGTTTTCAAATGCCTCGCAAATAATGGCACCTATTGGTAGATGGGTGAAAAAAAGCAGGATTGAACATCCCTTTAAGCATGGTAAAGTTGGGTCTCCCGGGTGGCGCAGCGATCTAAGGCACTGTATCACAGTGCTTGAGGCGCCACTACAGACCTGGGTTTGATCCCAGGCTGTGTTACAGCCGGCCGTGACCGGGAGACCCATGGGGCGGCGCATAATTGGCGCAGCATTATCCGGGTTAGGGGAGGGTTTGGCCGGCCGGGATTTCCTTGTCCCATTGCGCTCTAGCGACTCCTTGTGGCGGTCCGGGTGCCTGCAAGCTGACCTCGGTTGCCAGCTGTACAGTGTTTCCTCCGACACATTGGTGCTGCTGGCTTCCGGGTTAAGTAAGCAGTGCGGCTTGGCAGGGTCGGAATAGAGCTAAGCACAGGAAAAATCCTAGAGTAAAACCGGGTTCGGTCCGCTTTCCAAAAGACACTGAGAGACAAATTCCCTGTCACGATTGTCGTAAGAACATTCGGACCAAAGCGTAGCGTGAAATCGGGTTGACATTTTTTATTATAAGTGAACCACACAACAAAACGATAAAGAAGAAACMACACGTGAAGCTATGGAGTGCTCACAGGCAACTACACATAAACAAGATCCCACAAAAACCAGTGGGGAAATGGCTGCCTAAATATGATCCCCAATCAGAGACAACGCTAAACAGCTGCCTCTGATTGGGAACCATACCAGGCCAACATAGAAATAAAACAACCTAGATTACCTACCCTAGTCACACCCCGACCTAACCAAAATAGAGGAATCAAACCAAGGCTCTCTATGGTCCGGGCGGTGACAGTACCCCCCCCCCCCCCCCCAAAGGTGCGGACTCCGGCCGCAAAACCTGACTCTATAGGGGAGGGATCCGGGTGGGCCATCTACGCGTCGGTGGCGGCTGCGTGGCGGGACGAAGAACCCGCGCATCCCGCGGATCCAGCACCGGTGGCGGCTCTGGTGGGGACCTTCCCCGCCCAGACCACAGTCCCGCCATGGTGCTAGAACGCCGTGCCCGGACTGGGCCTCGGCGCAGAGGAGGACCCCGGCCATGGAGCTGGGTTTGAACGCCGCACCCAGCTTGGCACCAGCGCCGAGGAAGCTGCGGCCTTGGAGCGGAGGACTGGACGCCGTGCCTGAACTGGACATCGGCGCAGAGGAAGGCTCCTGCCATGGAACGGGACGCGACACCGTGCCTGGACTGGGCATCGCCGCAAGGAAGGCTCTGGCCTTGGAGCTGGACTGGACGCCATGCCCGGACTGGGCCCCGACGCAGAGGAGCGCTCCGGCCTTGGAGCTGGACTGGACCGCCGTGCCTGGACTGGCACACGCGCGCAGAGGAAGGCTCCTGCCCATGGAGCCGGGACTGGCACGCTTGGCTGGAAGTTCCGGACCGTGGACGTCGCTGGAGGTTCCGGACCGTGGACCGTCGCCAGGAGGTTCCGGACTCCGGACTGTCGACCGTCTGCAGGAGTTGCGGACTGTGGACTGTTTCGCAGGAGGTTCCGGACTGTCGGACCGTCCGCAGGGAGGTTTCCCGACTGTGGACCGTCGTGAGGAGGTTCCAACTGTGGACCGTCGCAGACCGGTTCCGCGACTGTGACCGGTCACCTATAAGATCTGGAACTGTGAACCGTTGCCGGAAAGCTCCAGACTGTAACCGTTCCGCCGGCTCGAAAATCGTCCGGACTGTGAACCGTTGCCGGAAGCTCTCGGACTGTGAACCTGTGCCGCCGTTAAAGCTCTGACACTGGGACCGTCTCCGCGAAGCTCTGAAACTGGGGAGGCACCGTCGCCGAAAGCTCCTGACTGGGGACCGTCGCCGAAGCTCTGGACGGTGCCGTACCGTCGCCCGGAAGCTCTGAATGTCTCGGGTGGGACACCGTCGCCGAAGCCTGCCGTGCGTGGACCGCGCCACAGTGGCACCGGACTCGTGACACGCCACTCAAGCAAGTGAGAGGAGGCCAGGCCAAGGCTACCGGACTGGGAGACCTCCCTCCTCCTTCTTCTTCACAAAAAAAGAAACCGAGCGGAGCGCGGGTGAAGTGGCGGCAGGACCACGAATGTACCCCTGACGCAGGATTCGGATACATATGTTCTCCATAGCGCCGCGTCTCCCCTTGAGAGAGGGATACACGTCTACTCCTGGAATGCAGCATCTACAGAGATTTATGGCACAATTGCTTGTGGGGACTCCGGAGCCTTGATGTGCGACGCGCTGCGATGGTGTAATTGAGGATCCGCCTTCTCTTGTGGAGAAGTGGAGAGCCAAATCGGGCATATTCAGGGGGAATGCGCACGGTGGAGACCTGGTCTGGACTTCCTACCACCAAAGGTAGCACCACAACAGTAACCGCCTAACACCTCCCCGAAGCACCTCCGCGACCACCCCGTGAGAGCCCTCCCTTGCCAAGAAACAGTGGGGTCAACTAAGCGTAACCAGGGTAGGCCTAGCACCACGGGAAACGCAGGAGAGTCAATGAGGAAGAGACTAATCTCTCCTTGGACCCCCCCTGCGTCACCATACCCAGAGGAGCGGTGGCCTCCCTAATCAACCCTGACCCTAATGGTTGACGTCTAAAGGCGTGAACGGGAAGGCACAGCCACGGGACAAATGGAGTTCCCTAAACTAAGGGCGAACAACTGTCTATAAAATTCCCAGCCGCGCCTGAATCGCCCAGCGCCTTATGCTGGGAATGCGGGAAACTCAGGGAAGAAACATAACAAAAACATGTGTGCCAACAGAGGCTCTGGGTGAGAAGGGTGCCGGCTCACCTGGGATGACTCCAGAGTGTCCTTCCTGCTGCCTCAATCCACAGAGTAACCAACCCGGCACCGACCGGCCAGAGTGTGACCTCTGCGGCACAGATGGGTGCTACGAGATGGAACCTCCTCCAGTCTCCCTACGCACAGCACCTCCCAGCTCCATGGGCATCGGGCAGGGTGGTGCTGGGAGTTCCGGTCGATCAGACCTATCGTTCCATCCCGCGCGCCGGCGGCCAGGGTCCAAAAATCCATGACGAACTCCGGGCGCTCTCGTTCCCTGCCTCAATGAAGAGACGTTCACCTGCCGCTTCTACCCTCGGGTGATGGTCGAAGACTGCCCGTAAGCGGCGGTGTGAAATCTTCGAAATGCTCCAGCGCCGCATCTCCTTCTCCACACACGGCGTTGGCCCACTCCAGGCTTTCCCAGAGAGGCTACGCAGACGAGGGCGGACACCTTCTCACGACCTGAAGGAGCCGGGTGGACGGTTGCCAGGTAGAGGTCGAGCTGTAACAGGAAACCCTGGCAGCGTGCAGCCGTCCCGTCATACTCCCGGGGAAGGGCGAGACGAATCCCACTGGGACCGGGTGAAGGGGGGGGGCGAGTAGTGGAGACCCTGGTTGTGCTGGTGGAGGTGTTGGAGGAACTCCCTGTCTCTCCCAGCGGTCCATAGTCAGACGCAGGAGAGCAGAACTTGGTAATAGCCGGAGCAGTTTAATAGCAAAACCAACGTCATAAAAATAACAAGATATTGGGTACAAAAACCCGTCGTGCACCAATAAACACAACACAAGCACTTACAATAAACAATCCCACACAAAGACATGGGGGGAACAGAGGGTTAAATACACAACAAGTGATTGAGGGAATTGAAACCAGGTGTGAGGAAAAACAAGACAAAACACATGGAAAATGAAAAGTGGATCGATGATGGCTAGAAGACCGGTGACGCCAACCGCCAAGCGCCGCCCGAACAAGGAGAGGACCCAACTTCGGCGGAAGTCGTGACACTGATTCCCCTTTTTCTCCATCCTCCTGTCCCAGGCTACGTGGACGTGGGAGTGATCCCAGAGGGGGCTCGTGACATTGTTGTCCAGGAAGTGGAGGAGGCGGGGAACTTCCTGGCTCTGCGGGGTCAGATGTCAGAGGAGTACTTCCTGAATGGCCAGTACATCATCCAATGGAACGGGGAGTACAAGGCAGGCGGAGCCACCTTCTACTATGAACGCAGTGGGAACCTGGAGAACCTTACCTCCTCTGGACCCACCAAACAACCAGTCATGATCCAGGTACACACACCATTTAAACTATAGACACCAAATAAACAGTCAAAATCTAATTACAGACACCATATAAACTATACACACCAAACACATGAAACCACCCAGCTAGATATTGACCAGCCAGATCAGGATTCAGATGTCATACACACACACTAACAGCTGAGTGTGTTTCCTGTTGTTCAGTTGCTGTACCAGGAGAAGAACCCAGGTATAAAGTACGAGTACACCATCAAGAGGAGCCGCCAGACAGGAAATGAGGTAATCAAGTCGGAGTACAGGTGGAGGCATGGGGCCTGGACAGACTGCAGCACCACATGTGGGCTAGGTGAGTGATTGTCTTTTAAACAACTAATGATATGCTTAACCCTTAAGCTCCTAAATTCATATTCAGCTTTGGTAGGACGGCCATACTCCGTGTGTAGAATATTTGTAATATCTGACAAGTGTTAACTTGTCAGATATTAAGAGTTGTGGATTGTGTTAACTTTTGGATTTGGATGATATGGACGATGATTGCATTTCAATTCAGAGAGTTAAGCAGTATTGAGAGTTATAGCCTACAGTGTGATTATTCAGGCGGAAACGTTCCCTGTGTTCTGTGCCATCCAGGTGAGCAGCAGCAGCCTGTCAGGTGTTTTGAGCTGGAGGTGGGTGTGGTAGATGAGTCTCTGTGTGACCCAGAGAGCCGCCCGGAGGACAGACACCGCAAGTGCAAGAACATGGACTGCCCCGTCAGGTTCCATAGTGTCCCCATTTCTAAGACAACCACTCTATAACACCTGTCTTATTTCTACTCTAGTACTACGTTATTACTGCTGTATCTGGTGTTATTACTGTCTGTTCTAACTTTTAGTACGGTTGTTTTTAGTCTGATTTGCTTCTGAAAATAATATGTGCAGAATACATATTTGTTCAGGACTCCTATCTCACACTCGGTTCCCTCTCCCCCTGGGTAGGTGGTGGGTGGGGGGCTGGCAGCTGTGCTCTGCCACCTGTGGTTCAGGAGGGGTGAGGAAGCGCACAGTGATGTGTGTTCGCACGGTGGCAGGGGAGGAGAGAGTCCTCCACTCTGGGGACTGTAAACAGCTGCTCAAACCCAAACCTGTGGTGCCCTGCAACAGAGACCTGCCCTGTGGACCCAACTGGGCCGTGGGCAGCTGGAGCGCGGTACAGTTATTTTCTCCACCTTTCTCTCCCTCTCTCCCACCCTGTCTCTTCCTGTGTTTCTGGCCATGCCTCTATCCATTCTCCTCTCTAGCTTCCCTATCCTGCCTGTTTTGTAAACCTCTTTCTCTCTCTCTTGCTCTGTCTCTCTCTCCTTGTTCTGTTAATAACCTATTTAATCTTTCTCCCTCTCAGTGCCCAGTGACATGTGGTGGTAGCGTGCGCTCCCGGACGGTCACCTGCCTGACCGCACCCAAACGAAAGTGTGACATAGAAACCATGCCTCGCTCCAAGTCTCTATGTGCCCTGCTGAGCTGCCCAAGCGCAGGCCTCCGACGACGTCCAGGACCACCCCCTAAATACCGCCGTGTCTACCCGCCCAAGAGACACCCCACCAGGCAGCCGGTTACACACGCCTGGGGTTCCAGAAACACCAGCCCCACCGCTACACCCAGAACCATCACTGTGACTGAGAGAACTACAACCCCCATCACCACCTCTACCACCAGGCCCCTTCCATCATCCTCCACAGCTTCTGACATCATCGACGTAGATGGCTATGAGTTGAACCTGATAGTGGGGAAGAATGGGAGTGTAGAGGATGAGAAAGTTTTTTTTATTACGACCAGTCCTACTGAAGAGGAGAACAGAGAGAGGGACATGAGAGAAAAAGGGGAAGAAGAGATAAAGGAGGAGGGGAGTACATCTGATTTTTTGTTTCCAGTCTCGGGGGTGAGGTACACCCCGGGATATGACTATGTAGTGGAGGACGTCATGACAACAGGGAAGGAGGGGCATATAGATTTTGACATTTTTACCACGGCAACCTCTCTTAGGACTCCCAAACAATCACCAGCCACCGTGACCACCACCAGGTTACACCCTACAACTACACGACACACAAGTGTCCAAACAAAAACACTTACAACCCCACACGCAACCAGAGTACTCCGCACTACCTCCCCCTCAACCCCACAAACCAGCACTGGACGCTGGCCCGTGACCACCCGCCACTACCCCCTCACTCGCCCCAAAACCACCCCTTTCATCAACCCTTCCACCCAACGGACAACCAGGGTGCCCCACACCACCCCTACACCCCTGGCACACACGGCAGGGGTGAGGAGTACACCCAAAGTCCGTTACCACAGTAAACAAGCACTGTACCCCACAACAGAAGGCACTTTCCACACTAGAGATGCCCCCTGCTCTACTAGCCCATCATCAGAGGCCCCCCACCCCACTGCGAGGATCATTAAGCTGAAGAAACCCAGTGAGATCCCAAAGAATGGCAGCTCTGCCCCCCGTTCTAAAATGCCAGGCCCACTGGCTAAGAAGCCTGCCTCGCGTTTTAAAGGCCCCTCCCCTCGTTCAAAAGGTAAAGGTCAGAAGCAGAAACCAGAAAGTCCCGTAGTGACCTTCACCAATGACTATGGCTACCTGAACGCCCAGGAGCCAATCAGCATGGATGTGTTCTGGGTGGTGGGCAACTGGAGCGAGGTGAGTACAGGAGACTGGAACCCTCTGTTGATGAGCTTAGTGATGATGACCCTATAAAGATACAATGCCTTTTGTTTATTAGAATCCCAGATGTAAGAATGAACCCCCTAATAGCGGTGTACAGTCATGGAGAAGACACACGTCTATACTTACTTACAACATACTTTCCTTTGATGAACGAGGGTTTAATATCAGAATTAAATWAAATAAACCAAATCTCTCTTGACCCTCTTACTGACGTTCCGTCTTCCTCTCTCTCTCTTCTCTCCTGTTGTCTGTGTCAGTGTTCTACGTCATGTGGCCTTGGGGCAGTGTGGAGGCCAGTGCTGTGTAGCTCCCAGCAGGAATCGGACTGTGCCAACCTGGAGAGACCGGAACCAGCTCGCACCTGCCACCTGCGCCCCTGTGCCACCTGGCTGAGTGGCAACTGGAGCAAGGTCAGTATCCTGGGTAAACTACGCAAGACAGCAACACGTCACTTATTATGGTGAGCTGATTATACTATACCTCTCTCTCTCTCTCAATTCAATTCAATTCAATTTGCTTTATTGGCATGACATTACAATGTACATATTGCCAAAGCTTACTTTGGAGATTTACAATATTAACATAATTAAAATAATAATAATCAATATTGTCAATGGGACAACAGTAACAACAATAATCAAGGGTCAAAATAACCATACATTTATTTTTTATTTATTTATTTAACCTTTATTTAACATTGAACCATAACAATAAGCATAGTACAGGTTGGTTGGTCTGTCAGACACTGTCCCTCATCTTATGGCAGGCAGCAATGTAGTGCGCTGCCAACCCACATCTGCCAACTCACACGCTGCCAACCCACAAGATTTTTATCAGTAACCATGGTCAAATAGTTTGCCACGGTGTACTGTCGATTTAGGGCCAGATAGCACTGTATTTTACTTTGTGCTTGTGCTTATGTTTTGTTTTAACAGTGTTGTAATTTGGTTTATTCTGATTGATTGGATGTTCTGGTCCTGAGGCTTCAGTGTGTTAGTGGACCAGGTCTGTGAACTCAGCCCCAGGACCAGCTGAATGAGGGGACTCTTTTCTTTGCTCAGCTCTTGGCATTGCAGGGCGTAGTAATGATATGAGTGGGGGTCATTGTATTTGAGATGTTTCCAAAACTGAATTGCTCTTTTTTGGGTTTTTATTATTAGTGGATATTTGCTGGCGCATCAGCATTTGTGGGTTTGATTACAGGCTCAAAATGGCCAGAAACAAATAACTTTCTTATGAATCTTGTCAGTCTATTCTTGTTCTGAGAAATGAAGGCTATTCCATGCGAGAAATTGCCAAGAAACTGAAGATCTCATACAACGCTGTGTACTACTCCCTTCACAGAACAGTGCAAACTGGCTCTAACCAGAATAGAAAGAGGATAATAGTTCAATAGTACCCGCAAAACACCAGTCTCAACGTCAACAGTGAAGAGGTGACCCCGGGATGATGGGATGCAGGAACGTTCTCCATATGGCCCACCAGAGTACTTGCACCTACCAGTGAGCCTGGTTTCTTTAAAGGAAAAGAGTACACAAAATGACCAAGAGTCCCACAATACAGACAACTCTTCGTGTCAATCCTGTATTGCCGCTTTGCTGGTGAGAGCCCAGCTCTTCCTAGTGGCATAGGCTCAGGAAGAGGTGACTCGGCCGTCTTCGGCAGCCTTTGGGGCAGGTCGGGAAGCCTCAGGTTCTCTCGGCAATAAGTCCATCGAGAGCCTCCGGGATGACTCCGAGGCAAGTGAGATCCCTGGGCATGCGAGCCAAAATCCAAATTCCTCTCCCTCCGTTGTTCCCGTAATCACCCATCGATACGGATGGTCAAAGCGATGAGGGAATCGAGCTCCGTAGGTAACTCCCAGGCTGCAAGCTCGTCCTTGACCTCCTCCAAGACGCCGAGCAGGAACATATCGAAAGTGCCTCTGGATTCCAAGCACTCTCCGCTGCCAACGTGCGGAAATCCACCGCATAATCAGCTACACTGAAGGAGTCCTGCCGATGCTGGATTAGCTTCCGTGCAGCCTCTCGCCCGGAGAACGGGGCATCAAAGACCTTCCTCACTTCCCCCACAAACCCCTCCATATGGCCGGCGCATATGGCCGCTGTTGCTCCCACACCGCAGTAGACCAGGTGAGAGCCCTCCCGAACATCAGCGTGATGAGGTAGGCTATCTTGCATACCAATGGTGGCTCCCTGGGTGGAGATGACGTTGCTCTGCTGGGTCAGTCATGGCCAGTTCGTTCTATCAGGAATCAAAGTAAGACCCAGATGCAGACCGTGTCGAAGTAACAATGTTTATTACAGCAACAGAGGCAAAGGAACGGGACGGCAGGCAGGCTCAGGGTCAGGTCAGGCAGAGGTTGGTAATCCAGAGCTGGGGCAAAGGTACAGGAGGGCAGGCAGGCTCAGGGGCAGGCAGAGTGGTCAGGCGGGTGGGTACATGGTCAGGACAGGCAAGGGTAAAAAACCAGGAGGACGAGAAAACTGGGGAAAAGCAGGAGCTGACACAAAAATGTTGGTTGGCTTGACAAACCGGCCACAGACAAACAGAGAACACAGGTATAAATACACAGGGTATAATGGGGAAGATGGGCAACACCTGGAGGGGGATGGAGACAATCACAAAGACAGGTGAAACAGATTAGGGTGTGGCATTTACTCAAAACATTGTGCTTATTTAGGAAGTTTAGGACAGAAAACCTTCCCTATGTTACTGTTCACACAAATGCCTCTGTAATTGTTCTTAAAGATTGGGGTTATGAGTCCTTGATTCCAGATTTCAGGGAAATAACCTACACTTAGGATCAAATTAAACAGTTTTAATATAGCCAATTGAAATTTTGCACTAGTGAATTTGAGCATCTCATTTAGGATTCCATCAGGTCTGCATGCTAATTTTTAAATTTGAGGGCCTGAATTTTCTTATAGAGCTCCTGGTCAGTAATTAAGGAGTCCATTGGATTTTAATTGTCTTTTATAGCTTTTTCTAATCCATTCAACTTCTCATGAATATGGCATTGCATCAATTTGAACTGTGTTGTAGAGTGTTTTAAAATGTGCGGTCACCATTATGTATTGCTAATTCCTCTAGTTTAAATTTTTTAAAGAAATACAGTGACTACTAACTACTGAGTTGTTCAGAGTGATAAACAGGATAACAGTCAGAAATACAGTAACTACTAACTACTGAGTTGTTCAGAGTGATAAACAGGATAACAGTCAGAAATACAGTAACTACTAACTACTGAGTTGTTCAGAGTGATAAACAGGATAACAGTCAGAAATACAGTAACTACTGGAGTTGTTCAGAGTGAGATAAACAGTATAACAGTCAGAAATACAGTAACTACTAACTACTAAGTGGTTCAGAGTGAGATAAACAGTATAACAGTCAGAAATAAAGTAACTACTAACTACTAAGTGGTTCAGAGTGAGATAAACAGTATAACAGCAAACATCTGCTCCCTTTTTCTTTTTTCCTTCTTCCTATATATCGAACAGCACAATAGCTGTGTGTGTGTTGTGTGTGTGTGTGTGTGTGTGTGTGTGTGTGTGTGTGTGTGTGTGGGTGTGTGTGTTGTGGTGTTGTGTGTGTGTGTGTGTGTGTGTGTGTGTGTGTGTGTGTGTGTGTGGTGTGTGTGTGTGTGTGTTAGTGCAGTTTAGTGCAGATTTATTGGAGGAGCTGTTTAATCTCACTCAATCCTACAGAGTTCTCCTGTCCTCTGAGGGCCTCCGCGTAACTGCGCTGGTCCTGCTGTTGGGCCTTGTGGAGGGGAGCGGGGCCAGGTCTGGGCCGGGGGGCTGACTCTCTGGTCTGGTAGAGGTGGTGGTCTGGTGTGGGGTAGTAGGCTGGGCCCGGTCCAGTCTGGCTGCGCCAATGGAGGTGGTGATGCTCTGATGGTGGGTGGGGCCTGTGGGGTGCGCTGGGTCTGGTGGGGCGTTAAGGGGGCCTGGGGCTCCGTAGTGGTGCAGGGGTCTGGTAGGGGTCTCTGGTGGTCCTCTGTCCCGTGCGGTATGGGATGTTTGTCTACCAAGTGCCACGTCCTTTAGAGACTTGGCAAACATCCCTACTGTCTACTTCCTCAGGTGGGAGTAGTCATGCAAATGCTCTGGGGTGAGTAGGCCACACCCTTTGGTGATGTCAGCATTGCTTTCTGAATGTATGAGGATATATATTATTTTTTCACCTTTATTTCACCAGGTAGGCTAGTTGAGAATAAGTTCTCATTTGCAACTGCGACCTGGCCAAGATAAAGCAAAGCAGTTTGACACAGACAACAACACAGAGTTCACATGGAATATCAAATCAAATCAAATCAAGTTTATTTTATATAGCCCTTCGTACATCAGCTAATATCTCGAAGTGCTGTACAGAAACCCAGCCTAAACCCCAAACAGCAAGCAATGCAGGTGTAGAAGCACGGTGGCTAGGAAAAACTCCCTAGAAAGGCCAAAACCTAGGAAGAAAACTAGAGAGGAACCAGGCTATGAGGGGTGGCCAGTCCTCTTCTGGCTGTGCCGGGTGGAGATTATAACAGAACATGGCCAAGATGTTCAAAATGTTCATAAGTGACAACGATGGGCAATAATAATCAGGAATAAATGTCAGTTGGCTTTTCATAGCCGATCATTAGAGTTGAAAACAGCAGGTCTGGGACAGGTAGGGTTCATAACCGCAGGCAGAACAGTTGAAACTGGAATAGCAGCAAGGCCAGGTGGACTGGGGCAGCAAGGAGTCATCATGCCGGTAGTCCTGACGTATGGTCCTAGGGCTCAGGTCCTCCGAGAGAGAGAAAGAAAGAGAGAAGGAGGAATTAGAGAGCCAAGATCTCAAAATGTTCATAAATGACAAGCATGGTCAAATAATAATCAGGAATAAACAAACGTACAATCAATAATACAGTAGAAAAATCTATATACAGCATGTGCAAATGAGGTAGCATAAGAGAGGTAAGACAATAAATAGGCCATGGTGGCGAAGTAATTACAATATAGCAGTTAACACTGGAATGGTAGATGTGCTGAAGATGAATGTGCAAGTAGAGATACTGGGGTGCAAGTAGAGATACTGGGGTGCAAAGGAGCAAGATAAATAAATAAATACAGTATGGGGATGAGGTAGATTGGATAGGCTAATTACAGATGAGCTATGTACAGGTGCAGTGATCTGTGAGCTGCTCTGACAGCTGGTGCTTAAAGCTAGTGAGGGAGGTAAAAGTCTCCAGCTTCAGAGATTTTTGCAGTTCGTTCCAGTCATTGGCAGCAGAGAACTGGAAGGAGAGGCGGCCAAAGGAAGAATTGGATGAAAGTCTTTGTGGGGCAGCAGAGTGGAGATGGTGATGTGGGAGATGGGGAACCACTCAGAGGCCCTCTCTGCTACTCTGTTGACCAGGCTGCCTATACTGTCCTGCTCCTCTCGTAGGTTGTTGGTGCTGGTGTGAATAATAATGTGGCCTGGTGTGCCAAAGTCAGGCTGGGACAGGATGTGGAGTGCATCCTGAGTTTTTGGGCACCATCTCTCTCTCTCTCTCATTCTCTAATTTTCTCTCTGTCAATCTCTAATTCTCTCATTCTCTGTCTCTCATTCTCTAATTCTCTCATTCTTGCATTCTCTCTCCCTGTCTCTTTCTCTCTCTCTCTCCCTCTCTCTCTCTCTCTCTCTCTTTCTCTCATTCTCTCTCTCTCTCTTATTCTCTCTCTGTGTCTCCTCTCTCTCTCTCTCATTATCTTATTCTTTCTCTCGCTCATTCTCTCTCTCCCACCCTCTCTCTCATTCTCTCTCTCTCCCACCCTCTCTCTCATTCTCCCCCCTCTCTCTCCGTAGTGTCCAGAGCGATGTGAGGTGGTGGGGAGGAGGCAGCGTGAGGTGCAGTGTGTGGATGGGCAGAAGGGACATCCACTGAGACCATTCCACTGCCAAGCTCTTTCCTCCAGACCCCCCAGCACCCTGTCCTGTCGTCCCCAACCCTGCCAGCCCTGGAGAACTTCCCCCTGGGGACAGGTACACACACACATTATCACATGTTGACTGGCTTGGTCCATATGAATTACAATATGATTGTTAATATAAACTCCTTTCATCCCCAGTGTTCTCGTAGCTGTGGTGGTGGATTGTGGGAGCGGCTGGTGTACTGCCCTGAGCCGCAGCGCTGTAGCTCCACCCAGAGGCCAAACGACACAGAGACCTGCAACCTGCAGCCCTGCAGCTACTGGGACCCGCAGGACTGGGAGAAGGTAATGGCACAGGGGAACATACTTACTTACAGTTTGCGCCTTTTACATGTTCAGAGTGTGCATTGCATGGTACGGTGTGTCATTGGGGACTAGTGTGTGTGAGTAATGTCTGTTGTCTTCTGTGTGTGTCAGTGCTCTGTGAGTTGTGGCGGGGGGATGCAGCATCGCGTGGTGGTGTGTGTCGTTGAGGACTCTAGCTCTGTGGAGAACAGTCTTTGTGACCAGAGCAACAGGCCTGACACAATCAGGACATGCAACTTGCAGGAGTGTAAGACTAACACAGGTAAGACAAACACAGGTACGACTAACACAGGTACGACTAACACAGGTAAGACAAATACAGGTACGACAAACACAGGTACGACTAACACAGGTACGACTAACACAGGTAAGACAAATACAGGTACGACAAACACAGGTACGACTAACACAGGGACGACTAACACAGGTAAGACTACACAGGTACGACTAACACAGGTACCAATAACAGAGGTACGACTAACACAGGTACCACTAACAGAGGTACGACTAACACAGGTAAGACTATAACAGGTAAAACTAACACAGGTACGACTAACACAGGTAAGACAAATACAGGTGCGACTAACACAGGTACGACTAACACAGGTCAGACTATAACAGGTAAAGCTAACACAGGTACGACTAACACCGGTAAGACAAATACAGGTATGACTAACACAGGTACGACTAACACAGGTAAGACTATAACAGGTAAAACTAACACAGGTACGACTAACACAGGTACGACTAACACAGATAAGACTATAACAGGTAAAACTAACACAGGTACGACTAACACAGGTAAGACTAACACAGGTATGACTAACACAGGTAAGACTACACAGGTACGACTAACACAGGTAAGACTAACAAAGGTAAGACTAACACGGGTACGACTAACACAGGTAAGACTAACACAGGTACGACTAACACA
>NC_036872.1:31119762-31138392 GCF_002910315.2 Salvelinus sp. IW2-2015 | reverse complement strand
CTAACACAGGTAAGACTAACAAAGGTAAGACTAACACAGGTACGACTAACACAGGTAAGACTAACACAGGTACGACTAACACAGGTAAGACAAATACAGGTAAGACTAACACAGGTAAGACTAACACAGGTAAGGCTAACACAGGTAAGACTAACACAGGTACCAATAACAGAGGTACGACTAACACAGGTAAGACTAACACAGGTAAGGCTAACACAGGTAAGACAAATACAGGTGCGACTAACACAGGTACGACTAACACAGGTAAGGCTAACACAGGTAAGACTAACACAGGTAAGACTAACACAGGTAAGACTAACACAGGTAAGACTAACACAGGTACGACTAACACAGGTACGACTAACACAGGTAAGACTAACACAGGTAAGACTAACACAGGTAAGACAAACACAGGTACGACTAACACAGGTACGACTAACACAGGTAAGGCTAACACAGGTAAGACTAACACAGGTAAGACTAACACAGGTAAGGCTAACACAGGTAAGACTTCCTGATGGCTCTTTAGCAGGATATGTCATATTAAGATGAAGGAATAGTTACTGCAATACTGAAGCTGTTTTTGTTTTATATACAGCTCTGGAAAATATTAAGAGACCACTGCAAAATTATCAGTTTCTTTGGTTTTACTATTTATAAGTATGTGTTTGGGTAAAATGAAAATGTTTGTTTTATTCTATAAACTACTGACAACATTTCTCACAAATTCCCCCCAAAAATATTGTAATTTGAGGATTTATTTGCAGAAAATGACAATTGGTCAAAATAACAAAAAAAATTGTTGTCAGACCTCGAATAATGCAAAGAAAATAAGAACATTTTTAAACAACACAATACTAATGTTGTKACTTAGGAAGAGTTCAGAAATCAATATTTGGTGGAATAACCCTGATTTTCAATCACAGCTTTCATGCGTCTTAGCATGCTCTCCACCAGTCTTTCACATTGATGTTGGGTGACTTTATGCCACTTCTGGCGTAAAACTTCAAGCAGCTTGGCTTTGTTTGATGGCTTGTAACCATCCATCTTCCTCTTGACCACATTCCAGAGGTTTTCAATGGGGTTCAGGTCTGGAGATTGGGCTGGCCATGACAGGGTCTTAATCCTCCACCAAATTTCACAGTGGGGGCGAGACACCGTGGCTTGTAGGCCTCTCCAGGTCTCGCACCCACTGTGAAATTTGGTGGAGGATCGGTGATGATCTGGGGGTGCTTCAGCAAGGTTGGAATCAGGCAGATTTGTCTTTGTGAAGGACGCATGAATCAAGCCACGTGCAATGTTGTCCCGGAATAAAACTTGCTTCCTTCTACTCTGACAATGTTCCCCAACTCTGAGGATTGTTTTTTCCAGCAGGACAATGCTCCGTGCCACACAGCCAGGTCAATCAAGGTGTGGATGGAGGACCACCAGATCAAGACCCTGTCATCACCAGCCCAATCTCCAGACCTGAACCCCATTGAAAACCTCTGGAATGTGATCAAGAGGAAGATGGATGGTTACAAGCCATCAAACAAAGCCGAGCTGCTTGAAGTTTTACGCCAGAAGTGGCATAAAGTCACCCAACATCAATGTGAAAGACTGGTGGAGAGCATGCTAAGACGCATGAAAGCTGTTATTGACAATCAGGGTTATTCCACCAAATATTGATTTCTGAACTCTTCCTAAGTTACAACATTAGTATTGTGTTGTTTAAAAATGTTCTTATTTTCTTTGCATTATTCGAGGTCTGACAAACCTGCATATTTTTTGTTATTTTGACCAATTGTCATTTTCTGCAAATAAAAGCTCTAAATTACAATATTGTATTTGGAATTTGGGAGAAATGTTGTCAGTAGTTTATAGAATAAAACAAAAATGTTCATTTTACCCAAACACACACCTAAAAATAGTAAAACCAGAGAAACTGATAATTTTGCAGTGGTCTCTTAATTTTTTCCAGAGCTGTATATGCTGTTGATTGACATACAGTACAGCAGGTAGCCTAGCCGTTAAGAGCGCTAGGCCGGTAACCGAAAGGTTGCTCGTTTAAATCCCCAAGCCAGCTAGGTGAAAAAGATGTCGATGTGCCCTTAAGCAAGGTACTAAACTGTAGTTGCTCTGTTTTTTTTAATTTATTGCGGTTGACCTAAATCCGTGTTTTGTTCTGTCCTTGGTGTTGGTTGTATAGGTCTGCTGTGTAGGAAGAACAGCATGTCGTCTCGGTTCTGTGACAAGTTGAAGCTACTGGGCCGCTGCTCCCTCAGGTCCATCCAGAAACAGTGCTGTGTCACCTGTAGAGGGTAAACTCTGACCCGCACTACACCCATCTCATGGACCCCTCTCATACAAAATGCACACGTACAGGGCTTCCACACTGCGATCCTATTGGTGGATTTCATCTCTAGTGCAATCAGCCGACAGCAGCCTTTTCACCATCATCATCATAATAACCCCCACAAACTGTCGTTATCTTCATTGGGCAGAAATTCATGGAGCTATGGTACTGTGTACTGCTGCTGTGTGCAGTTTGTCTTAGCCAGTCTTGCACCTTCCCAGCTCTTCCAGGGTATCAGGCCTCCAGCTGCCTCTAAAGAGTTAGTTATGTCAACTTCTCTCCAATATCCCACCTGCTTTCCAATACGGATGAATGTCACTCAGAATGTATACCTGTGTAATCGGCTGCCATGTTGTTTTCTATTCAACGTTCCCCCACCACAGAAATGATGATGACATCCGGTAACACTGTGTTTACATCCCCCTTTCAGCTGGTATTTGCCTGGTATTTACAAAGACATTAGGATGTGACAATGGGTATTTTCTGATACTTAATTAATCCCCAAAACAAACAAATTTGATAATTATTATGTCATCAACATTTTCCATGTCACTTCTGAGCAGGGATTGGCAAAAACGACAAAATACAATAACAAAGTACCATAAAGATCAATGTATCAAAATAAACCACAAAATACTTGAATTTTGAAATGTCTTTAATTAAAATACATGTATTTTGTATTTTATAATACAGAAGCACTTAGCTGGCCCGAACAGCAACAACATTCTCAGTAACGGTTACAGAAACGTTTTACTTGCTATAACTGTGATATGTTGTTGTTAATTTGCACTGACTGTATGTCACTCTGGATAAAAGTGTCTGCTAAATAACCAAAATGTAAATGTATATGTGAAAATGAACATACCAAAATGAACTGCAAAGCACACTGGGTATTATTATTGGCCTTGTTTCAGGGTCACGTCTAGATGGGATACAGCTTAACCTAATTCTCCTAACCTGCTTGCGTAAATTCTCCTAAACCTTCTACAAATGTCAATTTTGACAAAAGCTGTATCCCTTCTAGACAAACGTTGTTTCGGGGCGGAGCTTATTCACATAACACTCAGCTTGCTTTGCAATTGTCCATTTTTACATACACATTTATATTTAGCTAATTTAGCAGATGATCTTATCACCCCATAGTGCCATCAGACTTCTGATACCAATGCAGAGTGATAGGGGGCCACAAAATGGTGAATCGCTATAACAAAAAAAAAGTATTTTGAAAATACAAATTACAGTTTTCAAAAGGATCTTGGTAAAAACACATTGGAGTGTAGTTCAGTCCAGTGTAATACAAATTACACAATACTCAGAAGTATTTTAAATACTTCCCATCTCTTCTTCTAAGAAAATGCTGGGTAAATAGTAGACTATGCAATAAAGATTCATGTTTTTGTCTAGTGTTTTTTAAATTGTGTTATTGTGGGGGTTTTCTGTGTTATTTCTCTCGTTCTAAGAGCTCTCGGGCGTACTGTGGCTCTGAAAAGTGATTTACCTGAGGCACAGATCTGGGATCAGTTTACGGTCTCCCCAAATCCTAACTTTAACCATGAGGGGAAAACATAAAACTGACCCTAGATTAGTGTCTCTGGGTAACGTCATCCTACTCTAGTGCTGTATATCTATCCTGTGGTGCCCCTCCCCATTATTAGGCTGGCCAATGAGAATGAGTTGTTGCAGGTCATCCCTCTCAGGCCTCAGTTAAGATTGCCGATGTGTTTATATGATATTGTACAGGTGCTATTATCTTTATACAACCCTTCAGCAATAAATGCAATGATGAAAGAAGCGTTTGGTGTGACTGCTTTGAATGTCCATCAAGATGATATCATTCATTTTCACTGTTATTTCCCTGCAGTACCCCATCATCAGGTATTAGTTTGGAGGTTGCAGCCTTCTTGTGATTGTGGTGTCCAAAAAATGGGTTTGTGTGTGTGTGTGTTTTGATGGGATGATGTTATGTAGTCCGAGTCCTGCCTGGCCCGTGGTGCCTCTGGTTGTCTATGTTGTCCTGACAGTATCGGTGAGATACGAGCCATGTGGTCGATCTAGGAGGAAATGAAGAGGAGGATGTTATTGGTGGTAATACTCTTCAAACAGCAAAGCTTTAACACTGGCCTCAGGCTCATGACGTCAGGGGATACCAGCTTCTCTCATCAACCACAACTGGTTTTATAGTTGGCAAGGTAAACAGGATACATTCTATAACAAGGTGTTTCGTGGCATTGTACATTTTCTAGTACAATTTACTGTCATGATTGCACATGCTAAACAGGAGTAATTAATGGAATGGAATTTGGACTGGAGTTAGCATTCATCTGAATAAGTACACTTGTTAGGATCAGGGGTATTCAACTCTTACGCTACGAGGTCCGGAGCCTGCTGCTTTTCTGTTTTAACTGATATTTAATTGCACCCACCTGGTGTTCCAGGTCTAAACCAGTCCATGTTCAGAGAGGAACAATGAAAAACACAGTTATTGGTGGTAATACTCTTCAAATAGCAAAGCTTTAACTTCAAGCTACAGATGTAGCATGTTAATTTGGTTGCAAGAGAACTTCTGGTTGCAAGAGAACTTTCCTGTATTGCAGGATATGTAAAAGTTGTAGTGTACTTGAGGTTTAAAAATGCTTCTTAATATTGTAATTTCCACTTTGAAATTTCAGACTTGATTTTACCTACCGAAAAATTGATCAGCACCTACAAAAATGTACATGAAATATAATCCACGTAGTAATTATAATTTCTTGTTGCTGCAGGATTTTTTTCCCGCTGTAGCAAACTGGCTCAAATTAAGATCCTACACCTGTAGCTAATCACTGAATGTTTTCAACTGAGAATATTCCCCGTCACCTTTGTTTCAGGAACCATGTTGAACTCCTCTGTCCCAGATAACCTGAGACTATGCCAGAAGCTAGTCAGCAGTAACGGTACACCGGCCCAATGTGGAGCACAGTGTCATAGATACAGTCAGTGTGTGTATGCGTGTGTGTGTGTTAATAACGGAGCTGTCTCCATCCAACTGTAGGCCTATTACCAAACCCCATCTCTCTTACTGCTGTGATGTCATAGTGTATTGGGTTGAGTCTGTAGTAACTGCACAATGGAAAGAATCTCGGTTTCCTTCTTTCCTAGTCACTGCACTCCACGCTGCACTCCATGCTGAATAGTTCTTCATTAGGCAGCCCCCCGCATCTCTCATTCAGAGGGGTTAGGTTTAATGCGGAAGACACATTTCAGTTGAATGCATTCAGTAACTGACTAGGTATCCCCCTTTCCCTTTCTCAAGACTCGTCCTGACCTGCAAAAATATTCAGTCATTTAAAATAATAAAATGTGCCCTTTAGCAGATGCTTTGATCCAAAGCAACTTCCTGTCACGCATGCATAAATTTCACGTATGGTTGGCCCCAGGAATCAAACCCATAACCCTGGCAGAGCAAGCACCATGCTCTACCAACTGAGCTACACAGAACTAGGCTCAAGTCAGGACTAAGCTTAATCTGGGTCCGGGAAGCAGCCCTTTATGTTTACATGTCTTCAGTTCGTAGATTTAAAAAGATCATCTTTGGTACATTTTCACTTGACATCATACCGTATTAGAAGCCAATAATATTATTCTATCTTGGTCTGTCCATTTTAGTTCTGATGATGAAATTAATGTTTGGGATCTGTGTTAATGTTACTGCTTTGTTATCAAAGTAATGACAACCACTGCTCGATACAGGTGAGTGAATCCATTCTATGACCTGTAAATAAACTCCTCTAGCCTGCTGTAACCGACCTTCGGGTTGCAGACAGGCTGATGATGTGACCGTCCATCCCTAATGGGAGATAACATGGCAAACATCTATCGCTCAGCGTAAAACAGGAAACAGCAACCTCATCTGGGTTACCAGACACCCCACCACCACACACCGGTCTGGGACACTCATCAAATATTGACATTTGATGGCTGGCTTAAAGGGCCTCAGGTCACCTATAAGACTAGAACAACAGTTGCCAAGGAAGGTGTCTCTGCGTACTGTTGAACGTGACTAGTTCAACAACATGATGAATGTAAAGAATGTAAAGAACAATGCTTGCTTTCTGTTAACAAATGAATGGAAAACCATTAGTAACCAATTTCAGGGGCCTTTTCATCACCTATCAAGGTGAAGTGAGAATAGGAATGGATGCGTAGGTCGGCCGAGGCGGGGCCCAGTCCCTCCTATCTGGGACCCATCAGACTGTGTGTCCTCAGGCAGTAACACAGGCATCCCTGTCTGTACTGTACTGTACCAGGCCTGTTCCTTTATTAAAGTCTCCACCACAGCCTTCTCTGACCCAGGCAGCACGCACAGAGTACAGCAGGCCTGGGGCCCAGACATCATATCTACGGTTGGCTCTCACTGATGGAATATTCTAGAATGCAACTTTCCAGGAGAATGAGATTTGCCTTAGCTTCACCTAAGTAGTGTAACAATGAACTAAATGTCAGTATCCCTCATTACTTTAAAGAGTGAGCATTCCATAGAGTATGCTACTTAACTGTTGCTACATATCCAAGTTGAAATAGTAGTTTTGTTTTGTTGAACACTTTATTTGCACTTACTAGGGTACATTTTTGTAGTCACATTTAGTTTTCCATTTCTATTAATTTTGCTACATTGTAACCTAATGAACACAAGCTGAATAACAGGCATGTTTGAAGTACTACATATAATATGATATATGATTTATATTGATTCTTAAAGAAACCCTATTTTCTCATAGAGAAATAGAGGTAGAGAGAATATAAATCCCACCTGTCAAATTACTGACATGTAATGTTGTTTTTGTTTTTGCACGGTACAAAGCCAGCTCCTGTGTTGATGGGAAGGGCCCGTAAGTAAGCATTTCACTGTTAGTCCACAATAGTTGCTTGCAAAGCATGTGGCGATTAACATTTGATTTGAGTTGCAGCTTGCAGCTAGACATCAGAAAAACATTGGCCTGTGGTATTGTCTTTGCTTTTTGAACTTTGATGACAAAGCTCTAAGATAGATCAATAAAGATATGGTAAACACTAAACCCAGGGAGGGCAGAGGAAGATGAGACCCAGACCACCCTCTAGTACCTCCAAAGCTCACTTATATTACGTTTAGGAGAAAAAAAACACAGACATGGTTGCATTTACAAATCTTTTTCTCTTCGGCTTCTAAAGAAATCCTGCAAATCTTTACCACATCTCAACTCTAAAACAAATCCATCTTTCTAGGCGGCACCTGCAAAGAACATTATCCTCTGTTTGAAGGGAGAGCAAAACAACTCAATAGAAAGTGGTTAGAGTAAACCTTTACCCAGAAGAAGAGATTTGCCCCTCAGAGAGAGAGTTATATAAGGAGATATGGATTTATGCTAGCTGGATAAAGGTTTTCAAAGACATTCCTGCTGTGTCTAATGGGGTGGTAACTATAGATGGGGCATTCAGTCTGTCAGCGAGATAATGTGATATTGGCTCTCACATTTTCCATGAGAGGAACACAGGCTGCAGTTTAGCAATTGATAATGATAATCAAAAAGTGAAAAATACACAGTAACTATCATTAAAAACATATAGGGTAAGGAAAGGCCTCAAATGGGTCGGGGTTAAAAGAAACATCCAGTAATAAACAGAGTTTACAAAACATTATGAACACCTGCTCTTTCCATGACATAGACTGACCAGGTGAATCCAGATAAAATCTATGATCCCTTATTGATGTCACTTGATAAATCCACTTCAATCACTGTAGATGAAAGGGAGGAGACAGGTTAAAGAAGGATTTTTAAGCCTTGAATCAGTTGAGACATGGATTGTTTGCGTGTGCCATTCAGAGGGTGAATGGACAAGACAAAATATTGAAATGCCTTTGAACGGGTTTGTGCCTTTGAAAGGGTTTGTGTGCACCTGTTCGTGTGTCAAGAACTGCAATGATGCTGGGTTTTTCACACTCAACAGTTTCCTGTGTGTATCAAGAATGTTCCACCACCCAAAGGACATCCAGCCAACTTTACACAACTGTGGTAAGCATTGGAGTCAACATGGGCCAGCATCTCTGTGGAATGCTTTCGGCACCTTGTGGAGTCCATGCCCTGACAAACCGAGTCTGTTCTGAGGGAAAAGGGGGGTGCAGCTCATATTAGGAAGGTATTCCTAATGTTTTGTACACTCAGTGTATAAGTTCCATGGGAATCCTATGGATGTCCATTATGATTGGCTCAATAATCAATGAAACTTGTCCCTGCTCCTCCAGTTCTGTTTCCTTCAGTGCTGATTAAGGCTACCACGGTGGGAAGGGACAGAACAAAGGAAGCAGCCTGCTGATAAGATTACTTTGTCTGTGGGGTACCTGATAAAAGCAGACAGATTAAGACCAGATTTATTAGGACCAGACCAATACTCTGGCCGCAGGTCGTTGACAGACATTAAAGCAGACACTAAGAAACTGGGAGGGGCCTTAGGATAGAAGCAGAAGGCAAGACATGGCATCAAGGGGTGAAAGGAGGAGATACGAAAAGGGCCGTTTCTGAACCATCATTTACAGTTGGGTCATTCCACTAATTCCATGCCTTTTGAGAAGTGTAACTTCGTTGGATTTCACCTCAATTTTACATTCTGTCATAAAGAGCACATGTTCCAACTTCCTAAAAAAACAAGTTTTACCATCTCAAGAGATTAAATTAAAAAATGACTATAGTAAATGCCTATTAATGCGCATTTAAAGTAACAGGGTTGACTGTAACAGGGTTGACCGTAACAGGGTTGATGATTTCATCTTAAATCAGCCATAAATCCCCTTGTGACAGGGAGTGGCAATTCAATACAATTCATACTTTTTTAAAACAATTTCTAGCCTGTCTATCTACGGGTAATCTGGTTTGACATGTAATGCTTGACCCACTCAGTTTTCCATCACAAAACACCAGAAAATGGCCAAAAAGAGTAGAATCAGCTCACCTGCTTTTACACTATGATTTGACTATTAGAAGTTCAATGTTTCTTTGGAAAAAAAATATTTTAAAAAGGAATAGATTCACCATATTAAAACAAAATTCAGTTCACTTAACAGGGTTGACCTTAAAATGAGGAACAGCTGTAAATTAATCACTAATCACATGAAGTCAATAATTATCTTCAGAAATGTCTTTGTCAAAGCAACCAAATATCCCGGGCTTTACAATGATGGTGAAACTTTGAGAAATTGTAAATTTAAGTGAGTTAAAATGTTCCTAGAGGTGACACAGGGTTGATGGAGGGACATGCCAAAATGCTGAATTTTGGCACTTTGGCAAGCATTTCTTCATATAGAAAAATCGGATTTATTGATTTCTCCATGTGGTCTAAACTTTAAAGTGCACTTCATTTAATATAACAGGCTTTTCAAATTCAATATTGGTGCACAATTTCTACTTAAAATATCAAAGGGAAGCAAAAGGCACTCTTTTCGTGGAATGACCCAGTTACACTTAGCATGGCTAACAAATTCCTCCTTGATGACACCCTCATTGTTAAGATCTAATAATGGCAATCTTAGCAGATATTCGTTTTTTTAAATTCTGTAAGTAGGAAGTTGCTTCCCCGTGTAGGATGATGTTATCCTGCTGAGTGTACCTTTCAGTTCTTACAGTACATGCTGACCACACTGCTTGCGTTACGTGTGCAAGCATTGCAAAATAAATGTACACATACATGTTATTCAATCATTGCATCCAAACTGCTCGCGTACGTCAACAAGCGTCTGTGTAGCCAGGCTCTAAACTAGAACTTGGTTCTATTTGTGACACTTGACGCGCAAGTCCCGCCTCTCCCATCTCCTCATTGGTTTTTAGGAGCATATACCTACATGGGTGATTAAAAATGAACTGAGGTCCACACTCCAGTCCAGTTGGTGGTGGTAATGCACCTTGAAGTTGTTTGCCAACCGCCATATAAAGTCCAAAGAAGAAGCCTGAAGAGAGATTACTAGAAACTAACTCGGTTTACCCTTTTATCTGTGGATTAATTGTCGGCGTAGAGGACCTTGTGCATTTCAGGTCAAATAACATCCCAATGTTTAACAGCAAGCTAGCTAGCTAAATTACCATGATTGTTTAATACTTTTCGACCTGTCCCAAAATTAATATAGTTGGTTCAGAGTTTGTTTTGATATTTCAACCTGTGTGTCCTGATCGTGTCTGTGTGGATGGACAAAATCAACATGCGCGCGATAGTGCACACGGACACAAGCGCGAGCCCAGTCTAGTCAGCATGTTAGAAACCACCAATTCCCAGATTGGAAATGTAGTTGAATTAAGTTATATTGTTTAAGTTTTTAAATTCTCCAACTGAATTTGATTACTGAAAATGTGAGGACGTGTCACAACTCGAGTAGTGGAGTATAAGAGCTTCTAATTGGCCATGTGACACAGAGGAAGGAGGCGAGATGAGAGAGGCCTGACTGAGATCCTCTTAGAGTTGCCATTGGATTGGAACTAGCAGTGGTTGGATGGGAAATGGCACCAGGTCTGTTTTCTCATATCTTGATGGTACCAGTACCAAGTAGTTGCACTTCAAATTACACACACACACACACACACACACACACACACACACACACACACACACACACACACACACACACACATACATACATACAGCTATAAAAAAACACTCCCACTACGTCCTCTCCATTCACAACTCCACCCCTGTACTATCAACCCAGATAAATCCTATCCTACCCTGGTCTCCATTCACACCTCCACCCTGTACTATCAACCCAGATAAATCATATCTACCTTGGTCTCCATTCACACCTCCACCCCTGTACTATCAACCCAGATAAATCCTATCCTACCCTGGTCTCCATTCACACCTCCACCCCTGCCCCATATTCTCACGCATGCACGCGTACACACACACACCCGACTCACTCCCATATGTGAGAGGGTTGATGTCGATTTGGGAATGAAAAAGGAGAGAGAGAGAGAGAGAGAGAGGAGGTGAGTTGGGGAGAGAGGTGGAAGGAGAGAGAGAGAATGAGAAAGAATGAGGGGGAGAGAGAGGTGGAGGGGGGAGAGGTGGAGGGGGATAGAGAGTGGAGGGGTGGAGGAGGATAGAGAGTGGAGGGTGGAGGGGGGATAGAGAGTGAAGGGGGATAGAGAGAGGTGGAGGGGGAGAGAGAGTGGAGGGGGGATAGAGAGTGGAGGGGAAAGGGGGGATAGAGAGAAGTGGAGAGAGAGAGGTGGAGTGGGGGAGAGAGAGGGGGAGGGAGGAGAGGTGGAGGGGAGAAGAGAGGTGGAGGTGGGGAGAGAGAGGTGGAGGGGGAGAGAGAGGGTGGGGGGTATAGAGAGATAGTAGAAGGGGAGAGAGAAGAGGTGGAGGGGGGAGAGAGAGGTGGAGAAGGGAGAGAGAGAGGTGGAGGGGGAGCTGGAGGGGCGGGAGAGAGAAAGAGAGAGAGAGGTGGGTGGTGAGAGAGAGGAAGAGAAGGAGAGAGGTGGGTGGTTGGAAAGAGAAAGGGAGAGAAAGAGAGAGGTGGGTGGTGGAGAGAGAGAATGAGAGAAGGAGAGGGTGGGAGTTAAAGAGAGGGGGCAGATCAGCTGACATAGTCTCATATTCACACACACACAAACACACACACCCCTCCTCAGCCTGTTACCTCAGTGAAGGTGGAGCCACTGTAATTGAGAGGGAGAGGAGTCCACTCCACACTGATTCATGGAGAGAGAAAGAGAGAAGGACATGTCTCACTGGCACCCACTGGCCAACCAGGACTTAGCACTACATTTTGTTTGACCATCTCTCTCTTTTTAGTGAAATCTGGAAACGTGTGGAGGGTATCTGGCAGCATTGAGCTGTTGAATGTTTGGGCCTTAGGGGACAGAGGGATGAACCTGGAGAAAGTGTTATAGTAGAATGTCCATATGCCAGTGGACCTTTCATTGTGGGAGTAGCCATCTAAGGATTTCTGGATTGGAATTAAATTCAGCACCAGGAACAGCTAAGGACAGAAGAACAGTTTCAAAAGTGGAACATATGACGCCTGCCTGGTTTGTCATTGGAATACACTGACGGTAATTACACTGGCAACAATAAGACGAGTGGGACAATAGGCTGTTTTATTTATCGATTTGTATTTGTCTTAATTTATCTACCAGGACATCAGTATAGGAACAAAAGTGAAAGAGAACATTGGAATACATTGACTTTCAGTACAATAATTGCTCTAGCTACCAAAAGAAATGCAAGGAGACATTGATTTTAAACCCAAATAGGTATCATTGAGGAGGAAATCTCTTTTGCATATAGACCTGGTAGACTAGGTACCAGAGAGCCCCATTTCCCAGGAGGGCTCCCCTCCCTGACCTCCCAGCCTCCCGTTGTCCCCAGCAGCATGTCCCAGGCTGTGAGGCTGCTTCCAGTCCTCCCCACACCATTCTACCATGACCACATGGGCTGCTGGAGGGAGTACGGCTGTCACTGCCTGGGCCACCTCTGGGACCAGGTTTTGGTCTGGCTCTGGGTCCAGGTTTAGATCTGGCTCTGGGTCCAGATTTAGGTCTGGCTCTGGGTCCAGATTTAGGTCTGGCTCTGGGTCCAGGTTTGGGTCTGGCTTTGGCTCCAGCTTGATCTCTAGGTCCTTCTTTTCCAGCCTGTCCCTGTCTCTGCTGCTAGCACTGCTGCTCGCCCTTTCCCTCCCTGTGGTTGTCTGCCATCAACCTCTCTACAGAGGCAGGCTCCAGCCAACCAGCCCCAGGCTCCAGTTCCCCAGCCTCCAGCCCCCCAGCCCCCAACCCTCCAGCCCCAGCAGCCCTCTTAGGGCGCCAGTGAACAGTTCCCTGGCTGCATCCAGGGTTGGAGAGACTGGGGAAACTGGAGGTCCCTTGGAAGGTATTGGGGTTCCGCTGGGGAGGCACGTACGCAGCTACAACCACCTGCAGGGAGATGTGCGGCGGAGGAAGCTCTTCTCCTTCCAGAAGTTCTTCCTGCGGATCGATACGAATGGCAGAGTTAATGGGACCAAGAGCAAAGACGACCCCCTCAGTAAGTAACCACAAGAGTGTGTTTTTCAATTAGTAGGAGAGTAAAAGAGGGGAAACAAAGGTTCAACCATAGTGTATTGAAAATAAACCATTGTGTTGTCAGGGCTTTCCTCACTCTTCACTACAGAATATCAAACAAATTACAGAAAAAGGGAAACAATTTCAAATGATTGACTTGTGTTGAATAACTTTACTGTATGTTTGGAAAGACATGTTTCCAGCACAACTTTTTTAGCATTGATCATCAATACGGCATGTTGAATCTAAATTGTGGCAAGATCTGTCTCCCAGCAGGACATGGACATTCTTAGAGCTAGGCAACACATTCCTGACAAGAAGCTTCTTTCTGTATCTACCAGACATCCCTGTGATATCTGTCCTGTCGCAACATTCCGTACAATGATGGTAGCTCTAAGATGATTAAAACAGGAGGGGTAGATTACCAGCCTGTTATCTGTATTCACAGCCCAGGGTCAACAGTACTGATAACAGCTTGACAGGAGCAGGACAGGGGGTAGGAGAGGATATGTCAATCACTACCATGCTCTCACACACAACCAGTCTGCTTCGTTTAAGTCCACACATATTGTACATAATGCTGATGCCGTGTGGTTTATGATTAATACAGTATAATGTGAACGGGATTAATTTACAGAGGTACAGTAACATGAATGGATATGTTTAGTACTCATGCCCTATTCTTACAGTACAGTTATACCAGTTAGATAAGTGTGTGAGCCTATCTGTGTGCGGGCACTTACATGCTCAAGTGTGTGTTCGGATGTAGCAAACCAAGCAACCACCACCAGAGACACATGTGCTCACTTAAACTACAACCACCCCCCCACCCACACACACACCACCCCCCATCCCATGTATATGGAAGTCTTTAACGTTTCTCTAGGCGTTCTAAACCACAAAATTAATCAAAGAGGCTTATGGGAAAGAGTAAGGAAAGGCACTATTGGTGTTTGTTTTGACAAGAAGATGACAGAAATGTCTTTATATAGCCTACACTTTTATATAAATGTCTTTATAGACCCTACACTTCTTTATAAATGTCTTTATAGACCCTACACTTGTATATACATGTCTTTATAGACCCAAGAGAGAGATACTGCTCCCCCCTAGATCCGACCCCCTAGGTCGGGCTACCGCAGCGAAATATGCGTGCATGCGGATAACCCATCCACATTTCCCATTTCCTTCCCTGCTTGTGTTTCAAGTCAAAGTGAAACGGTTGGAGACTCAAAAACCACCGCATCACCCGAGCGTTCTTCTCTTTAGCCCTATGCATCCAGGTGAGTGGGGCATGGTCACTGATGAGGGTGAAGTGGCGCCCCAGCAGGTAGTATTTCAGGCTTTCTAGAGCCCACTTTACTGCCAGCGCCTCTTTTCAACGACCGCGTAGTTGGTTTCCCGTGGTTCCAGCTTCCTGCTTAAAAACAGGATGGGGTTGTCTACCCCTTCTACCTCTTGGGATAGCACTGCTCCCAAGCCGACCTCTGAGGCATCCGTCTGAACCACAAACTCTTTTTCAAAGTCTGGTACCACCAGCACTGGATTACAGCAGAGAGCCTCCTGTAATGTCCTAAATGCTTTGGTGGCCCTTTCATCCCATTTGACCATGTTTGGCCCTCTGGCTCTAGTCATGTCGGTGAGTGGGGCGGCCACTGTGGCATAACTTGGGATGACCTTCCGGTAGTAACCGGTCAGCCCTAGGAACGCTCGAACTTGCTTCTTATTTACTGGTTTCGGCCATTCTCTAATTGCCTCCCACCTTCTTACGTTGGGGTTTGATTAACCCTCTCCCACGGTGTATCCCAGATACTCTGTTTCCCTAACCCCAATAACACTTGGCAGGGTTCGCCGTGAGCCCTGCCTTTCTAAGGGCGTCTAACACCGCCTGTACCCGGGGTAAGTGGGATTCCCAATCAGGGCTGTAGATTCCCACGTCATCTAAAATAGCTGCGGCGTATGCCTGGTGCGGTTTTAGGACCTTGTTCATGAGCCGTTGAAAGGTGGCTGGCCCGTGTAAGCCGAATGGCATGACGGTGTATTGAAACAAACCGTCAGGGGTTGCAAAGGCTGTCTTTTCTTTGGCCCTGGGGGTCAGAGGAATTTGCCAGTACCCTTTTGTCAGGTCCAGGGTCGTAATGTACCGAGCTTTACCAACTTTCTCCAGTAGTTCGTCTACTCGGGGCATGGGGTAGGCATCAAACTTGGAGATTTCATTTACCTTCCGAAAGTCGTTACAGAACCGCAAAGACCCATCGGGCTTGGAGACCATCACAATTGGGCTAGACCACTCACTATGTGACTCCTCGATCACTCCAGCTGTCAACATTTTCTCTTGTCTCTGCTCTAATCGCGGCCTGTCGAGCCTCGGGTACCCGATATGGCCTCATACTCACTTTTCTCCCTGGTAGGGAAACGATATCGTGAGCCGTAACCTCAGTTCGGCCGGGTACCTCTGAAAAACACATCTCTGTTTTTCTGGATCAGGGTCTTTACTTCCTGTACTTGTGCTGGGGACAGAGTAGGTGAAATATTTACTTCGGCTGCCCCCTGAGTGTGTGTCGGGTATGTGACCATTAGTGTTTTCTCTCTCTCTCCATGCCTTTAACAGGTTTATGTGATAGATCTGTTTCCTGTGGCCGTCGACCTGGCTGTCGGATCCGATAATTCACTTCTCCTATTCTCTCCAGTACTTCATATGGTCCTTTCCATGTGGCTAGTAGTTTGCACTCTACCGTGGGGATCAGCACTAACACCTTATCTCCCGGTTGAAATTCCCTCAGGGTAGCCTGCCGGTTATAAGTGTGCCGCTGGTGCTCTTGTGCTTGTCTCATGTGCTCTCGGACGATGGGCATGACTGTGGCTATCCTGTCTACTCCAGGTCGAAATACGCTTTTTGCGCGTCCCCTGCCAGGTATGGTGCCAGAAGCCCTGCCCATTCTTCTTTCGGCCACTTCTCCCTCTCTGCAGTCCTTTCGAAGGTGGTAAGATATGCTTCCACATCATCTTGTGCTGTCATTTTTTGAAGAAAATGATTGGCCCGCCTCTGGGTATTTGCAGCTGGTAATTGAGCCCCAATTTGGTCCGCTAGCCCCTTTAGGCCTTCTCTTAACTCCCGGGTGTTTCTTCTCTTGCTCTTCTCTGAGCAGCTGGTTGGTGCGGTGCTGGACCTGTAACGTGTCCTGGTACATTCGCATTGCATCCTGATGAGCTATTTGTTGAGCTCTAGTTGCCTCTTGTTGGGTGGCCGCCGCCTGTAACAGGGCTTGTATGGCTCCCTCATACTCATTTTCCTGAGAAACTGTCCTAACCAAACAAGCCACAAAAAAAAAAAACTGACTCCCCTATGGAGTGCTAACTGAACTTCTTTTTTTCTTTTTCTTTTTTACCTAACCAGCGGAATGGTTAGTCCATATGCCCACATTTCCCACCACGTGTGGCAAACCTCTTCAAGGTTATGAGCATTTGTCACAAATTAAGTGGGAAACTGTCACCAAATTACCCCAGAATGAGAGTTCTTTCGAACAGGACAGTACCTGTGTGTTTGTCTCTCCGTCCTGGTCCACCCAGGTCGTAGGCAAGGTCAAGGATAGCAGGGTTCGGTACACGAATCGGGTTCTCGGTATGTCCAGGTCCAAACGCCAACAGGTAAGTCCAAAACAGTCCAGCTCATACGCGGTAAATCCAGCCAATATCTATTGTCTCTTCTCTACGGTTCATAGATCCTTCACCCCTCTCTTCTCTTCCTGGTTTTTTCTTGACCCTTTATCTGTGTGTCGGCTCCACCTTCTGAGGGTTCCCTTGCTTCTGGGACTTGTAGTTTTGGCAGTCGGCCGTTTTGTGATCTGTGTTCTGATCGGGGTGGCCATTTTAGTGATCGGGCAGAGCCCGTTTATTAGTTCTGCTCTCACATATCTGCCATTTATCACTCGACCCCCTTCTTTGCCCACAATATACATGTCTTTATAGACCCTACACTTCTTTATAAATGTTTTATAGACCCTACACTTGTTTATACATGTCTTAATAGACCCTAAACTTGTTTATACATGTCTTTATAGACCCTACACTTCTTTATAATGTCTTTATAGACCCTACACTTCTTATAATGTCTTATAAGACCCTACACTTGAATATACATGTCTTTATAGACCCTACACTTGTTATACATGTCTTTATAGACCCTAACTTGTTATACATGTCTTTATAGACCCTACCCTTGTATATACATGTCTTTATAGACCCAAAACTTGTTTATAACATGTCTTTATAGACCCTACACTTGTATATACATGTCTTTATAGACCCTACACTTCTTTATAAATGTCTTTATAGACCCTACACTTGTATATACATGTTTTATAGACCCTACATTGTATATACATGTCTTTATAGACCCTACACTTGTTTATACATGTCTTTATAGACCCTACACTTGTTTATACATGTCTTTATAGACCCTACATTTCTATATACAGTTGAAGTAGGAAGTTTACATACACTAAGGTTGGAGTCATTAAAACTCATTTTTCAAACACTCCACACATTCTTGTTAACAGACTATAGTTTTGGCAAGTTGGTTAGGACATCTACTTTGTGCATGACACAAGTAATTTTCCCAACAATTGTTTACAGACAGATTATTTCACTTATAATTCACTGTATCACAATTCCAGTGGGTCAGAAGTTTACATACACTAAGTTGACTGTGCCTTTAAACAGCTAGGAAAATTCCAGAAAATTATGTCAAGGCTTTAGAAGCTTCTGATGGGCTAATTGACATAATTTGAGTCAGTTGGAGGTGTACCTGTGGATGTATTTCAAGGCCTACCTTCCAAACTCAGTACCTCTTTGCTTGACATCATGGGAAAATCAAAAGAAATTAGCCAAGACCTCAGAAAAAAATTGTAGACCTCCACAAGTCTGGTTCATCATTGGGAGCAATTTCCAAACATCTGAAGGTACCACGTTCATCTTTACAAACAATAGTACGTAGTATAAGCACCATGGGACCACGCAGCCGTCATACCGCTCAGGAAGGAGACGCGTTCTGTCTCCTAGAGATGAACGTACTTTGGTGCGAAAAGTGCCAAACAATCCCATAACAACAGCAAAGGACCTTGTGAAGATGCTGGAGGAAACAGGTACAAAAGTATCTATATCCACAGTAAAACGAGTCCTATATCGACATAACCTGAAAGGCCGCTCAGCAAGGAAGAAGCACCTGCTCCAAAACCGCCATAAAAAAGCAGA
>NC_036872.1:30949685-31119737 GCF_002910315.2 Salvelinus sp. IW2-2015 | reverse complement strand
TAAAACTTGTAATATACATGCCTTTATAGACCCTACACTTTATATAAATGTCTTTATAGACCCTACACTTCTTTATAAATGTCTTTATAGACCCTACACTTGTATATACATGTCTTTATAGACCTACACTTGTAAAACATGTCTTTATAGACCTACACTTCTTTATAAATGTCTTTATAGACCCTACACTTGTATATACATGTTTTTATAGACCCTACACTTGTTATATACATGTCTTTATAGACCCTACACTTGTATATACATGTCTTTATAGACCTCACACTTCTTTATAAATGTCTTTATAGACCCTACACTCTTATAAATGTCTTTATAGACCCTACACTTGTATATACATGTCTTTATAGACCCTAACATTGTTTATAAATGTCTTTATAGACCCTACACTTGTATATACATGTCTTTATAGACCCTAAACTTGTTTTAACATGTCTTTATAGACCCTACACTTGTATATACATGTCTTTATAGACCCACACTTTTTTTATAAATGTCTTTTATTAAGCCAGACTACGGTTTGCAACTGCACATGGAGACAAAGATTGTACTTTTTGGAGAAATGTCCTCTGGTCTGATGAAACAAAAATAGAACTGTTTGGCCATACTGACCATCGTTATGTTTGGAGGAAAAAGGGGGAGGTTTGCAAGTCGAAGAAGACCATCCCAACCGTGAAGCACAGGGGTGGCAGCATCATGTTGTGGGGGTGCTTTGCTGCAGGAGGGACTGGTGCACTTCACAAAATAAATGGCATCATGAGGAAGGTAAATTATGTGGATATATTGAAGCTACATCTCAAGACATCAGTCAGGGAGTTAAAGCTTGGTCGCAAATGGGTCTTCCAAATAGACAATGACCCCAAGCATACTTCCAAAATTGTGGCAAAATGGCCTAAGGACAACAAAGTCAAGGTATTGGAGTGTCCATTACAAAGCCCTGACCTCAATCCCATAGAACATTTGTGGGCAGAACTGAAAAAGTGTGTGCGATCAAGGAGGCCTACAAACCTGACTCAGTTACACCAGCTCTGTCTGGAGGAATGTACCAAAATTCCTACAACTTATTGTGGGAAGCTTGTGGAAGGCTACCCGGAATGTTTGACCCAAGTGTATGTAAACTTCTGACCCACTGGGAGTGTGATGAAAGAAATAAAAGCTGAAATAAATCATTCTCTCTACTATTATTCTGATATTTCACATTCTTTAAATAAAGTTGTGATCCTAACTGACCTAAGGCAAGGCATTTTTACTAGGATTAAATGTCAGGAATTGTGAAAATATGAGTTTAAATGTATTTGGCTAAGGTGTATGTAAACTTATGACTTCAACTGTAAATGTCTTTAGAGACCTACGCTTGTATATACATGTCTTTTATAGACCCTACACTTTTATATACATGTCTTTATAGATTTTACACTGTCTTTATTTGACCGTGAGGCATAAAAATGCAATGAATTTCAAAATGCCTCTTTTGGGTGTTTGTGACATAGTGAAGACATTGCTGGACCGGCTGTTGTTCTAAGATGATCGGAGGGTTCAACTTGAAGCTAGTAGGTGTTAACTTATTGAACTTTTCTATTGTCTCTCATCATTACTCCTCACAATTCTTTATGCTACAGGCTATAATACTACAGTTATACTAGCACATATTAGTAATATACTGCTGTATATAATACTAAGCTTTTGCATAAGGTGACCAAGTTTATCTTTGGGTTAGGTTTGACTGCAGTAGTAGGGGAGGGGTACTAATTCATGAATGACATGGTTGAACATCATTGTGGTCACATCAAAGCTGCTAGTGTTCAGTATCAATGGTGCTGCCACAAAGTCATTTCCTGGGGGGGACTGGGGACAGTGTGGATTATATGGCCCACTATCAGGTTCACAGGGAAAGAGATACTACAGGAGAGCAGCTCCAGTCTCTGCTCTGGCCCAGGGCCTAGACATGATCCCTGGGATGGTGTCCTTTGTAGCCCCTGAAAATGACACAGCATCAGGTTTATGGCATTGATTCTGTGGCAATGCCCAGTTAAAAACTCTGGGTTGGTAGAAAATAATAACATCATAATAATGGATATACTTTATGAATAAAACTAGAAAAGGACATTTCCTTAAAAAATATGTTTGTTTGTTCTTGCTATCAGCAAGCATGTGGCAATCTTTTCATAGATAATGTAAAATCATGCAGTTTGTGCAGTGCAGAAGCATATCTGGAGACCAAGTTAGCAGTTTTGATTTAAAAACAGCTTCAATCTTTCACTAATCATTCTTATTACTCCTCCTTTTTGGAGATATGGTTTAGGTTCAGTTTGTTTTTGTCCAAGGCTGAGTGAGACCCGAGCTTTGAAACCTGGTTACAGCATAGTAACAATTGAGGGGGAACAACTGGTATTGTGCTTGAACTACCAACCTTGCTAGCAAAGATCTCGACAGATGTAGAGGTGGTGGTTTTGGGGGCTGTTTAAGAGCATGTATCCAACCTCCCACAGATTTATGGGGATGCCTGTGAAAAACTTTCCCACATGTTGCTCCATCGTGCTGGGATTCTGCTGGGAGCTTACAGAGAGAGAGGGCTGGAATTGATTCTTTGCAAAAATAAGCACATTTAACTAAAGCTACACATCTAGACGGCATCAGCTTAAAAAACCAACTAGACAAAACTGTGCTTATCGATAACCTGGTTTGCTATATTGTTGCATCTCATCACATTTGAAAAGCCAAAAATATTTCTCATGCATTATACACAGTTACTGAGAACAGTAATGGTGGACCAGTTCTGAGGCTCTAACAGATGTGTGGTGGCGGCCGGATTAGTCTAATTACCCCAAGCTGGGATGGTGTGAGTGTGAGCTCAGCCTGTCAAGAGCGCAGGAGGGCAATATAGGAGGCCACCAAATGTGTTTGTGTCTTTCTCTCTGCGGGGAGTCATGTGTGCTGAGGTGCCTCCAGACTGGGACTGGCATGTTCCTCATTCGCTCGTGTGTGTGTGTGTGTGTGTGTGTGTGTGTGTGTGTGTGTGTGTGTGTGTGTGTGTGTGTGTGTGTGTGTGTGTGTGTGTGTGTGTGTGTGTGTGTGTGTGTGTGTGTGTGTGTGTGTGTGTGTGCGCGTGCGTGCGTGCCCCACAGAAGGGAAACCACAGCCAGTACTCTCAGGGACACTGAGATAGAGATGTAAAGTTGTTTATGGACGTGGATAGAGGAAGGATATGAACAAACTAATTACATTCAATGTGGTCCTCATCTGCATTACAGGTGATTTGTTTCCGTCATTCCCATATTTCAACATGACGATACAGTTGGAATGGTTTCAGATGTGTGTCTGTGTATCTGTACTGTAAGCTCTGTCCCATTTTTTAAAAGAGGTAACTTCCAGTTACCATGAATAGCAATGTAAAACGGCAAAATCTACCTTTACCTGGCAACCCACTGTGGAAAATTCCCTTTTAACTGGCAACCCACTGTGGAAAATCTACCTTCAATTCACATTGGCATTGTCTGCACCCACTCCACCCTACTCCACCCTCCACTCCACCCTAACACACCATTTACTGCAGTAACTACAAAACAGAGCGTATCAAATGAGCCACACATTAGGAGAAAGTGTCCAGCATGCAACTCATTTTCCACTAAATAAACAGTTGGAAATGTGTGGTTGACCCATGGCCATGCTTCAATGTGTGGTGTATCAGAATCAACACTACATAACACACAGTGTCACATACATTTGGTGTTGAATGTTGTGAGACGTAATATGTTGAACAAAAAACACATTTGTTCTAATGGCTTCGGTTAGTTTTTTTCCACCCTTGATGCGTTGTAGATATCATTCCTGAGTGAGCAAGTAGACAGTAGTGCTGAACATTAATCATCAAAGACTGAGTGGATACAGGTGGCTTTTCCTCTATAGAGAAATGCTGTAGAGACTGTGTATATGTGTGTGAGCACAATGCTTGCTCGCAACTATATGCACACCTATGTGTGTGTGTGTGTCTGTGTGTGTGTGTGTGTGTGTGTGTGTGTGTGTGTGTGTGTGTGTGTGTCTGCGACTCTGTGTCCCAGACACACACTTGATATTTATTATTTTATTTGTATTTTTTATTTAACCTTTATTTAACTAGGCAAGTCAGTTAAGGACAAATTCTTATTTACAATGACGGCCTCCCAGGGAATAGTAGGTTAACTGCCTTGTTCAGGGGCAGAACAACAGATGTTTACCTTGTCAGCTCAGAGAATCGATCTAGCAACCTTTCGGTTACTGGCCCAACGCTCTAACCACTAGGCTACCTGCCGCCCATATAAGCCATCTCGCCCCAGCCTCCGGTGTGTGTGTTTGATCAGTGGTCATTAAGGTCTTTCTAATCCTCCCCTCCCTGTCTCTCTGTCATGGCTCATCTGTCCTCCTCTGTTCTCTCTCCTTTCATCCCCGGCATGTTTACAGAGGGCCCAGAAACAGCCTTAGATAGTCTTACATCCTCACTCGATACCTGACACCTAATCCCTTACAGAAGCAACTCTCAGATCTTCAATGGCCGTTGTGTCATGGTCCCCACCACCACTTCACCTGCCGGTGTGAACCTGTTTGAACTGGAAACTAATGCAGAGGTTACCTCACTGATGTGGAGACAGGGATGTAGGTCACAGTATATTTCGAAGGGCACTTTTTCCAGGACACCTGCCCCTTCAAGTTCACACGGCACCTTTAGACAGTCCGACCACAAGCAAGGGAGCTTGACAATGACACAGGCGGCTTCACATACTCATCAGGGACGAAGGAGGGGAACTGCTGTGGCAGTCTGATCAAAGGCCATCTTCACGACAACTCCCTGCAGCGCGCGCGCGCGCGCGTGTGCGTGTGTGTGTGTGTGTGTGTGTGTGTGTGTGTGTGTGTGTCAGGATAAGATAACAACACCACACAGGAAGTGTGGAGAGGAAGTGAAGGAGGGTGTCATGAAATCAAACGTACCATAGGAATAAGAGAGGGGCCATTAACACACACCAGCGTCAGATTAGATACATGTGTGTGTGCCTGCCTGCGTGCGTGTGTGAGAGTGTGTGTGTATATTTGCACTGGGAATTGGCTTATATTCCAAATGAGCCAAACTATTCACAAATAAATCCAACCTGCTCTCATTATAATCCTCATGCCAAATTAGTTATTAAGCTGAAGTCTGTTCTTCTGTGTAGACTGTGGCCCTACATAGATGAAGCACGCTTATATAAGAACAAGAATAAGAACACCTCCTCCCAGCTGCCCACTGCACTGAGGACAGGAAACACTGTCACCACCGATAAATTCACTATAATTGAGAATTTCAATAAGCATTTTTCTACGGCTGGCCAAACTTTCTACCAGGCTACCCCTACCCCGGTCAACAGCACTGCACCCCCCACAGCAACTCGCCCAAGCCTTCCCCATTTCTCCTTCTCCCAAATCCAGTCAGCGGATGTTCTGAAAGATGCTGCAAAATCTGGACCCCTACAAATCACCGGCTAGACAATCTGGACCCTTTCTTTCTAAAATGATCTGCCGAAATTGTTGCAACCCCTATTACTAGCCTGTTCAACCTCTCTTTCGTGTCGTCTGAGATTCCCAAAGATTGGAAAGCAGCTGCGGTCATCCCCCTCTTCAAAAGGGGGACACTCTTGACCCAAACTGCTACAGACCTATATCATCCTACCCTGCCTTTAAGGTTTTCGAAAGCCAAGTCAACAAAATGATTACCGACCATTTCGAATCCAACCATACCTTCTCCGCTATGCAATCTGGTTTCAGAGCTGGTCATGGTGCACCTCAGCCACGCTCAAGTCCTAAACGATATCCTAACGCCATCAATAAGAAACAATACTGTGCAGCCGTATTCATTGACCTGGCCAAGGCTTTCGACTCTGTCAATCACCACATCCTCATCGGCAGACTCGATAGCTTGGTTTCTCAAATGATTGCTCGCCTGGGTCACCAACTACTTCTCTGATATGAGTTCAGTGTGGGCAAATCGGAGGGCCTGTTGTCCGGGCCTCTGGCCAGTCTCTATCGGGGTGCCACAGGTCAATTTAGGACCGACTCTCTTCTCTGTATACATCAATATGTCGCTCTTGCTGCTGGTGAGTCTCTGATCCACCTCTACGCGCAGACGACACCATTCTGTATACTTATGCCCTTCTTTGGACACTGTGTTAAACAACCCTCAGACGAGCTTCAATGCCATACAACTCTCCTTCCGTGGCCTCCAATTGCTCTTAAATACAACGTAAAACTAAAGCATGCTCTTCAACCGATCGCTGCCTGCCACCTGCCCGCCCGTCCAACATCACTACTCTGGACGTTCTGACTTAGAATATGTCGACAATTACAAATACCTAGTGTTCTGGTTAGACTGTTACACTTCTCCTTCCAGACTCACATCAAAACATCTCCAATCCAAAGTTAAATCTAGAATTGGCTTCCTATTTCGCAACAAAGCATCCTTCACTCATGCTGCAAAACATACCCTTGTAAAACTGACCATCTACCGATCCTCGACTTCGGCCGATGTCATTACAAAATAGCCTCCAATACCCTACTCAAAAAAATTGGATGCCAGTCTATCACAGTGCCATCTCGTTTTGTCACCAAAGCCCAATATTACTACCCTACCACTGCGACCTGTATGCTCTCGTTGGCTGGCCCTCGCTTCATACTCGTCGCCAAACCCCACTGGCTCCAGGTCATCTACAAGACCCGCTAGGTAAATCCCCCCTTATCTCAGCTCGCTGGGCACCATAGCAGCACCCACCTGTAGCACGCGCTCCAGCAGGTATATCTCTCTGGTCACCCCCAAAACCAATTCTTCCTTTGGCCGCCTCGCCTTCCAGTTCTCTGCTGCCATTGACTGGAATGAACTACAAAAATCTCTGAAACTGGAAACACTTATCTCCCTCACTAGCTTTAAGCACCAGCTGTCAGAGCAGCTCAAAGATTACTACACCTGTACATAGCCCATCTATAATTTAGCCCAAACAACTACCTCTCCCCCTACTGTATTTATTTATTTATTTTGCACATTTGCACATACTTCACACATTCTTCCACTGCAAATCTACCATTCCAGTTTTTACTTGCTATATTGTATTTACTTCGCCACCATGGCCTTTTTTTTTGCCTTTACCTCCCTTATCTCACCTCATTTGCTCACATTGTATATAGACTTATTTTTCTACTGTATTATTGACTGTATGTTTGTTTTATTCCATGTGTAACTCTGTGTTGTTGTATGTGTCGAACTGCCTTGCTTTATCTTGGCCAGGTCGCAATTGTAAATGAGAACTTGTTCTCAACTTGCTTACCTGGTTAAATAAAGGTGAAATAAAACAAATATGGGTGATATGAAGGATGGCTGGATGAAAACTCTACCCTACAGTTTAAGAGATTCTTCAGGCTTTTCTCTGACTATGAACTAGAGTATTAGAGTAACAGAAATATGACTGACAGCATGACAGTTGGCTATGAACCCACAGGATTTCAGATAGAGACTTTCTAAAACACATCTAGATTATGTTTTGTCTTGAGAAAGGCTCTACACTATAAACAAAACTATCAACGTCATTATTTTTTACTTCAGCTGGTTACAAGTAAATCAGTTAGGTTTTCTCAATTTAAAAGAATATATATATTTGATGAAACCAAATACATGATTCAATGCCAACTGTTATATTTGATTATTAACAAACCTATATTTTAAGTTGCAACACTTATTTTCAACACATTTAACTTACTTTTCCCATTTGGTTAAACCTAATAAACAACACAAATACAAACTAATATTTAATGTAAGGAGGAACAGGCAGACACTCCTGATAGTTCGACAAGCTCTTATCTATATGACTACAGCAGATCCAGAACACATTCCATAGCTTCTATGTACTCTGACTCTGTGTTCTGATCTGGGCCAACGTTATGTCTGTGGTCTGCCTTAAAATTCCCTGCCTGAACAGTTACAGATTTCCCCTAAATCCTCCCCTATAAGTGGTCATGATGATTATACATGTTTTATAAAAGGTTTATCACTTGTTTCTAAATGATTATACATGTTATTTTGTGTGTTCTCAGGTATTCTGGAGATCACGTCGGTGGATGTGGGGGTGGTGGCTATCAAAGGCCTGGGCAGTAACTATTACCTGGCTATCAGCAGGAAGGGTGAGCTGTACGGAGCGGTCAGTATCCGGGTCAGAGGTCATTTAACCAGCCTCAAAGACATACACTTAGATTCCTTCAACTTTATCACAAGAGTTCTTATCTTTGGAGCTGGGTTCACTTTTAACTAATGGTGTAATGGAAACTATCAGAAGTTCAAAGAGCACACCATCCAAACCAAGTGCATATGATTCAAAGAGGAAGTTGGAGGTCAGCAAGTAATGACTATAGTGCTAAGTGACACAGACATTAGAATACATCACATCTATCACTGTAACCGATTTACATAACTAACTATTTCTATTGAATGTACCCCTCTAGTACATGGTACTAGCAAAATTCAGATAAATAAATACAGTGTATAGTGCATTCGAAAAGTATTGAGACCCCTTGACTTTTTCCACATTTTGTTATGTTACAGCCTTATTCTAAAATAACTTTTTTCCCTCATCAATCTACACAAAGCAAAAAATGTTTTTTAGAAATTGTTGAAAATGTATTAAAAATAAAAAGTCTTCAGACCATTTGGTATGAGACTCGAAATTGAGCTCAGGTGCATCCTATTTCCATTGATCATCCTTGAGATGTTTCTATAACTTGGTTTACCTGTGGTAAATTCTATTGATTAGACATGATTTGGAAAGGCACACAATTGTCTATTTAAGGTCCCTCAGTTCACAGTGCATGTCAGAGCAAAAACCAAGCCATGCGGTCAAAGGAATTCTCCGTAGAGCTCAGAGACAGGATTGTGTCGATGCAAAGATCTGGGGAAGGGTACCAAAACATTTCTGCAGCATTGAAGGTCGCCAAGAACATAGTGGTCTCAATCATTCTTAAATGGAAGACGTTTGGAACCACCAAGACTCTTCTTAGAGCTGGCCGCCCGGCCAAACTCAGCAATCGGGGGAGAAGGGCCCTGGTCAGGCAGGTGACCAAGAACCTGATGGTCACTCTGACAGAGCTCCAGAGTTCCTCTGTGGTGATGGAGGAACCTTTCAGAAGGACAACCATCTCTGCAGCACTCCACCAATCAGGCCTTTATGGTACAGTGGCCAGACGGAAGTCACTCCTCAGTAAAAGACACATGACAGCCCGCTTGGAGTTTGCCAAAAGGCACCTAAAGGACTCTCAGACCATGAGAAACAAGATTCTCTGGCCTGATGAAACCAAGATTAAACTCTTTGGCCTGAATGCCAAGTGTCACATCTGGAGAAAACCTGTCACCATCCCTAAGGTAAAGCATGGAGGTGGCAGCATCATGCCGTGGGCATGTTTTTCAGCGACAGTGACTGGGAGACAAGTCAGGATCGAGGGAAAGATGAACGGAGCAAAGTACAGAGAGATCCTTGATGAAAACCTGCTCCAGAGCGCTCAGGACCTCAGACTTGGGCAAAGATTCACCTTCCAACAGGACAACAATCCTAAGCACACAGCCAAGACAAGACAGGAGTGGCTTCGGGACAAGTCGCTGAATGTCCTTGAGTGGCCCAGCCAGAGCCCGGACTTGAACCTGATCGAACATCCCTGGAGAGGCCTGAAAAGAAATGTGCATCGACGTTTCCCATCCAACCTGACAGAGCTTGCGAGGATCTGCAGAGAAGAAACTCCCTCAATACAGGTGTGCCAAACATACCCGAGAAGACTCAAGGCTGTAATCGCTGCCAAAGGTGCTTCAACAAAGTACTGGTAAATGGTCTGAATACTTATGTAAATGTGATATTTACATAAGTAAATGTGATTTAATTTGGATTTATTTCAGTTAGATTGATGAGTGGAAAAAACAATTAAATCCATTTAAGAATAAGGCTGTAATGTAACAAAATGTGGAAAAAGTCAAGGGGTCTGAATGCACTGTAGAAAGGTTGAATAAATTCCTGGAAATATTTCAACATTGATATATTTTATATATATTTTGACTCTTGTATGAACAGTACATTAACTATACATATAGTATTCTCACATCCTTTGCTAGTGTATGCACTTCACAAATGAAAATAGTTGATTCAGTATGAAATGTATTGAGTCAGTATCCAAATACACATATGAGAACGTATCCCAGTAATGTCCTTTGTTCTTCCAGAGAGAGTTTGGCATTGACTGCACACTGAAGGAGCGTATTGAGGAGAACGGCTATAACACCTATGCCTCAGCCGAGTGGAGGAACAAGAAGAGACAGATGTTTGTGGGCCTGAGTGTCCACGGGAGGCCACTGAGAGGGAAGAAAACACGGAGGAGGAATGTGGCCACCCACTTCCTCCCCATCATGGTGTGATGAAGAAGAGCATTTCACTGGACTAGACATACCCTGTGGGAGAGCTATTCAGCACTGAACAATCTTTCAGATAAAGATTTTTTTAAATGTACTCCAATCTGTACAGAGAGCATCTGAACTATACCATTTCTAAAATACATATTTTCTCTAAGGATGGTAATAAACTGTGCATATACTCCCTGCTTAAGACTTTCGTTGAGATGGTTGATTGGTTTGAGGATGTACAGTGCTTTCTGTGGCACAGGGTGAAATTTGAATCCTATTCTGTGCCAAATCTTTGGAAAGATGTGGACTGAAGGAGGGCGTGACATGTGGGAACAAAGTAGGACGCTGTTTCACACACCGAGTGGATGAAGTGAGGAAGCACTGGTTTTGTGTATACAAAAAAACAATTGAACTGTTGTTCATGGTCCTCAATCTCATTTCAATGATCTGAACATTCTGAAATGAAGAAGAAGGCTTAACAGATCGGTAAATGCAGAAAAAATCTATATAATTGAGCAAGATCCTAGTGGTCATGAGATCTTGGAACCATATCAAAAGTGAATACAGTGAAAGAAAAAACTAATGTATGATACTTAACCACTGAGTTTGGACTGTGTTGAAGTAAATTATTTATTTTGTGTAATATTTAACTGAAGGTGGAAAGAAGGTGAACATTTCATTGCATTCTTTACACCTTATGTCTGTGAAGTAAATAAAATACATTTGCTATTTCCTCCTCGGTATCCAGATGTTCTCATGTTCATCAATAAAGTTTGCAACTTAAACTGGTTGACAAATCCGACAAATACACATATGATTGAGAATGTGACCCAATAAATGAGATCCTGTTAATACAATAACTCTGAAAGAACAAGCAGAATGCTTGGTGTCTCAACTACAGTCAAAGTAGATATATTCTAAGGTGACAGGTTATGGTAAAAGGATGAAAACCCACAGCACAGAGACCCAGTGTGGTTTTCAGGTCGCGCTGAGGAACTATTCTTATCAGGCTGACTGAGGTAGGTAATGACAAAAGGCAACCATTACAAGCCCACCAGATATTCCATGTGGCAACTGTTGCACTAATGATTAGAGTTTCCAAACAAACTGGAAACCACATGAAAATGGAAGGGAGATAGCTACACTGGTATGGGATTACATTATTTCACTATAACCCATTAGTGTGGAGATGCAAATTTCCCAGACATTGGGTCACATGGATACTGAACAAGCAAGAATCACTTGTTTCATACAGTAAGTAAAATGAAATAAATGTAATAGCCTGTAGATCTCACATTTCTGCATTGTAATATCCAACATCAAGCACTATTTGTTGTTGCAGGGTATGTGGGGTAGGAAGCTGTGTGTGTGTGTGTGTGTGTGTGTGTGTGTGTGTGTGTGTGAATACCAGAGACAGACAAGGTGAAAAATCTGCCGATGTGCCCTTGAGCAAGGCACTTAACCTAAATATGCTCCATGTGCGCCGTACTATTATGGCTGACCCTGTAAAACACCACATTTCACTGCACCTATTTGGTGTATTTGACAATAAAACATACAGTTGAAGTCGGAAGTTAACATACACCTTAGCCAAATACATTTAAACTCAGATTTTCACAATTCTTGACATTTAATCCTAGTAAAAATTCCCTGTTTTAGGTCAGTTAGGATCACAACTTTATTTTAAGAATGTGAAATGTCAGAATAATAGTAGAGAAAATGATTTATGTCAGCTTTTATTTCTTTCATCACATTCCCAGTGGGTCAGAAGTTTACATACACTCAATTAGTATTTGGTAGCATTGCCTTTAAATTGTTTAACTTGAATCAAACGTTTCGGGTAGCCTTCCACAAGCTTCCCACAATAAGTTGGGTGAATTATGGCCCATTCCTCCTGACAGAGCTGGTGTAACGAAGTCAGGTTTGTAGGCCTCCTTGCTCGCACACACTTTTTCACAGTTCTGCCCACAAATTTTCTAGATGATTGAGGTCAGGGCTTTGTGATGGCCACTCCAATACCTTGACTTTGTTGTCCTTAAGCCATTTTGCCACAACTTTGGAATTATGCTTGGGGTCATTGTCCATTTGGAAGACCCATTTGCGACCAAGCTTTAACTTCCTGACTGATGTCTTGAGATGTTGCTTCAATATATCCACATAATTTCCCTTACTCATTATGTCATCTATTTTGTGAAGTGCACCAGTCCCTCCTGCAGCAAAGCAACCCCCACAATATGATGCTGCCACCCCTGTGCTTCCACAGTTGGGATGGTGTTCTTTGGCTTGCAAGCCTCCCCCTTTTCCCTCCGAACATAACGATGGTCATTATGGCCAAACAGTTCTATTTTTGTTTCATCAGACCAGAGGACATTTCTCCCAAAAAGTATGATCTTGTCCCCATGTGCAGTTGCAAACCGTAGTCTGTCTGCTTTTTTATGACGGTTTTGGAGCAGTGGCTTCTTCCTTGCTGAGCGGCCTTTCAGGTTATGTCGATATAGGTTTAACGGTGTTCCTCCTCCCCTTCATACGAAGAGGAGGAGTAGTGATTTCGAACCAAAATGCAGCGGGTTTTGAATACATAATGATTTATTAAATCAATCGACGAGACACGAAAACAAACACTGGGAAGGATTACAAAATAACAAAAAACGAATGTAGACTGACCTACACCATGAGTACTTACATAAAACACGAAGCACGTAGGAACAGGTACAGACTATAACAAACGAACGAACAAACAAACGCTACAGTCCCGTGTGGTACGCAGACACAGACACGGAAGACAATCACCCACAAACAAACAGTGAGAACAACCTACCTTAATATGACTCTCAATTAGAGGAAAACGSAAAACACCTGCCTCTAATTAAGAGCCATACCAGGCAACCCAAAACCAACATAGAAACAGCAAACATAGACTGCCCACCCAAAACTCACGCCCTGACCATCACACACATACAAAACAACAGAAAACAGGTCAGGAACGTGACAATAGGACTCGTTTTACTGCGGATATAGATACTTTTGCACCTGTTTCCCCCATTATCTTCACAAGGTCCTTTGCTGTTGTTTTGAGTTTATTTTGCACTTTTCACACCAAAGTAAGTTAATATCTAGGAGACAGAACGCGTCTCCTTCCTGAGCGGTATGACGGCTGCGTGGTCCCATGGTGTTTATACTTGAGTACAATTGTTTTTACAGATGAACATGGTACCTTCAGGCGTTTGGAAACTGCTCCCAATGATGAACCAGACTTGTGGAGGTCTACAAATTTTTTTCTGAGGTCTTTTCTTTTGATTTTCCCGTGATGTCAAGCAAAGAGGCACTGAGTTTGAAGGTAGGCCTTGAAATACATCCACAGGTACACCTTCAATTGACTCAAATGATGTCAATTAGCCTATCAGAAGCTTCTAAAGCCATGACATCATTTTCTGGAATTTTCCAAGCTGTTTAAAGGCACAGTCAACTTAGTGTATGTAAACTTCTGATCCACTGGAATTGTGAATTATAGGTGAAATAATCTGTCTGTAAACAATTGTTGGAAAAATTACTTGTGTCATGCACAAAGTAGATGTCCTAACCGACTTGCCAAAACTATAGTTTGTTAACAAGAAATGTGTGGAGTGGTTGAAAAAACGAGTTTCAATGTCTCCAACCTAAGTGTATGTAAACTTCCGACTTCAACTGTATTATTATTATTTATGAACTGTCTCTCCCCACCCACTTCCTCCTTTAATTGTCATCAAATAGTCTAATCAATAACAGCTGTCAGATGTCAGATCAAAAGACTAAGGGGAGAATGTTAACACCACAAACGTCTCGTGCCTCTCTCATCCTGTTTTTGAACATCTAACATCTAATTGTATCTATGTAAGGGAGTGCAATTGGGAAAAGAGCACAAAGTGCGCGCAAAACTAACATGAAAGACAGAACGTTTCCAAAATTCCCAGATTTATCCCATTTAACTAGAGTCCGTGATTCCTGGTCTGGAGCTACTGTGAAGATGCTTGGAGCTACTGCAGGAGGCCAGGGATCATGATGGTATTTGCTTTGAGCTTGAACTGCTCATATTGTCCCTGTAATTATGGTTTATGGACGCACAACGAATGATCAACGCTTTTGAATGTTGCAATGCAATCCAACATAGGGTTCTGTAGCAACGCTCGCTATATGAGTCATATTACAATTCCCAACTATCGGGGTATTGGTGCAATGCCTAGGGTGTTTGCTTCCCTGCCCCACGGGGTTTGCTTCCCTGCCCCTCAGGGTTTGCTTACCTGCCCCACCATTTGCAAGAATACTAACAAATGTATTCCTGCCCAGTCCAAAATTAACCCCTATCGGAGCTACTAGTGTGTACGGCTTTTCCTTTAAACTAATTGCATTGAACACACACAGTGCTGCTGTTGGCTATACCAACTCTAGCTAGTCTATTACTCCTTCGTGGATTCCTAAAGGTATTGTCATCTTTCATCTTGTACGCATTCCCAGGACTTGTGAATGTTTGAACTCCCTCCAAGACACCCATTTTGCAATAACAGAAAATAGGGGCCATAATCTTTTATCAAAGTGGGTCTCCATATTTCTGCAAGGGGTATGATCTTTGACATAATGTGATCCAGCTTTGGGAAACAAGTGGAAAATGACTGGAGGCTAAACAATTAATGAATGCTTCTTCTGAGTTCTGGTGTAACACACATGGCTATAGTGGGCAGCTACTGAGAGAGCAGGGGGAGAGCGGAACATGTGAGGGTTGGTTTGATCCACAGGATTCTGATTCCGCTCTCTGATGCATCTGTAGTTTTATTGTAGAATGGGTGGTATGTGTTTATTACTCGATCACCCCACTCGCTTTCATTGCTGAAGAAACTGCGTCACATCTAACATGATACAGTATGTGTATTAGCTAGTTAAACATACTTTCTTGCTTCAGATCAAAGTAGGCTTCCTGGGACTTTTTTCCAGGCTACTCAGTACGCTCAATGAGGTATAGGCTCCGCACTGTTGGTGCTCTACCGCTCCCCTCCCATAGAGGGCGACAACACGTTCACTCCGTCATAGTGCATCTCAGCCGATATCGGATTTGTTGAAGGAAGTGGCCCTTACAGAAATATGTTGTAATATCCGTTCGAGAACATAAAGTAGCTAGCTTGCTAGTAAATATGAAATTGAGGTAGGGTGAGTGAGGCCAAACTAAATAATTCCGTAACAAGTTATTGGAATTGCCAAACCGCCTCAGTTTTTTTTGCGCCTCGCCGAAAAGGTCATAACACAAAAAAAGCAACAGAGATGACTGAGAATTTCGACCGAGCTCCAGGCGCTGGTAGAGCCCGTATAAAGCCAAGAAGCCCCGGCCTTGCAGATGTAGGAGACGGAGACGGGGACGCCACATCTGTTTTCAACCAGCGTGAGCCTCTTCGGCAACCTCGGACGTCTCCACCTTTGACTGAGAACAACCCAAACAATAGTGAAGCTATCGACGGAGGTAAGATTTTCTGTCAGATCAACTTTGCATTTACCCATTTGCTTAAGCTAGCTACGTTATGTGTGTTAAAGCTAGGTAACTAGCCCGAACAACTAATGGTACTAGGCTAACATTGTCGCTCCCGAGGTAAAGACCGTTTCAGGTTTGATATTGTACGTGCTTAAAGAAAGTCATATCACAAAGATCACAGATGACAGTGCCCACCAAATGTGCAGAAGATGAATGTGCAAGTAGAGATACTGGGGTGCAAAGGAGTAAAAAAATAAATAACATGGGGATGAGGTAGTTGGATGGGCTATGTACAGGTGCAATGATATGTAAGCTGCTCTGATAGCTGATGCTTAAAGATAGTGAGGGAGATATGAATTTTCAGCTTCAGTGATTTTTGCCATTAGTTCCAGTCATTTGCATCAGAGAACTGGAAGGAAAGGCAGCCAAAGAGGAATTGGCTTTGGGGTGACCAGTAAAATATACCTGCTGGAGCGCGTGCTACGGGTGGGTGCTGCAATGGTGACCAGTGAGCTGAGATAAGGCAGGGCTTTACCTCGCAAGAACTTATAGATGACCTGGAGCCAGTGGGTTTGGTGACGAATATGACGCAAGGGCCAGCCAACGAGAGCATACAGGTTGCAGTGGTGGGTATTATATGGGGCTTTGGTGACAAAACAGATGGCACTGTGATAGACTGTATCCAATTTGCTGAGTAGAGTGTTGAAGGCTATTTTGTAAATGACATCGCCAAAGTCAAAGATCGGTAGGATAGTCAGTTTTACGAGGGTATTTTTGGCATCATGAGTGAAGGATGCTTTGTTGCGAAATAGGAAGCCGATTCTAGGTATAATTTTGGATTGGAGATGCTTAATATGAGTCTGGAAGGAGAGTTTACAGTCTAACCAGACACCTAGGTATTTGTAGTTGTCCACATATTCTAAGTCAGAACCGTCCAGAGTAGTGATGCTAGGCAGGTGTGGGCAGCGATCGGTTGAAGAGCATACATTTAGTTTTACTTGCATTTAAGAGCAGTTGGAGGCCACAGAAGGAGAGTTGTATGGCATTGAAGCTCGTCTGGAGGTTAGTTAACTTCTTATGGGCAGGTGGGACGATAGCGTCCCACCTGGCCAACATCCGGTGAAATTGCAGAGCGTGAAATTCAAACTACAGAATTAAAATATTTAACTTTCATAAAATCACAAGTGTAATACATCAAAATAAAGCTTAACTTATTGTTAATCCAGCCGCTGTGTCAGAATTCAAAACGGCTTTACGGCGAAAGCACACCATGCGTTTATCTGAGGACAGCGCTGTGCATACAAAGGCATGAAAAACATATTTCAACCAGGCAGGTGCGCCACGAAAGTCAGAAAAAGCGATATAATAAATGCCTTACCTTTGATCTTCTTCAGTTGGCGGTCCCAGATACATCACAAATGGTCCTTTTTGTTTGATCATGTTTCTTCTTTATATCCATAAAAACTCAGTTTAGCTGGCGCGCTTCAGTCAATAATCCACCCAGTTTCCCTCCATCAAAATGCATACAAAATGAATCCCAAACGTTACTAATAAACTTTTCCTCACAGACCTAATTTTAACAGTTTTAGAAACTTTAGAGTGTTTTCTATCCAAATCTACCAATTATATGCATATCCTAGCTTCTGGGCCTGAGTAACAGGCAGTTTACTTTGGGCACGCTTTTCATCCGGACTTGAAAATACTGCCCCATACCCAAGAGAGGATAACACGGTGTCCAAAGAAGAGCCAGAAGTATACAGAATGGTGTCGTCTGCGTAGAGAATCACCAGCCGCAAGAGCGACATCATTGATGTATACAGAGAAAAGAGTTGGCCCGAGAATTGAACCCTGTGTCACCCCCATAGAGACTGCCAGAGGTCCGGACAACAGGCCCTCCGATTTGACACACTGAACTCTATCAGAGAAGTAGTTGGTGAACCAGGCGAGGTAGTCATTTGAGAAACCAAGGCTGTTGAGTCTGCCGATAAGAATGCGGTGATTGATAGAGTCGAAAGCCTTGGCCAGGTCAATGAATTCGGCTGCAAAGTATTGTCTTTTGTCGATGGCGGTTATGATATCGTTTAGGACCTTGAGCGTGGCTGAGGTGCACCCATGTCCAGTTCGGAAATCAAAATGCATAGCAGAGAAGGTACGGTGGGATTCGAAATTAGAGGTCGACCGATTGATCGGAATGGCCGATTTAATTAGGGCCTATTCCTAGTTTTCATAACAATCGGAAATCGGTATTTTTGGACCCCAATTTGGCCTATTTTTTTTACACCTTTATTTAACTAGGCAAGTCAGTTAAGAACACATTTATATTTTCAATGACGGCCTAGGAATGGTGGGTTAACTGCCTCGTTCAGGGGCAGTCTGACTGAGCGATGGTAGGCACCAGCAGGCAGCTTTCCAATCTTTGGGGATCTCAGACGATACGAAAGAGAGGTTGAACAGGCTAGTAATAGGGGTTGCAACAATTGCGGCGGATAATTTTAGAAAGAGAGGGTCCAGATTTTCTAGCCCAGCTGATTTGTAGGGGTCCAGATTTTGCAGCTCTGACAGAACATCAGCTGTCTGGATTTGGGTGAAGGATAAATGGGGGGGGGGGGGGGGCTTGGGCAAGTTGCTGTGGGGGTGCAGAGCTGTTGACAGGGGTAGGGGTAGCCAGGTGGAAGCAAGTTCAGCCGTAGAAAAATGCTTATTGAATTTCTTGATATTTGTAGATTTATCGGTGTTGACAGTGTTTCCTAGTCTCAGTGCAGTGGGTAGCTGGGAGGAGATGCTCTTATTCTCCATGGACTTTAGTGTCCCAGAACCTTTTGGAGTTTGTGCTACAGGATGCAAATTTCTGTTTGAAAAAGCTAGCCTTAGCTTTCCTAACTGCCTGTGTACTTTTGATTCCTAACTTCCTTGAAAAGTTGCATATCGCGGGGGCTATTCGATGCTAATGCAGTACGCCAAAGGATGTTTTTGTGCTGGTCAATGGCAGTCGGGTCTGGAGTGATCGAAGAGCTATATCTGTTCCTGGTTCTACATTTTTTGAATGGGGCATGCTTATTTAAGATGGTGAGGAAAGCACTTTTAAAGAATAACCAGGCATCCTCTGCTGACGGAATGAGGTCAGTATCTTTCCAGGATACCCGGGCCAGGTCGATTAGAAAGGCCTGCTRGCTGAAGTGTTTTAGGGAGCGTTTGACAGTGATGAGGGGTGGTCATTTGACCGCGGACCCATTACTGACGCAGGCAATGAGGCAGTGATCGCTGAGATCCTGGTTGAAAACAGCAGAGGTGTATTTAGAGGACAGGTTGGTCAGGATGATATCTATGAGGGTGCCAGAGTTTACGGATTTGGGGTTGTACCTGGTAGGTTCCATGATAATTTGGGTGAGATTGAGGGCATCTAGTTTAGATTGTAGGATGGCCGGGGTGTTAAGCGTATCCCAGCTTAGGTCACCTAACAGTACAAACTCTGAAGATAAATGGGGGGCAATTAATTCACATATGGTGTCCAGGGCGCAGCTGGGGGCTGAGGGGGGTCTGTAACAAGCGGCAACAGCGAGAGTTATTTCTGGAAAGGTGGATTTGGGCACAGACCTGGATAGCATGACAACTCTGCAGGCTGTCTCTGCAGTAGATTGCAACTCCACCCCCTTTGGCAGTTCTGTCTTGGGGGAAAATGTATACACATACATAGAGGCATTTTTCAGATATGATTTTACCACTCAGAATCCAGAATGGATATGACAATATGGCCAGCACAGGACGTAATACACCCTTACAACAATCTACTTTTTGATCTTTTTGACTTATCTGGTAAACTGCTACTGTGTGTCAAGAAAAGAGCCCCAATTAGGGGTTAGTGTACTCCAGTAAAAAATGACTGGTTTAGATTAAAAACTATTGCCCTGTGTCCCCGTTCATAGGAGCATGAGAGACTAGTCAGTGGTAGAATTGAGTTGGCACTTTATTGGCCCAAACACCCACAGACCCACAAGGTTGAGGTTACTCATGGACAGTAATTAGTAATCAATATTTTTTTGCATTGATGCATTGTGTCTTCTACATGTCCAAGAATAGGATCCAAAGTGTTAGGAAATATTTGTTCCCATAAATACAAAGGAGGATGTCTCTCATACCTCTGGCACTTTAGTCAGACCGCCAGACTGTGCACCACAGAGCCAATCAGGAGCGAATACATACAGGTCAACGGTGCCAATTGAAAGTCAAGGGGTGTGTCTGTGCCTTTTGGATTACTCTCTCTTTACAGAGAACCCCTGTGGTTCAAGTCAAGAGCTTCCCTTCCCCTTTCAGTCTGCTCTGCYCATGTCTGAAAGTGACAGAGCCAGCAGCCAAGAGTTTTTCACAGTATGTCATAAAGAAATATTACACTTATGAATGTACAATGCTAATATGTATTAGATTAGTACAATGGAATAACTAAGACCTGAATTTGAATGCAGCGTGTTTCGATTCCTCCTTCTCTTTCTGTCCAGCAGGGTCAACCAAAAACACTGGGCCTGATGGTTCATGCAGATACTGGGGAAGCAATATAGAAATGTATTGATCCCTTAAATGATTTTACTATTAAATGACCCATATCACAACCCTCATACCTCTTCTCACAAATGTACCTAAATCAATTTTGGAAAAAGGATTTTACTCACAAAAGACGTAGGAGTTTATTTTCCCAGTTAGAAATAGTAGGCCATGCATCAAATAACTATTTTCATCAGAAAAACAACCCTCAAATGCACTATTGCATTTTGTAAGTTGTCTGCAGGTGGCTTGTTGTGAATGCACTCAAATATCAAGTCATTATCAGGTTATGTAAACTGTGTTCTAATACTCAACGTAGAAGGATTTGTCTTAATGTACTGTATATGAAAGTGATGCTATGAAAATGACTCTTTCACGTTATCAAGCTCACTGTGACTGACAAATCACTGCCTATTACTGTGATTAAAAAGAGCATATGAAACATTGTTTTTCATGAGGCCTACCTGCGTGCCTTCCTTTAAGCACCTCTGTTTGAACACCTTTCCTGTCCTTCATCCATACCACATACAGCCAGTTGTGGATCTTTTCAGTGTCCATGTGAAAGATAGTTATTGCGTTAACTTAAAACATTTTTTTTTATCAACCATGTAAAATGAAGGCCTGCAAAGCTTACAGATTTATGTCTAATAGCATGAGATGAAAGTAGACAAACATCATGGTGTGCGATATGAAGGTAGTCAGTGGACGTTCTGAACCTTGTTTGAGGTCAGTTGGTCACATGACCAAGGAGCTATTGAAATTCTAAATTTTGAAAAATAAATGTAAAATCATATGAGATGAAAATGGACAAACTAAAGCATGTGCAATATAGAAGGGTAGTCAGTGGACATACTGAACCTTGTTTGAAGTCATTAGGTCACATGACCAAGGAGCTATTGAAATCTTAAATGTAGAAAAATATATGAAAAACCATCTGAGAAGAAAATGGACAAGCTAAAGGGTGTGCAATGTGTAGGCCCACTCAGTGGACATTCTGAACCTTGTTTGAAGTCAGTAGGTCACATGACCAAGGAGCTATTGAAATTTGAATGTAAAAAAAGTTTGTGCTTTGTTTACGCTCCCTAACTAATTCAACTAGGAATACAAAATGCTGCTCACATTTCCACATGTTTATTAGCTTTGGAAAGTGAATTAATGTCCAAATTGTGAAAATAAGACCTGTGCAATGTTTTGCACAATTTTTCCAACATTACAACACTTATTTGGAGTCTGTGGCTCAAGTGGTTTGAAAGCTATTGAGGTTTGAAAGCGCTAATATCCGTTGAATATCCAACTTGAAACTGTCTTTACCTTGGTGCTAGAGCACCCAAACTGTCGTCGTTTAAAACGCCCCCTAGAACACCTAAATAGTTAACTAACTAGTTGCACCTGTCACTAAATTTAAAAGTCAGTGACTTAGCTGCTAAATGAAGCTCAAGGACGGCGGCCAAATCACCTCACATGACAAGCTAGGTCCCTGCCACCGAGTGTCTCTGTTACAGGGCAAGCACATTACTTAATGTGTCACCCAGACCTCTATTGCTAGTTACATGTCCTTAAAATAAATGTTAATTTGCTTCCTCAGAAAGCAGAAGCCCAAGCAAACCCCACCAATTCATTCACAACCACAGCACTCCTGCCTCCAAAGTGAAAAGTGTGGACTCTCTGGTGAATACCTCCATTCTGTCAGCCAATGCACCGGAGTTCTACCCTGCTAGCTTCTCCCCCTATGAGGTATGAAAGCAGTGGTCCTGGAAACCCACCCAGGGTGCAGGCTTTTGTTCCAGTCCAGTACTACTAACACACCTGGTTCAACTAGGGTAATCACTAAACCAGCTTATTAAATTAAATCTGGTGTGGTGGTGCTGGGTTGGAACAAAAAGTCTGCACACCCTGTAATAATGGATAATGATAATGGGTTGCCTAGTGTCTTGGTGACTGCACTTTACATTATAAGGACCAAACTAATCAATCACCTCATCCACAACTAATGAGTACCTCTCAGCTGGAGGTACTGGCTGTAGCTAGTTTCTATGTTTTTCACCTATCTTCTATTACCAGTGTTCTCCATTTTAAAGGAATCCGTTTCGGAGGATGGCAGTGATGGCTATTATACTGAGATGACATTGGCTGAATTGGTTGAGGAGTTTCTCAGCTACCTAAACTCCTCGCCGGGGTCCTTTGAGACGGACATTGAGCACATGGTAAACATGCTGAACAGCTGGGTCACTACTGAGGAGACGCTGCAAGAACTGGTGGAACTCATCTACACACAAGTATGTGTATCAACACACACACACGGTTCGGTCATCTACGTGCTTATTCATTTTATAGCGATGTCTATACTTTAGTTTACTGAATTTTGTTTTGGTGTCGTTTAAAAAAAAGTGTTCTGTTCATTTTGTTTATTTTTGCAGTCTACTGCTATCCCCAATTTCTCGTACACGGGGGCAAGGCTCTGTAACTTCCTGTCTCATAACCTCCTACTCAGCCCAGCAAGTGGAAACTTTCGTCAGCTTTTACTAAAACGGTGAGCATTGTTAGTATAATTTCATCACCATCTTAATCCTGATGCTTCACCACAAGAAACACTTGTAGCCATTTATACAGAAACCCTCTCTCTTGCTCTGTATCTGGGTGCTGTAGGTGTCGGACAGAGTATGAACAGAGGGACGTAGCGGTGCGGGGAGACCAGGAGACACAGAAGAAGTTCCAGGCCTATGTGCTCTTTCTGGGGGAGCTCTATCTCAGACTGGAGGTGAGCAGGAGCACCTTTGTCCTGTCCCAGGCTTTTGGGGATATTTATGTGTCTGTTGAAWTGAGCTGAATTTAATTTGGTAGAAACATATACAGCAAAATGTACATTGTATTCCAGAACAAAAGCACTTAAAAGTATTCCTTAAAACACTTATTTCCCAAGTGACACTTGATTTTAAAAACTATTTCCATTTCAGCCCCTCACAACTTTGACACTTGCCTCCCATAACCCAACCTCCTTCCATAACCCCTCCCCTAGATCCATTTTGAGTTGATAATAAACCCTAGAGAATGACAGAACCTGACCTCTTGGTTGTCTCAGGTAAGGAGTGCAAAGGGGCCTCCGTCCCGAGCTGAGATCCTGCTAATCGCCCTGAGGGAGCTGATGAATGCCCTCTTCTCTAACCCAGTGGATGGAAACCTCATATGTGCTGTCAAACTGCTTAAGGTGATTTCGCAAGTTTTCTGATCTCTAAATTCAAGCTGACTCAAGGTTCCACGTCATCTGTGGTACAGTTATTTACTGTGTTTCAAGAGAAATCTGCAGGCCATCATCCCGAGTGAATGGAAAAGATTGTATTACAATGTAATAATGTTTATTGTTAAGTTTGTTATAATGCGGAAGACAAATTCCCCTTTGTTACATTGAAGTTTATCTATGATMCCTTCTGTAGTTGACAGGCTCGGTTCTGGAAGATGCGTGGAAAGAGAAAGGGAAGTCTGACATGGACCAGCTAGTCCAGAGGATTGAGAACATCGTACTGGACGCCCAGTGCAGCAGGTGTGCATGTGAGATGAATAAAGAGACTGTTTTTAGTAGAAACACTCTGTCAAAACTACCTCTGCCACATTTAGAATTAAAATGAATGCTTCTTAGATTGGATTAGATAAAAGCTGGTTGTATGAATGAATGATTGACTGTCTGTTGTGTGAAGATGTTATTGATGCTGAGTGAGTGATTGGTCCAATGAATATAGGACTGTCTGTGTGTCCATCAGAGATGTGAAGCAGATGTTATTGCGGCTGGTGGAGCTGAGGTCTAGTAACTGGGGCAGAGTCCATGCTGCTGCTGCTTCTGACGCTACACCTGACAATGACCCCAACTACTTTATGGTGAGGAGTTGGGGCTAGAAAACAACACTACTCCCTCCATCTATCTTCTAAACTTCTCAAGTTTCAAGCCAGCTCCCAGCTTTAACCCGTGTTCCAAAAGGAATTGGCACCGATCTACCATTTTGGGAAACTGGTTTAGATGTTCAAATTTTAATTTCATGCCTACTAACCTTTTCACTGCTGTTCTTTGTGTCTTTGTGCGTTTCTCCTCCCAGAATGAGCCTACTTTCTACACTGCAGACGGCACTCCCTTCACAGCAGCCGACCCTGGTGAGTATATCGACATTATTCATCAAGGTAAAACCCTGCAAAAGCTTTGCATTGTCCCTAAATGTATGTTTTTGTGTTACAGAATATTCCGAAAAATACCAGGAGATCCTGGATCGGGAAGACGACTGTTTCCCAGAGGACTGTGAAGAGAATGGAAATGAATCGTGAGTATAGCTAAATGACAAATGTACATGTGTTAATTGTCTATACAGTGATTAGTTGTGGTCATGATCTTTGCTCTTTCAGTGGACTTGGTTGGTTTCTCGTGAGTCATTATGATACTGAATCCGTAAAATATATGTATCTGTGGATCTAGAATATTCCTCTGTAGTTCTAGAATTTTTATTTTTTTGTGGGAGCCAGTCAAACACACCAAATAGGTCAGACAATCCAGTGCCGTAGTTACTAATAGGATTGGTCTTGTGACCTTTTACCCTCGCCCATATCATTGGTCTTGTGACCTTTTACCCTCGCCCATATCATTGGTCTTGTGACCTGAGAGCAGCGTGAGGTCGTTCACTTGTGGGGCCAGTGTGGGTCAGTGTGATTGTCTTGCCCACAATGCAACAGGGGAAGCCAGAGCCTCTGATTCAGACTAGTCAGCAGATGGACCAGAAAGGGGGCTTAGCTGACCCCTGTCTACCCCTCACTCAACTCAAATCAAATGTTATTTGTCACATGCGCTGAATACAACAGGTGTAGACCTTACCGTGAAGTTCTTACTTTCAAGCCCTTAGCCCTTAACCAACAATGCAGTTCAAGAAATAGTGTTAAGAAAATATTTACTAAATAAACTAAAGTAAAAAAGTAACACAATAAAATAACCATAACGAGGAAATATACAGGGGTACCGGTACTAAGTCAATGTGCGAGGGTACAGGTTAGTCCAGGTCATTTGTACATGTAGGTAGGGGTAAAGTGACTATGCATAGATAATTAACAGTGAGTGGCAGCAGTGTAAAAAGAAAGGGGGGTCAATGTAAATAGTACGGGTGGCCATTTTGATTAATTGTTCAGCATTCTTATTCTTCAGGCGTCTTATGGATTGAGGGTGGAAGCTGTTAAGGAGCTTTTTGGACCTAGACTTGGCACTCTGGTACTGCTTGCCGTGCGGTAGCAGAGAGAACAGTCTATGACTTGGGTTACTCGAGTCTTTGACAATTATTTGGGCTTTCCACTGTTTGTGTTTGTGTCTTTTCCTTTGAAGGACTGTGACTTTGATCTTTAGTTGTACACTGAAACAAACCTGTATATAACCTTCATGAATTTGCCTGCACCTTGTTCAGTTCTTAATGAATATACATTGTTTTGTGTTCCAGGTCGTTCAATGACGAGGATGAGATGGACCCTGAGATCGAGGAAGCTTTTGAGAAGTTCTGCCTAGAGTCAGAGAGGAGACGACGATGAGAGTGCTGCAACAGACTGAACTGGCACATACCTTTCGTGTTCGACATGCTGGAATGTTTGCGACTGGAAAAAATCTAAGAACTAGCGATGTTTTTTGATCTTTTTTTAAAAACAATACAGTTTGCTCTTCCTGGCAGTTCACTTACAGATTTTCTTCTGGCTGGGATTTGTGTTGGTTGGAAGATAGGGGACAATCAACTGCATCAATAATCTGCTGAGTTATACCGACTGTTCTGAGTTTGGATTTTTTGGGGGGGTGGGCGGAGTTCCTTCTCTGCTTTTGATTCTTTCAGACACACTTATTTCCCTTGGTCTTCGTCTTAACGCCACAGGGAAAATGTGTGCTGTGGATTTGAAACACTGTTTACACAGCCACCCTAAAAACCCAACTCTAGATATAGAAAGAAAGTATTTTTTTCCTGCCTGTCCACACTCAGTGACCCATATCATATTTGCACATTCACATTGATGTAGCCTCTGAAGAAGCACACAGATGCAATGCTCATTTCCTGTTACTTTCCATTTTTGGGTGGTTGTCCTGATAACTGCAGYCAATTGGCAAAAAAAACAACACTTCAGAGCAAAAAAATCGGATCTGAGCATCCAGATTGAGGTCACATAGATAATCCAGATGGTATCAGGATTGAGGTGCACATATGGATGTGGTATTAATCTGAAGTCGAAAGATCAGATTCCATGGGGTTTTGTGCTGTTTACACATTAGGGGAAATAGCAGATGGGTATCAGATGTGCAAGTAATTGACAATCTGAATGGGCTGCCTATGTAAACGTATCTCAACAGCAGAGTAGCAAACTAACTGTATAATCAACGACAGAACATAGGGTTCAGCTCCAGGAATACTGCAAGGGCTTATTCAGTTGGAGGCGACACTCAGACTTGCAGATACAAATGTGATGTATAGAACGGACACTGCACTGCATCGGATGTTGCTACAGGGTACAACAGGGTAAATAAATACAGTATTCAAGAGAATTATGTTCTCTATAGTACATCTCAGCTTTCAGTGTTCTGAATGTTGCACTACTGAACTCCAGGGCCATTTTGTTAATTATACATCTGTGAGGAGTTGGCCATTTATTTCAGTTTGATGGTCAACCACCCATTATCAGTCTATGCATTTTAAGGTGGTGGATTTGTACAACTAACAAAGGAGCTTAAAGTACTGAATACCGGCAAGTGGCAGCAAACTGGCCATAAAAGACAACTCAAAAGCTATTTCAACTTTAGGGGTGTTTTTGTTCTTCCTTTTACAGGATCAAAGTACCGTTTTTAGAATGAAGTTATTTCACTGAGTTGTTGAGTAGTACAGTTCTGTCACTTGCTGGGAAGTGGGAACGGGGCCATTTTGAATTCAATTTGTCTGTTGAACAAGGCTTTAACACCTTTGCAGTCGGCAYTTTGGAACTGATTAAGAGACCACTGCAACAGAAATCTCTCAGGATGGATTCCACAATATATTCTTAGTTTTTTATCAATTGATGAACCCCATACAAAGGAATGTTTGTTTTATAGTTTGTAAATCATATTCATAGTATTGTTTGTCTGCAGTAAATTCTTCATAATATGAATATTTCACACACTATTCTAGCTAGACATTCATCATATTGGCGACAGATGTTCATGCGAATATTATAAAATCCGCATTAAAACAATATGCACATTTTCCCACTAGTGTTTTCCGCAAACAGACTTGTTGCTGATAAAAGTCAGTGCGCGATGACATGGTGTACACAAAATGTACGTTTTTGCTGAAATTTTCAAGTACCAAATAAAATCTAAAGTTCAATATGTTTCTTCACATTTTCAACTCTACCGATAGTTTTGTCACAAATACTGTTGTGTTAAATAGCAGTTGTGCCTACTCTGGCCTTGGCATGTGCGCTCTAGCCAACTGCTCGCTGATACAGTGCTGGTAGGCTAGTCTACATGATGACATTATTATGGATTAGAGCAAGAATATTTGTATTTGTCAAACGGCATTCAAGCATCGATCAATATGTGACCAGAATAAGACCCTCGATATTTATTGTAAAGGAGCATCAAGATCGCCGTGCACTTTCACCACCCAGTGAAGTGCATAACTTACAGATGGACTTTTATTTCGTGTGTCTAGCAGTGTGTGGCTTKTTTCAATATACGTGTTACCTGAAAAGCTCAGTAGGTGGCGCTATGCTCATTTTGGTAAAAGTATGTGCAGTAGAAGAAGCAGCAGCAGCCAATAGGAGCACAACTTTCATGTAGCGGGAATTTTGTTGTTGACAACGCTCCTAAACGTGATTTGGTTTACTATCTAGCTAGCTAGAATATATAAAATAACGTTTATGATGACCAGCAGCAACACTAATATCAGTTTGATGATCATGTACAAGGATGAGTCGGTGGACGTCCGTTACGTAGATGATTCCCGTTTGCACTTGTCGCCCTGTGGCTCGGAGTTCATGTTGGAGAAAGCCCCTGCACGATCTGCACATCCTCTTCAGTCTAGTGAGAAGGTTCGACAGAGGACCAGGTTCGCCACCAGCAGCTACAAGGTAGCTAACATCAGCAGAACCCAATCTCATAATAAAAACAACCCATATGTTTGCCAATCGTGATTTGTCAATATTCTAGGACCTGATGCTTGGTGCTTTGGAGTTCAGGAACGAGTATGCAACACGACCATACCTGCCTGAAGAACTCATCCRGGACGACCACAGAAAGGTAGCTAGCTAGCTAACACAGTTTTGCTAACTATTCGTTTTTTTCCAGAAGAAAGAAATTAATTACCACATTATGCCTACGCTTAATTTTTGTGTAATTGGGACATTTTTAAATCATCAAATACACATCGCACAATTTCCCCTGTCTAACAGGACATTATTTTGCCCACAGTTGTCCACTTACCACAGGAAACTACCTAGTTAACCTTTCACCATTGAGATTGTGCTTTTCACCTCGTCTTACAGCAGGTCTTCAGCATTGACCCTGAGGTGGAGTGGCCTGCATGTTATTCCTGTACTGCTGAGGTGGGATTGAACCGAGAGATRGTCGTCAGTTCAGTGGAGCGGAGTGCCAGTCTGCTGCTTTCTTCCTCTGGAGAGGAGTTCTCTGTAAACTTCACCTGCAGACTTAGTCACAACCAACACCACAGGCCTCGGAGCCGAGACCCAAATAGGTCTGTCACTGAACACACACAGCAAGACAACCAAACCTGTAGGCCAAAGACTCCATCTCAACAGAGTAGCGCCTGTGCTGAGCAACAGGTAAGGCTTGCAATGCTCAAAGTGCTCTGGATTCTTGAATGTTTATTTTTAATTACAATGTCAATGTGGTTGTGTGAAGCCAATGGTAAGTTTCTTTATTATTCTGACAAACTTGTATATTCTAAGCAAGGAGCGGTATACCTGTCCACCAGAGTGGTCCAGCACCACTCTGTCTCCTGTGTTCCTCTGGTGTGGCGCTACCCTCTGTCTCTGGCCCTTCAACTCTGGCACGCCCAGTCCCAGCCGCCCTCTGGAGAGAGGAACAGGGGGGAGACAGAAGAAGAGACAGCCAGGGGYAGAGATCAGACTGAGAGAGCAGTGACAATGACAAACACATCAATAGGAGAGAGGAGGTCTCACCTGCCCCAAGCCCTGCCTCTCGGATGCCCTTCCCCTCATCAGCACAGGTTGATTGATTCATTTTATTTTATGAAAATAGACAAAGATATTACTGCCAAAACTGGTAGTGTATAATTAGCTGCATGTAAACCTCTAGCAGTAAACTATAGAGATGCATGTATTTTTACTGTAGGTGGAAGTCCAGGTACTCTCTGGTCCAAGATGAACAGGAGGCAGACCAAGACCTCCCTACAGAGTTGGTTAAAGTGGTGTGGTGCCAAGGGGTGCTGTACAGGTACCTTTCTGCAGGATGATACGTATTCACGTGACTTTATTTGAACAGGCTACTGTTTCTTGTTATATAGATGATTAATGAGATACTGTATTCATACATCATAGAAAGCATGTGACATCTCAACTGTTTAAAAAAGGGTGGTTGACCAACCTTGTGTCCAGTTATTTTCTTCTGTCTAATCATCATTACATTCTGTCTGTCTGTTTCTCCTGTCCAGGATAGTGGATGGAGCCATCCCAGTTGTGGKGGTTTCTCCAGGGGATGGTTCAGTCATCAGGTCTAACGGAGTGCTGGCCAGCTACTTCACTCACCACAGAGCTGGCCCTGGGCCTGGGGAGGTACAATACGTCACCTAATCCAGGGTTTCTGTTAGCGGGTAATAGCCGGCTTTTGGCCAATWAAAAAWAAAWAWATAATAATAATAGAAAAGACGATTTAATCAAATTGGCACCGGCCAATTGTCCGGGAGAAGAAAAAATCGCATTGTGAAATACTGCTTTTTAGCCTATTAATTGATGGAAATACATTTGAAGTCGGAAGTTTACATACATAGCCAAATACATTTAAACTAAGTTTTTCACAATTCCTGGCATTTAATCCTAGTAAAACTTCCCTGTCTTAGGTCAGTTAGGATCACCACTTTATTTTAAGAATATGAAATTTCAGAATAATAGTAGAGAGAATGATTTATTTCAGCTTTTATTTCATTCATCACATTTCCAGTGGGTCAGAAGTTTACATACACTCAATTAGTATTTGGTAGCATTGCCTTTTAAATTGTTTAACTTGGGTCAAACGTTGGGTGAATTTTGGTACATTCCTCCAGACAGAGCGGGTGTAACGAAGTCAGGTTTGTAGGTCTCCTTGCTCGCACACACTTTAATTTCTGCCCACAAATTTTCTATAGGATTAAGGTCAGGGCTTTGTGATGGACACTCCAATACCTTGACTTTGTTGTTCTTAAGCCATTTTGCCACAACTTTGGAAGTATTTTGTGAAGTGCACCAGTCCCTCCTGCAGCAAAGCACCCTCACAACATGATGCTGCCACCCCCATGCTTCACGGTTGGGATGATGTTCTTCGGCTTGCAAGCCTCCCCCTTTTTCCTCAAAACATAACGATGGTAATTATGGCCAAACAGTTCTATTTTTGTTTCATCAGACCAGAGGACATTTCTCCAAAAAGTACGATCTTTGTCCCCATGTGCAGTTGCAAACTGTAGTCTGGCTTTTTTATGGCGGTTTGGAGCGGTGGCTTCTTCCTTGCTGAGCGGCCTTTCGGGTCAATATAGGACTAGTTTTACTGTGGATATAGATACTTTTGTACCTGTTACCTCCAGCATCTTCACAAGGTCCTTTGCTGTTGTTTTCAGTTTATTTTGTACTTTTCGCACCACAGTATGTTCATCTCTAGGAGACAGAACGCGTCTCCTTCCTGAGCGGTATGACGGCTGCGTGGTCCCATGGTGCTTATACTTGCGTACTATTGTTTGTACAGATAAACGTGGTACCTTCGGGCGTTTGGAAATTGCTCCCAAGGATGAACCAGACTTGTGGAGGTCAAAAAAATAATCTGAGGTCTTGGCTGATTTCTTTTGATTTTCCCATGATGTCAAGAAAAGAGGCACTGGGTTTGAAGTTAGGCCTTGAAATACATCCACAGGTACACCTCCAATTGACTCAAATTATGTCAATTAGCCCATCAGAAGCTTCTAAAGCCATGACATAATTTTCTGGAATTTTCCAAGCTGTTTAAAGGCACAGTCAACTTAGTGTATGTAAACTTCTGACCCACTGGAATTGTGATACAGTGAATTATAAGTGAAATAATCTGTCTGTAAACAATTGTTGGAAAAATACTTGTCATGCACAAAGTAGATGTCCTAACCGACTTGCCAAAACTATAGTTTGTTCACAAAAAAATTGTGGCGGGGCTGAAAAACTAGTTTTATTGACTCCAACATGAGTGTTTGTAATCTTCCGACTTCAACTGTACCAGTTGATGTCAATACATTCGACTTGTCAGGCTTATCGTTCTTTAAGTTAATTTGCCTAATTTAGTGGAATATAATTGGGGTGTATTTACAGCATTTTCATTATGTATGTTATTTATCACACGCATACAGATACAGAGCCTTTGAGTGGAAAATCTGTCAGATGCTGCAGCATCTCAAACATAGGCAATGGAAGGCAGGCTTCATCAGTGTGTCACACATCACTTTGGAATGAGCTGGAGGCAGTATGCATTTTGAAAACATATACTTCATTGTTTGAAACTTGAATGTTTTAATACATAGTATGAGGCATGTCTTACCCTGCTTCAAAGTAGCCTAGCCAAATTCGGACCATGTCCGTGGAGGCAATTTATATATATAACTTTTATTTATTGTCCAGTAGCCAAAAGCACAATCATAGTCATATTAGCAAACCATGCTAGTTGATCCATGTTAGATCTACCCTCTTTCTACATTTTCGAAAGGCTATTTTCATCTCTGTCACATATAACTGCTCACGTGCGGTGCCATTTTGACAACAGTGTTTTCCCGCTAATTGCATTATGGAACGAACATTTGCACGTAGTCTACTGCCTTGTGCACATTGCTATCTCTTAAAATGCTGATATAATGTTAAGAAATAATAGTTAAACGTTCTAATCTGTTGCATCACTCAATAGCTTAAAAAACAATCAATATAGCCTAGTCTTATTGGTTGTATGAATTTAGGATCTATCGTCCTACAACTGTCCCAGAGTCTGTTTTGAAGTAGGCTATTTCTTTCTCGACAAGCTGACCAATAGAACAGGTAAACTTTTCTACTATGGGGATAGTAGATTGACAGGCTAGTGATTTTTGCGGTTCGGTGCTTGTCTTGTTTCCTGAGGTAAAGTAAATGTGGACAGTTATTCTCACATCTTCAAAGTGCAAATCAGAATTCGTTAAAGACCGCACATCGTTGCATCCTGGACTTACGTGTTCTGTTAATATGAATTAATAATTATCTAAATGTGATGTCATTCTGAGCACCTTGAGTGGACGTCCTAATCAGGTTACGCACTCAATGCAGATGGGTCCGGTAAATATCTTAAATGTCCTGTAAATTAAAATCCTTTCGGTCAAATGTCCTGCTCCACATTTTCCTAGCAGAAACCCTGACCTAATCACGCTTTTTGCCCGTACAATAGCTGTTGATATTTCCTTAAGACTTGTGCTACCCAGTGTTCACCCTGTAATTTGAACCCTGCACAGAGTAGCAGTCTGTCATGTCATTTATGCTGGCTATATCCTGGCATGTGCTTACATGCAGTAGAAAGCCATCTTTTGTTATTACCATATCATACAGATTTTACGGCAGTACAGACTTTTACAGATGCTTCCATGATTAATTGTGGAATCTTAAACAGTTTTGGGATGCTGACACAAATCTAATAGGAGTTCCAGTATGTGTGTAGTTATGTTTTAGGACCGACTGATAGCATTGCTCATGTTCTGGTGTTTCCCTCAGGTAAAGGATGTGACGTACCACCTGAGCAGCCTCCCCCCTGACACACCTGGGCAGGTCTACTCTGTGTGCTCTATGGTGACTCGAGCCAGCAGGTGAGGTACGGCCGTAGACCTGGACCACCTCTGATGACTACGGCTAGCACACCTCTAGACTTCAGGCAGTGCTACTACCTTGTTATTAATTATCAGTAACATTTGAATGATTAATTACTGTAAATCAACAAAACTGTTCATGGTTGTGGCCAATTCTATATTAACTTCAAATTCTATTCATGAGTACCCTCCAATATTATTGCCTTTTGAGTTTTTTTGAGTTTGGAAGAAAGGCATTTGACTAATTGTGCATGTAACATTAAAAGTTGAAAGTGAAACATTGTTTTGACAGGATCCTGAAGTACTACAACCAGGCCAGACACTCTCTAAAGCTCCCTGCTACACAGAGCTGCTTGAACCAGGCCAGACACTCTCTAAAGCTCCCTGCTACACAGAGCTGCTTNCAGACACTCTCTAAAGCTCCCTGCTACACAGAGCTGCTTGAACCAGGCCAGACACTCTCTAAAGCTCCCTGCTACACAGAGCTGCTTGAACCAGGTTAGACCATGCACATGTTTCATCCCTCCATACAGTTGTGTGTGTTAGTTGTTTGTGTATTGCTGCATTGAGATGCATTGTATTTCTCTCTCTGCAGGAGACCAGTTCAGAGCCCTTTGTACAGGAAGTACACATTTCTGAGTCTGGTTACATGAATATCACTGAAACAAGACAAAGCAGGTAAGATAAAGCAGGTCTGTGTACCAAAATCATCGAAGTTTAGACATTAATGCTCAGCTATGTTGTATTGAGTGAAATGTCTTTTTAAATGGTGTAACTGTAAGTGTTGCGCTTGCTATCATAGCAATTATTTGCTTAGTAAAATATGATTTGTCTTCTGTTTCAGGCCTAACTGTGTTGCTCAAGAGCTGGAGAAGATCAAACGCTTCAACTGTATCCTTAGTGTCACTATTCTGGGTGGCTTTTATGGGTAATAAGCCAGGGTAGGGTACATAACTGTTTCTGAATTCTACAACACTTTCTACATCGTTGTCTTTAGCAAGACAACACCACATTGGCTTAGGAAGAAACAGACCAGGCTAATGCATCCAGGCTAACAGCTACAGTGCCTTCAGAAAGTATTCAGACCCCACACTTTGTGTGTTACAGCCTGAATTTAAAATTGATTACATTTAGATTTTTTTTGTCACTGGRCTACACACAATACCCGATAATCTCAAAGTGGAATCAGGTTTTTCGAAACAAGTATTCAACCCCTTTGTTATTACTAGCCTAAATAAGTTCAGGAGTAAAATTGTGCTTAACAAGTTACATAATACGTTGCATGGACTCACTCTGTGCAATAATAGTGTTTAACATGATTTTTGAATGACTACCTCATCTCTGTATCCCACACATACAGTTAACTGTAAGGTCCCTCAGTCGAGCAGTGAATTTCAAACACAGATTCAACCACAAAGACCAGGGAGGTTTTCCAATGCCTCACAAAGAAGGGTACCTATTGGTACTGTAGATGGGGGGGAGACATTGAATATCCCTTTGAGCATTGTTATTCATTACACTTTGGATGGTGTATCAATACATCCAGTCACTACAAAGATACATTTGACCTTTATTTAACTGGGCAAGTCAGTTAAGAACAAATTCTTATTTACAGTGACGGCCTACAGGCACCCTCCTAACTCAGTTGCCAGAGAGGAAGGAAACCGCTCAGGGATTTCACCATGAGGTCAATGGGGACTTTAAAACAGTTACAGAGTTTAATGGCTGTGATAGTAGAAAACTGAGGATGGTTCAACAACATTGTAGTTACTCCACAATACTAACCTAATTGACAAGGTGAAAAGAAGGAAGCCTGTACATAAATCACATATTCCAAAACATTCGGGAAATTATTCAGACACCTAGACTTTTTCAAAATGTTGTTACGTTACAGCTAGGGATGCACCGATATGACATTTTGGGCCGATATCCAATATTTTCCTTGCCCAATAAAGCGATACCGATAACCGATATTTACATTTTTGCTGCCTTTTAAACATTCTAGTACAGTTAAATAGTTAAACACACACATGGACGCAGCGGTCTAAGGCACTGCATCTCAGTGCAAGAGGCGTCACTACAGTCCCTGGTTCGCATCCAGGCTGTATCACATCCGGCTGTGATTGGGAGTCCCATAGGGCGGCGCACAATTGGCCCAGCGTCGTCCGTGTTTGGCTGTCATTGTAAATAGGAATTTGTTCTTAAATGACTTGCCTAGTTAAATAAAGGTTACACACACCACACCACACTGACCAAAAAGTTATTTTGTTGGCATTTACGTACATCGCCATTACCAGTAAATCATAATCAAAACCTATTTATTTCACTTGCTGTGCTGTTTCGTTCTTCAATTGTTCAGTCAATACCAGGATTTCATCATACATGACAATCAGTGAAGTTTCAGCTCTGTCTGTCCATGGCTTCCCTTGCTCGGTGCGCACTGTCACTGTGTCCGTTTCTATCCAGCTGTGTATGTAACATTTCACGTGAACCCTGTTTCTTGTCAGCATCGAGCATGGTGGCGACACAGTAAAGAGGCTCAGAGAGAATGCCACCGAATCGCTTGTTCACAGCCTGGAGTACTTTTTTACGTTTTAACCCCACGGTTACTTGGTAGTGTGTACCGTTGTTCGATTAGTCGGCGAAAGCCAACATCATCCACGACAGAGAACGGTTGATTGTCAAGGGCAATMAATTACATTATCTTGGCGTTAATGGATTTCGCCTTTGAGTTGTCTCTCTGAAATGTTCTTAATCTTTCAAATGACTGCTCAACTTTAACTTGTTGAGTTGTTGTGAGTGTGCTCTTACTGTTTTTCTACTTTTGTTCTGTCTAGCGCTGTATTTTTCGTGGCGTCATTACGTCATCTATTTACGTTATATACGTATCCACGTCAGCTTTGACATCGGTTTTGCACATCGGCCTTAAACTAGACATCGGGCGGATGTTGGTATTTTTAGCTGATATCGGCCAATTTCTGATATTCTCACTGATATATTGTGCATCCCTAATTGCAGCCTTATTCTAAAATGGATTGCTTAGTTTTTTCCCCTCATCAGATCTACACACAATACCCCATAATGACAAAGCAAAAACAGGTTATTAGAATTATTTGCAAATGTATTAAAAATATTAAATGGAAATATTAAATTTGCATAAGTATTCAGACCCTTTACTCAGTACTTTGTTTGAAGCACCTTTGGCAGTGATTACAGCCTCGAGTCTTCTTGGGTATGACGCTACAAGCTTGACACACCTGTATTTGGGGAGTTTCTCCCATTCTTCTCTGCAGATCCTCCCAAGCTCTATCAGGTTGGATGGGGAGCATCGCTAAACAGTTATTTTCAGGTCCCTCCAGAGATGTTCAATCAGGTTCAAGTCCGGGCTCTGATGTGTCCCGAAGCCACTTCTGCGTTGTCTTGGCTGTGTGGTTAGGGTTGTTGTCCTGTTGGAAGGTGAACCTTTGCCCAAGTCTGAGGTCCTGAGCGCTCTGGAGCAGGTTTTCATCAAGGATCTCTCTGTACTTTGCTCRGTTCATCTTTCCCTCGATCCTGACTTGTCTCCCAGTCACTGTCGCTGAAAAACATGCCCACGGCATGATGCTGCCACCTCCATGCTTCACCTTAGGGATGGTGSCAGGTTTRCTCCAGATGTGACGCTTGGCATTCAGGCCAAAGAGTTCAATCTTGGTTTCATCAGACCAGAGAATCTTGTTTCTCATGGTCTGAGATTTCTTTAGGTGCCTTTTGGAAAACTCCAAGCGGGCTGTCGTGCCTTTTACTGAGGAGTGACTTCCGTCTGGCCATTCTACCATACAGGCCTGATTGGTGAAGTGCTGCAGAGATGGTTGTCCTTCTGGAAGGTTCTCCCATCACCACAMAGGAACTCTGGAGCTCTGTCAGAGTGACCATCTGTTTCTTAGTCACCTCCCTGACAAAGGCCCTTCTCCCCTGTGTTTCTGAGTTTGCCCGGGCGGCCAGCTCTAGGAAGAGTCTTGGTGGTTCCAAACTTCTTCCATTTTAAGAATGATGGAGGCCACTGTGTTCTTGGGGACCTTCAATGTTGCAGACATTTTTCTATGCCTTGACACAATTCTGTCTTGGAACACTACGGACAATTCCTTTGACCTCATGGCTTGGTTTTTGCTCTGACATGCACTGTCAACTGTGGGACCTCACATAAACAGGTGTGTGTGCCTTTTTCAAATTAATTGAATTTACTACAGGTAGACTCCAATCAAGTTGTAGAAACATCTCAAGGATGATCATTTGAAACAGGATGCACCTGAGCTCAATTTCGAGTCTCATAGCAAAGGGTCTGAATACTTATGTAAATAAGGTGTATTTCATAAATTTTAGAATAAGGCTGTAACGTAACAAAATGTGGAAAAAGGGAAGGGGTCTGAATACTTTCAGAATGCACTGTACATCCTGTTTGCAACATTGCACTAAAGTAATACTGTAGAAAATGTGGTAAAGCAATTAACTATTTTTCCTGAATACAACGTGTTATGTTTAGGGCAAATACAATACAACGCATTACTACGTACATTACTAAGTACCACTCTCCATATTTTCAAGCATAGTGGTGGCTGCATTATGTTATGGGTATGCTTGTAATAGTTAAGCACTGGGGAGATTTTCAGGATAAAAAATTAACAGAATGGAGCTAAATCCAGAGAAATCTGGTTGTCTGCTTTCCAACATACACTGGGAGGTGATTTCACTTTTCACCAGGAGAATAACCTAAATCACAAGGCCAAATATATACTGGAGTTGCTTATCAAGAAGACAGGAACATTCACTGAGTGGCCGAGTTACAGTTTTGACTTATGTCTACTTAACAAATCTATGGCAAGACCTGAAAATGGTTGTCTAGCAATGATCAACAACCAATATGACAGAGCTTGAAGAATTTATAAAAGAATAATGGGCAAATGTTGCACAATCCAGGTGTGGAAAGCGCTTAGAGATTTAACCAGAAATCACTGCCGAAGGTGCTTCTACAAAGTATTGACTTCGGGGTTTGAATACTTATGTAAATTAGATATTTCTGTTTTTAATTTTCAATACATTAGCAAAGATTTCTACGAGAATGTTTTCACTTTGTCATTGAGAGGTATTGTGTGTGTGTAGATGGGTGAGGGGGAAAAATACATTTTTTTTAATCCATTTTAAATACAGGTTGTTACACAATGTAAAATAAGTCAAGGGGTATGAATATTTTAAGGCACTGCACCTGTCCTTGATTAACAATAGGCTAACCAGTGGATGATGTGTGTTCTTTAACCAGCTCTACCCAGTTCTGTTGGAGAACAGTCATCTTCTTAAAGCCCAGAGGGGTTCTACAGTGGTGGGCTGTGGTTCTAAAGAGCACGTGGCCCACTGTGAGCCGGTCAGCGAGAGCATCGCGGAGGCCCTCCAGAGAACCTCCAAAACCATCCAGGATATCGACAACCTCCTCTCAGCCACAGTACTTTCTAGAGACACCGTCATGCAGGGCAGCGGATAATACAGTCCTGTGTGATGTAGGGTTTACTGTCAGAAAATACTTCTTGCAAATGAGGAACATGTGAAGCAGTCAGAATTATTTATTGGTTTCAGTTTCACTAAGTAAGCATTGTCAGCGTCAAATGCAACCGTCATCTAGTGGCAGTTTCATTGCTTCTTTACTTACAGTTGAAGTACAGACTGCAGGAAAAATAAAATAGTTTTCGATGATTGTGAGACTCAGATATAGGTTATGGTGTCTAACACTGTCCTGCAGACTAATGTTTTGTGTTGTGCTATACAGGATGTGTGTCATTTATACTCTACAAGGTGGTGAAAGCGTTCCACAGGGATGCTGGTACATATTGACTCCAATGCTTCCCACAGTTGTTAAGTTGGCTGGATGTCCTTTGGGTGGTGGACATTCTTGAAAAACCCAGCAGCGTTGCAGTTCTTGACACAAACGGTGCACCTGGCACCTACTACCATACCCTGTTCAAAGGGACTTAAAAATGTTGTCTTGTCCATTCACCCTCTGAATGGCACACATACACAATCCATGTCTCAATTGTCTCAAGGCTTAAAAATCTTTCTTTAACCTGTCTCCTCCCCTTCATCTACACTGATTGAAGTGGGTTTAACAAGTGTCATCAATAAGGGATCATAGCGTTCATCTGGTCAGTCTGTCATGGAAGGATGTTTTGTATTCTTAGTGTATGTTCATGAAGAAAGCCAAACTGTTCAGAATGTCTTACAGTAGAATAGGCTAGTTGTGTTTTTGTAACTGTTGTACTGCTGATGATGTCAGTGTGTTTAGCGCTGAGGAAAATGTTGTTGAATGTCTACAACCACCAATGGGAGGGACTGTAGAAACTAGAGACCTGTGATGAAAAACTTGTATTACTGCCAAAAATGATGGCCAGACCACATCAACTCAATTATTTTCCTACAAGCCTATGGATTGCTTATACATAGAAAAGGAAACTGTATTCATCCCCCTTGGTGTTTAAATCCATTATTAAAAAATGGAAAGAATATGGCACCACAACAAACCTGCCAAGAGAGGGCCACCTACCAAAACCCKGAGAATACTATCCCCACAGTAAAGCATGTTGGTGGCAGCATTGTGTTGTGGGGATGTTTTCATTGGCAGAGACTGGGAAACTGGTCATAATTGAAGGAATGGTGCTAAATACACAGAAATTCTTGAGGGAAACCTGTTTGTCTTCCAGAGATTTGAGACTGGGATGGAGGTTCACCTTCCGGCAGGACAATGACCCTAAGCATTCTGTTAAAGCAACACGAGTGGTTTAAGGGGAAACATTTAAATGTCTTGGGGTGGCCTAGTCAAAGCCCAGACCTCAATCCAATTGAGAATCTGTGGTGTGACTTAGATTGCTGTACACCAGCGGAACCTATTCATCTTGAAGGAGCTGGAGCAGTTTTGCCTTGAAGAATGGGCAAAAATCTCAGTGGCTAGATGTGCCAAGCTTATAGAGACATACCCCAAGAGACTTGCAGCTGTAATTGCTGCAAAAGGTGGTTCTACAAAGTATTGACTTTGGGGGGGTGAATAGGTATGCACGTTTTTGTCTTATTTCTTGTTTGTTTCACAATAAAAAATATATTTTGCATCTTCAAAGTGGTAGGCATGTTGTGTAAATCAAATGATACAACCCCCCCCCCAAAAAAAATATATTTTAATTCCAGGTTGTAAGGCAACAAAATAAGAAAAATGCAAAGGGGGGGTGAATACTTTCACAAGCCACTGTACTAGTTGGCTCAAAGCAGCTACGGTTTGGTAGCTAAAATGCCAATGTATGTCAGTTGCTTAGCACTGGTATGACAGTGGTTGTGTTCATATAAACTGTGTACAGACTGCCGATAGCACTTCTCATTTCTCACCTCCCTTGATCAGAATAGTAATAGCCCATACACTTCCTGTGTATGTATAAAACCATGGGTCTTTGTACAGGATAGTATTACATTGTCTCCAGACCCACACAAGGCCAGGGCTATACAGTGTATGGAGAGACTTGGACAGATTAGGTGAGTGCTTGTGTCAGGGTGGATGCCATGGGAGGAAATTGATTTTTGAGAGTGTATATCTACAAAGTCTTCAGAATTACTTTCTCAAAAAACGATCTGTTTTATTTGAAGTTACCTTTTAGTTATTTATCTTATTTCTGATGTGTACCATGGTTGTGGACGTCTCTTACAGACATTTGCCTGCCAACTAAAGCTGAAAGGAAACCTTTTTAAGGACCTTCAACGAGTCATTGAGTTACATGTATTAATGTATTTTGCTGTGAATTAAAGGTATGGGTAAAATATGGTTGCATCTGCATCCCAATGGTCTAAAGAGGAATCATCTAGTCTCCTCACTGATTGGAAAGTACTGGACAGGCAAAATCAACATCACCTTCGTGGTTTCATCTGTCCTGTCCTTGGTTTTCAGATCAGTGCAATTAAAGGAGAGGAAGCCATTGAGATAAATGTAGTACAGTATACACTCCCTTCCGTATTTATTTGGACAGTGAAGCTAAAATGTCTCATAGGAGGCGACAGTACAGAATGTCACCTTTTAATTGAGGGTATTTTCATGAATTCATACATATCTAATTTATCGTTGAGAAGTGAAAGGACTTTATGTTTCTGCTCCCCCCATTTGAAGAAGTCATCATGAGTACTCTGACAAATTCACTCATAGTGTATTAAAGTAGTCAAAAGTTGAGTATTTGGCTACATCAAGCTTGTGACTACACACTTGTTGGAATCATTTGCTGTTTGTTTTGGTTGTGTTTCAGATGATTTTGTGCCCAAAAAGAATGGAATGATCAATAATGTATTGTCTCATTTTGGAGTCACTTCTATTGTAAATAAGAATAGATGTTTCTGAACAATTCTAAATTAATGTGGATGCTACCATGATTATGGACAATCATGAATGAATGGTAAATAATGATGAGTGTGAAAGGTACAGAGGCACAAAGATCATACCCCTGAAAAGATGCTAACCTCTCCAGTTATTGGTAATGGTGAGAGGTTAGCTTTTTTGGGAGGTACGATCTTTATTCATGATTTTTGAGGGTATGACCATCATTATTTATGATGAATTCATGATTRTCCGTAATCATGGTAGCATCCACATTAATGTTGAATTGTTCAGAAACATCTATTCTTATTTACAATCAAAGTTACACCAAAATGACACAATGTATGTAATTCTCTCACCATATTTCTACGCAGGAGGAAAGATCAGACGTCAGGGCTCTTATGGCTCGCTTCAACACAGGAGGAGGCAGCCCCATGGAGGGAGGGGTTCACCCTAAACTGGCATCCCACTCCAGCCTCTCCACTAGTTCCCCTCTCTTAGCCAAGCTAGCTGCCCTGGAGAAGAGCCGATCAGGAGGAGCCCTGACCACCACTAAATCCCCTGCAACTAAGCCTGTGTTTCAGAAGAAATTTGAGACCGCAGCCAGAGAAGATGTAGGAACCTTGTTCCCCAAACCCCAGTCCTTCAAACCCAGGCCTGTGGAGACCATCAGGGACACAGAGTCTTCAGGGCCTGAGTCCTCTTTCACCATACCTCCACTGAAAAGACCTCCTGTCAACACAGCCTTTCCGGACAACAAGGTCAAACCGGTTCCGGCCTCAGGCTCAGCCAAACCCCCGTGGGTAAAGGACAGTGAGTCAGGAAACACCCCTACAGTCCCTAAACTGCCCTTAGCCCTCAAACCAAATATCTCCATCTCATCACTGCAGTCCAACCTTGACCAAGAGACCCCGAAAGAAAATCCAACACCATCCACCCCCAAATTGCGCCCGATCTCCATGCTCAAATTCTTTCCACCCCACACCCAGCAGAACTCCCTCTCTAGACAGGAAAGTGAAGCAAGCCTCCAAACATTGAACTCTAGCAAATGTATGCCTCCCCAACCTCCTCTCACTCTGAAACCCAACTTCCTGACAGCGCAAGCTGGAGCGAGGGATGAACTGGTCCCTCATGAAGAGAATGATGATCCCTCTGCCCCTAAGAAGAAACCCCTGCCTAATGTGTTTTCTCTGGGGGACCCTCCTCTGAAACCCAACAGGCCTCCCCATGTTACCTTACAGATGTTTCGGACTGAAGGTGAGATCTCTTCTCCTTTCCTCTATGTACACCCGAAATACATTAAAACCTAATTATTGGGTCTATTTGACATGTCACAAGACCCAGTCCTCTTCCTTAAATATGTCATCATGTCTCATAAAGAGAATGACAGACCCAGAGGTAGAAGCTAAGGCACAGATCTAGGATCAGCTTACCCTCCTCAAATTCTAACCTTAACCATTAGGAGAAAACATGCACAACAAGCATGGTTCTATTGCTTTGTTGTTGTGTGACAGGTCCTGAGTTGAGCACAGCGGGGCCTCCTCCTTCTCCTCTTGCTCCCCACACCAGCAGTTTCTCTGCACCTCTGACACCCTGCCTCCTCTCTAACTCCCCTGCAGCTATGTAAGTACAATACTTTGCTTATGAGAATCACCGATTCAAGAAGAAACTCCTTAGCATACAAACGTTAACCACCGTAGGCTAACTCACTAGGATACCACACACCCCTATAGTCCCAGCCCCCCCAGCGCGCGGTACGCCACTGAGCTAATTTCTATATTTAGGTTGTCCGCTCTCGAGACCACATATTGAGTGTCTCTGTTTTGTTGAGGTGTCAGATACTCGGTCTTGACTAGTCTCGGACAGTGAGGACTCATAATTTCTTCAGGAACCAGCGGAGACCAGCAGGGTAAAAAAACAGCTTCCATTAAATCAGCCAGAAAAGCGCTTCGCCAGTCCAAATATATACACTCCTTTTTGAAACATGAATATCTTTACTCGTACTGTCCTTTATTTTCACGAAGAAAATATGCTAAAACTTTTTCCAAAACTTCCTTGACTCGCTGGTAGTTAAGAGTTGGGGAAATTGTTGAAGGTTGTGCATTCACTATTAGTAAAGGGGAGACAGGGTGAAATTGTAACAGTCTTTATATCTATTATAGACATATTTGCACAGTGACAAACCTATTGGACCTAGGCCTTCAGTGTGTGACAGGCTCATAATSCGGAAAGGACAGCAACCGTAATACCAGCTCACTCAAGTATTAGAGTGCATTTTTTGTAAAACACAAAGGGTCAGTGGTGTAGTGGAGGCTATAGATAGGTATACGGCCTATACCCACTTTATTTMCAGTGGGCATTGCCTATACACCCTTCTTAATCCCTTCTGTTGCGTCTCAAAGTAGTGTAGTGATGGTATACGAAGTATTAATGATGTAGTAGGCTACAATAGAGAAATCATGCACAAAGTAGCCTACACAATCGCAAAGCACGGGACATATATTAACATGCGCGCAGCACATATGGCCTAGTTTCAGCTGAATATCATCTGCAGGCAGGAAGAGCACGAAGCTCTCAACTGGTTTTCATGGAGCAGCTCACATAAGAATGACGTCGGTAGCTGGTTGGTAGGAAAGACGTGTCAACATATTATATCTACCAGTAAATGCGAACTAACGCAACATTGGGTATGCAAACCAGGCATTGAAAATGTTTGGTCCTCAGTCTTGGTTAGTTGGCTACTTGTGATGTGTAATCCAGTCATCATGTGCTGTTTGCATGAACATTTCTAAAGGCTTTCCCCAAAAAACCTTCCCAATTAAATGTTGACTGCAATGTAGGCCTACCTGACAGAATGATATAATGCTGATTTGTATCTATGGGGACAGCATTTGTTTTGCTCAATTGAATTATAGGGCAACTATACCCCCCCCAAAAAATTCTAGATTTTCCCCAGACATCAACAGTGGTCTCCTGGTGTGGTTTAGGCATTGTTGTTGACTTACAACGTCACATTTTTGGCGTTATTTAAAAAAGTGTGATTTTGAGAATGAAAACCTGAAAAATCCAATAGCAAAACATAGGATTTTTCCCAAGGGCGCCTTTGCTTCACACAGGACCCACTTTTCCATGCACAACTACACCACTGCATAGGCTCGATGGAAAGACAGCAGTCCATGCACTCGGACATAATAAGCCAATAGGTCCCAATCATAAGAATASAAAAACACAACCATTAGGCGAAGCATTTCCCAATCGAAATGTACAACTATTACTTCCCATTGCAAAAAAACATTTCACTTTTAGCACACAAAGTAACCACTGATCTAAAGTTTAAATGCAACAATGTGTTTCACACACATTAGTTATTTTCAAAGAGATGGTTATCAACAGTATGTGAGCTGCAATAAATAACACACTTCCACCAGATGATGATCATTTGAAACTTAACTTCTTGTTGAAAGTTATTCTTGGGGAGAAGCTAAACAATGAGCAACAACATCCACTTCGATAACATCCACTGCAGCCGCTGCAAACTAGCCTATAACAAAAGCTAGCTAGTTAAACCGTGGGAAAACCTTTGACCTGTTGGGTCAATGTGATTGGTTGATTCCACTGTCACTCTAAAATGTTGCCCTAATACAGTTGAATGGCAGATGCCTTCTATCAAGTTTCGGATGGCCTAGCCTGTGGCTAACTTAGCTAGCTAGAAAAATCTTGATTGGATATTTTTTTCTCTTCAGTTTTCCTTTCTAACAAAAATTGAAGAGACTAAATCAGAACATCATTGAAAATAATTATATAATTATTATTATTTGTATTATGCTATAAATCCTTAGCCTTTCTCTGAAAGCATAGAAGGTCCTCATTGTTCCCTGCTGTGTTTGGGTTAGTTAACATTTGTAGAGCGTCTCTATTTGCCCTCTGCATGCCTTTTTTTTACCATTCTGAATGTATAAAGAATCCATATGTTCTTCTGAAATATTATTACAGAAATACTGGACATMTTGAACTCTTATTATGGTGACGATTTGACAAAATTACAGTCGTGGTCTTGAATTGGACTCACATTTTTCTGGTCTCGGTCTTGACTCGATCTCAGACCTCTTGTCCCCCTCCCGGTCTTCACTCGGTCTCGCTCCCCCTCCGGTCTTGGTCTTGACTTGGACTCGATTCGCTCCGGTGTTGGTCTTGAATCGGTCTTGCTTTATGGTCTCGAACACAACACTGGTTATTCTTAAATTCAGTTTTTTTGTGGCCCCCACCCCCATCAAAGTTGCCCATCCCTGTTCTAAATTCTTTGGTGTGATAATAACATGAATGATCGTATGTGTGTGTGTGTCTTTCTAACCATGAATGATGATCAGAATCCAGGCCGACCAGGAGGAGAGCTATGACGACATTGGGGTCATGAATCTCCCTTCACCCCTTCCCCCTGGAGGTGCCACTTCCATTCTTACACAACCTCACCTATACGAGCACTACGGGGCATTGTGAATAATATGTGTAGCTAGGCCCTAAATCATTTGGTGGAACAAAGATGATTGGTTCAAATTAAGAAATAAAAATGTGTTTAATACTCAATGTTGTGGATATAAGCTAAGACATAAAAAATTATGTCAATAATCAACATATAACTGAAAATGATTTATATGTTTGTTTGGTTTTCATTACAGGACATCCCAACCTAAAAATTGAGGTATAATATCTGATTTTCCTGATACCGGTAATATGAAGCCTCGAAACTGTACAACTAGTTACTGCACTGTACATAGCATGCATTTAGACAGGGCACATGATCGGTGTTAAAGTAAGTGTGACACATATAGCTGTAGAAATAACATGCTGGGAGAAAAGAGGAAGTGGTTAAGAGCGATATCTAGACTCTTGCAGTATGTAGCTTTAGTAAGCCACTTCTGACTGAACATTTGTTTGAATGATCATTTACATATTTAGATACAGTATGTTTACAGTCCAAATCTCTACAACAAGTTTAATCCGTCTTTGATAACAATCATTTCTGTTAGTTTGCAGCTTCACTTTAAAGCTTGATTGTAATATTGTATGTCCCATCCTCTAACAGGCAGAGTTGAGTGATGAAGAGATGTATGAAGACTTAGAGGAGAGATGGTGAGAGGAATCTTTATCACAGAAAAATAATGAATAGAATGTAAAACGATGTTATATATAATAGTGACACCTCTGTAGTATTATCATCTAAACTCAGCAAAAAAAGAAACGCCCTCTCACTGTCAACTGCATTTATTTTCAGGAAACTTAACATGTGTAAATATTTGTATGAACACAACAAGATTCAACAACTGAGACATAAACTGAACAAGTTCCACAGACATGTGACCAACAGAAATTGAATAATGTGTCCCTGAACAAAAGGGGGGTCAAAATCAAAAGTAACAGTCAGTATCTGGTGTGGCCACCAGCTGCATTAAGTACTACAGTGCATCTCCTCCTCATGGACTGCACCAGATTTGCCAGTTCTTGCTGTGAGATGTTACCCCAGTCTTCCACCAAGGCACCTGCAAGTTCCCGGACATTTCTGGGGGAAATGGCCCTGGCCCTCACCCTCCGATCCAATAGATCCCAGACGTGCTCAATGGGATTGAAATCCTGGCTCTTCGCTGACCATGGCAGAACACTAACATTCCTGTCTTGCAGGAAATCACGCACAGAACGAGCAGTATGGCAGGTGGCATTGTCATGCTGTAGGGTCATGTCAGGATGAGCCTGCAGGAAGGGTACCACATGAGGGAGGAGGATGTCTTCCCTGTAACGCACAGCGTTGAGATTGTCTGCAATGACAAGCTCAGTCCGATGACGCTGTGACACACCGCCCCAGACCACGACGGACCCTCCACCTCCAAATCGATCCCGCTTCAGAATACAGGCCTCAGTGTAACGCTCATTCCTTTTACGATAAATGCGAATCTGACCATCACCCCTGATGAGACAAAACCGCGACTCTTCAGTGGAGAGCACTTTTTGCCAGTCCTGACTGGTCCAGCAATGGTGGGTTTGTGCCCATAGGTGACGTTGTTGCCATTGATGTCTGGTGAGGACCTGCCTTACAACAGGCCTACAAGCCCTCAGTCCAGCCTCTCTCAGCCTATTGCGGACAGTCTGAGCACTGATGGAGGGATTGTGCGTTCCTGGTGTAACTCGGGCAGTTGTTGTTGCCATCATGTACCTGTCCCGCAGGTGTGATGTTCGGGTGTACCGATCCTGTGCAGGTGTTGTTACACGTGGTCTGCCACTGCGAGGATGATCAGCTGTCCGTCCTGTCTCCCTGTAGCGCTGTCTTAGGCMTCTCACAGTACAGACGTTGTAATTTATTGCCCTGGCCACATCTGCAGTCCTGGGCATCTTTCTTTTGGTGTTTTTCAGAGTCAGTAGAAAGGCCTCTTTAGAGGGTTTCATAACTGTGTTTTTTCATAACTAAGTTTTCATAACTGTGGCCTTAATTGCCTACCGTCTGTAATCTGTTAGTGTCTTAACGACCGTTCCACAGGTGCATGTTCATTAATTGTTTATGGTTCATTGAACAAGCATGGGAAACAGTGTTTAAACCCTTTACAATGAAGATCTGTGAAGTTATTTGGATTTTTACGAATTATCTTTGAAAGACAGGGTCCTGAAAAAGGGACGTTTCTTTTTTTGCTGAGTTTATATGTTTGATTCTCAACCCCAGTATAATTCTTTATCCAACATTTACTCTCTTTCTCTCTCACGACAGGACTGAACAGGAGGCTAAAGGATTGAAAGAAACCAACGAAGTGAAAGGGCAAGAGAAGAAGAGCGACAAAGAGGAAAAGAAACGACTAGAGCAGGAGAAGAAAATGCAGAAAGCCAGAGAGAAGAAGGAGCAAGAGGCAAAGAAAAAGTACAAGGTAAGCAGGATATGCATATATCTGGAGTTATATCTATTACAGCCATGTGTAGTGGAGTAACACCTATCCCTGTTTGTAGCTCTCAGGGCCGATTCAGGTGATTCACAAAGCCAAGGCTCAGGTGGAATGTAAAGGAGGAAAGACTGACCTGCCACTAACACAGGGAGAGTTTATAGATATCATACGCATCACTGACAACCCAGAGGGACGTTGGCTGGCCAGGAACAATGAGGGAAACTGTAAGTGTATACACATACAGTGAATACACACATATAAATACACACACACACACACACACCACCCTCTCTCTTCCTGTTCTCACTGCCTCCTCCTCCTTGCTGTGTTGTAGATGGCTATGTAAGGACTGAGTCAGTGGTCATTGACTATGACCTTATAAAGGACCAGAAGAAAGGACCCCTACCTAACCAGTCTGAGAGAAATCCTGAGGTTTACGATGATGTAGGCATCCTGGACAATGCCTGCAGGTAAAATAAAAAATCAACTAAATGTTAAATGTTAGAGCTTTGATATGTTGGTTTTCTTTGTTGTCTATGTGATGTGTCATTGTGACCCATTGGTGTCTATGCTTCAATAGTCTAGATTTTTGTTTTTCAGTGGGGTCAAGGTCCAACAAGGTAAGTCTCATATTGATATMATCTATAATTCATCAGAACTTATAACAGACCAGTAATATAGCAAATTACAAAAAACAACTAGACTGCAGCATATGCAGCGTTCAAAGCATGGATTGTTACTCAGCATAGCAATAACAAGCCTTTTGCCATGTTGTTATTTTTTTCTTGTTATGACAGCTGAGGATGGTGATATCTATGATGATGTGGATGGATCAAATCAAAACAGGTATATGCAATTATGTAACTATGTGGTGATTTTGTGAATATTCTATGCATAGTATATGCATAGTAGGAATCTTTGTCAATGTAATACAGTTTCTCACTCACGAGGTGTTCCTCATCGTTGCTTTGTATTTGACTGACATCTAGTGGTCAGACGTATTATTGCAAAAGTGATGCTGGAACAGCGCTGCATTGACACATATTTAGAGCGTTTTTATGCCTTCTTTGCTTTACCTTTATGAATGACCCCTGAAACCTTTATGAATGACCCCTGAAACCTTTATGAATGACCCCTGAAACCTTTATGAATGAACCCTGAAACCTTTATGAATGACCCCTGAAACCTTTATGAATGACCCCTGAAACCTTTATGAATTAACCCTGAAACCTTTATGAATTAACCCTGAAACCTTTATGAATGACCCCTGAAACCTTTTACATGTATAATCTCAATACAGTCAATACATCAGCTTGATCTTTCTGTTCAATAACTGTTTGATCTTCATTCTCAGATTTCCCCCTCCACTACCTACAGTGTTTAAAGAGGGAGGTACAGTGAACAACAGTCTTCCCAGTTATTTCCCAGTCAAATTATTTCCCTGTATTCTTAAAAGAAAATCACCATTCTATTTATTGTACTGTATGATGTGTACTGTGTAATCAAGTTAAAGAAGTGTGTTGCTTCATTTGTCTGTCTTTATGTCCATAGACGAGATATATGATGACGTGGAGTCCCAGAGCTTCACTGCCTCTCCTCCTCTCAACAGGTGAGAAGAGGGTCACAGTGCCAGAGTTGGGTCAGCTATACTCTTGAATAGTCAGTTCAGACACAAATGAGCTTGAAATCAATACCTACGTTAAATCATTTTGTGTTTCTCCATTTCAGTCTCCCTCAGCTGACACCTAAGGGAAAGCAAGAGGTGATGGACCCCAAGAAGAAAAAGAAGTTTGAGAAAGAGGAAAAGGAATTCAGGAAAAAATTCAAGGTAAAATGTCTAATTGTGACAGGAGAAAGCATAATGACATAATTTAGTTGAGCCTGGCACATTACTGTCTCCCGTCTCGTTTCAAACTATCCATATCTGAATAAAGTAGAAAACCTAAATACAATTAAAAAAACATTTTAAAATTAAAGAATCACAGTTATTCCCAGATAACATTCTGAAATATTGATAATCAATCGATTTATCTTTTTTATATGGTCAGATTTATATTGTACTTACTTACATGAGTTGAGTAGTAGTAACTGTGTTGAAATCTTCCACTGTCAGTTTGAAGGGGAGATCCAGGTGTTATATGATGTTACCATAGATCCTAACTTGGACAGTAAGAAATGGGGGAATAAAGACCTACAGTTGAAGCCAGGAGAGGTGATCGATGTCATTGTGAAGCCAACATACGGCAAACTGATTGGCAGGAATAGAGACGGGAAGTGTAAGTTGGCATCAGTTGTTATGGATGAATTATTCACAATCAAATATGAATGATTAATTGCAATACGTATTCCTCTTTTCTAGTTGGTTATGTGTCCATGGTCAATGTTGCACAGTAAGTTCAAGAGTTATTTCTGTTTGTTGAAATACGCATGCGCTCACTAAAAATATTCACACGTTCATGCACATGTGTGCACACACACACATACACCCCCCCACACACACAACTAATGTTTTGACATATGATTTGACTTCAACAGGGATGGTGGAGATGTTTATGACGACATAGGAGAAAGTATGTTTTAAAACCATTCTAGAAATGATCTGGGTCACACTTTATTTGGATAGTCCAGATTTTCCATCTGTATATGCTCTACAGATTATCATACTATCAACAAACTATCTGATAAGAAACTGCTTGCTAAGGTTACGGTTAGGGTTAGGTTTAAAATGAGGGTTGGGGTAATGGTTAAACTTAGGGTTAGGATAAGGGTTAAGGTTAGGGTTAGGGTTAAATTTAGAGTTAGGATAAGGGTTAAGGTTAGGGTTAGAATAAGGGTTAGGGTTAGAGCTAGGGTTAGGATAAAGGTTAGAGCTCGGGTTAGTAGATAGTTAGTTTAAATGTTACTGATAGTCTGTAGATGGTCCATCTGCAGATGCTCTACAGACTATCCAAATAAAGTTTTACCATTATTTGTGACTAACTGTACAACACTTTGTTTAAACAATGACATTGCCAGCTGTACGGACTGCTTTGAAGATATTAGTTTGCAGACAAGACAGGCCTACTTACAGAATCAGGCTGATGAAATAATATACAGTTGAAGTCGGAAGTTTACATACACTTAGGTTGGAGTCATTAAAACTTGTTTTTCAACCACTTCACAAATGTCTTGTTAACAAACTATAGTTTTGGCAAGTCGGTTAGGACATCTACTTTGTGCATGACACAAATTATTTTTCCAACAATTGTTTACAGACAGATTATTTCACTAATAATTCACTGTATCACAATGCCAGTGGGTCAGAAGTTTACGTACACTAAGTTGACTGTGCATTTAAACAGCTTGGAAAATTCCAGAAAATTATGACATGGCTTCAGAAGCTTCTGATAGGCTAATTGACATACTTTGAGTCAATTGGAGGTGTACCTGTGGATGTATTTCAAGGCCTACCTTCAAACTCAGTGCCTCTTTGAGACCTCAGAAAAAAAATTGTAGACCTCCACAAATCTGGTTCATCATTGGGGGCAATTTCCAAACACCTGAAGGTACCACGGTCATCTATACAAACAATAGTATGCAAGTATAAACACAATTGGACCACGCAGCCGTCATACCGCTCAGGAAGGAGACGCGTTCTGTCTCCTAGAGATGAACGTACTTTGGTGCGAAAAGTGCAAATCAATCCCAGAACATCAGCAAAGGACCTTGTGAAGATGCTGGAGGAAACAGGCACATAAGTATCTATGTCCACAGTAAAACGAGTCCTATATCGACATAACCTGAAAGGCCGCTCAGCAAGGAAGAAGCCACTGCTCCAAAACCGCCATTAAAAAAGCCAGACTACGGTTTGCAACTGCACACGGGGACAAGGATTGTACTTTTTGTAGAAATGTCGTCTGGTGAAACAAAAATAGAACTGTTTGGCCATAATGACCATCGTTATGTTTGGAGGAAAAAGGGGGAGGCTTGCAAGCCGAAGAACAACATCCCAACCGTGAAGCATGGGGGTGGCAGCATCAAGTTGTGGTGGTGCTTTGCTGCAGGGGGGACTGGTGCAATTCACAAAATAGATGGCATCATGAGGAAGGGAAATTATATGGATATATTGAAGCAACATCTCAAGACATCAATCAGGAAGTTACAGTTTGGTCGCAAATGGGTCTTCCAAATGGACAATGACCCCAAGCATACTTCCAAAGTTGTGGCAAAATGGCTTAAGGACAACAAAGTCAAGGTATTGGAGTGGCCATCACAAAGCCCTGACCTCAATCCTATAGAAAATTTGTGGGCAGAAATGAAAGTGTGTGCGAACAAGGATGCCTACAAACTTGACTCAGTTACACCAGCTCTGTCTGGAGGAATGGGCCAAAATTCACCCAACTTATTGTGGGAAGCTTGTGGAAGGCTACCCGAAATGTTTGACCCAAGTTAAACAATTTAAAGGCAATGCTACCGAATACTAATTGAGTGTATGTAAACTTCTGACCCACTGGGAATGTGATGAAATAAATAAAAGCTGAAATAAATCATTCCTTCTACTATTATTCTGACATTTCACATTCTTAAAATAAAGTGGTGATCCTAACTGACCTAAAACAGGGGATTTTTACTGGGATTAAATATCAGGAATTGTGAAAAACTGAGTTTAAATGTATTTGTCTAAGGTGTATGTAAACGTCCGACTTCAACTGTAGGCCTACATACATTTATTTTTAATTGTATTTGTTTGGAATACAATGCATAATCATTTTTCAAACATGGTTCTAATTGTTTATTTTCTTACAGGCTGCATTTATGACAATGACTGAGACTTCTGTGTCAGAATGTACTGAGACAACCAGCACTGAACTCTGCAATGCACACTGCAACTGGTCATCTTTATTTTATCTGGTGAAAAAACAGATTACTTACTGTTAAATTGATTGTCTTGAAATAACTATAGATAAATGTGCCTTAACTATACTATGGTTGTCTCGTTTATTTAACCTGGATTGCAATGTGAATGAATGGATGTCTCTCTTTGAATGTGAAACATTCACTATGTATTTTAGTTGGTATTTAAATTCAAATAAGCTCTCAGATCATTCACCAGACCCAGTGGTGTAAAGTACTGAAGTAAAAATACTTTAAAGTACCATTTAAGTAGTTTTTGGCGATATCTGGACTTTACTATTTATATTTTTGACATCTTTTACTCCACTAAATTCCTAAAGAAAATAATTTTCCTGGTCATCCCTACATCCCTAAAATAATAATCCCTGGTCATCCCTACTGCCTCTGATCGGGCGGACTCAGGACTCACTAAACATAACATGTAAATTATGTCTGAGTGTTTGAGTGTGCCCCTGGCTATCCACAAAAAAAATACAATTGGACCGTCTTGTTAATATAATAAAAGGAATATGAAATTATTTATACTTTTACTTTTGATACTTCAGTATATTTTAGCAATTACATTTACTTTGGATTCTTAAGTATATTTAAAACCAAATACTTTAAAACTTTTACTCAAGTGGTATTTTACTTGGTGACTTTTACTTTAGTCATTTAGTTCTATTAAGGTATCTTTACTTTTAATCAAGTATGACAATTGGGTACTTTTTCCACCACTGACCAGACCAGAGGCACAATAGATATGCGGCGCTAAAGTAGTGTCGGCGCGATAAACCCAATCCCCRATTCTCTCACGAGAATTCACGATGTTTCCGGTGTTGTTTATATTTCTGGAAACATGGCGGCAAGCATCCGTGGCCGTCCTATCCGAAGTCTTCGGATGCGAGGTAAGCCTGAAATATCACCCCAACATAAGCTTTATGAACTTGAAATTCTATGCCACTATTTTTTTTTCTTTCTGATGACCCACGTGGGTAGACTTACAATGTCCCCGTTGTCTTGGACAGGTCGGAATGACAACGGGGAAGAGAACGTACCGCTCGATCTGACAAGAGGTAACGTTAAGTAGATTTAAATAAAAGTGAAAAAAAATATATATATATGATACAAGACACAGCGTTATATGACCTAAAATACATCATATGATACAAAAAACTGCGTTATATGACCTAAAATACATCATATGATACAAGACACTGTGTTATATGACCTAAAATACATCATATGATACAAAACACTGCGTTATATGACCTAAAATACACCATATGATACAAAACACTGCATTATTTAACCTAAAATACATCATATGATACAAAACACTGCGTTATGACCTAAAATACATCATATGATACAAAACACCGCGTTARATGACCTAAAATACATCGTATGATACAATACACAGCATCACAATGAGCAATGGACATTAGTCAAACAAATACCAAAAGATAGTTTTCCTTCAAGTACATCCTCAGCAGCTCTTGCTTTCCTAGTTTTTTATTCTACTTTTATATACTATGGATGTATGTGTTCTTAGGCAGAAAATCATTGCTGTGTGTGTGTCCTCAGACATGTACATCCTGGATGATTATAAGTGTGACATGTTGGACCAATCGAACGATGCCTCCCTCTACCTGCACTCCAAACCCGGGAAGGACCGCAGCCCCTTCACCATCCTGGCCTCCACCCGCTTCGTACGCAACCGCTTCCTCAACTCCCTGACCCTCCCCAGCAAGAAGCTGCGCTCCACCAGTGACCCCAAGGCAGTGGGCTGCACCCCCACCGAGCCCAAACTGGGGGGGTTGAGAAGGAACAGGACGGTCACAGAGCCCTCTATCTACTCCTCGTCGCAGGGCGATYTGTTTACACCTGTATTCAATGGGAGAGGCTTACCCAAGAGTCACACAGTCAGCCTGGAAACCTTCTTTGTGGTGACCAGCGGCTCGGTGGAGGGGTCAGAGGAGCAGCTGATAGAGAGGAGGCTAGACCAGGCTGGTGGAGAGGGTACTGGGCTGGGGGGTCCTGGAGAGCCTCCCTCCAGGGAACAGAGTAGCCGGGAACATCTAGCGGGAGGAGATGGTGGTTCCTCTTCCTCCGGGGGGAGGGACTCAGTTTAAAAGCCGCAGTCAGAGCTTCAACACGGACACCACCACTAGCGGCATCAGCTCCATGAGCTCCAGCCCGTCCTGTGAGACCGCTGGAAACCCTGAGCCCGAACCAGACTCCTCGGACTGCGTCAGCCTTAACACAGTGGTCTCGACCAAGACCGTGAAAACGCTGTACTCCCTCAGCCCAACCCAGGCCCAGACCAACCACCTGCCCCTTTCCAATTCTAAGTCTGTCTCCCTGTTCCCCGCTGGCTACTCACATACCCTCCCCCGCAGAGCCCAGAGTCTCAAGTCTCCCTCCATGGCGGCTATTAAGAGCCTGGCGGACTGCAGTTTCATGTACACCAGCCCGCGGGATGCACTAGGCTATGCTACTCTGAAGAAGCTGCAGCAGCAGAGGATCCACCCGTCTCTGTCTCATAGTGAGGCGTTAGCGTCGCCCGCTAAAGACGTACTGTTCACTGATGCTATCACTATGAAGACTGGTAGCCTGGACTCGAGGCTGATGGCGCGCAGGTCAGTTAGGTCTCACACACACGCACATAGGGTAACTTGTGCTGCACACACACATACACACATACATGTATGGGTAATGCAATATACGCGCACAAACACACACATTAACATAGACAGGTAATACACAACTTCTCCTGTTGGGTTTTCAATGTCATCTTGGCTGCTAGCTGTCAGCTCACATACATTTCTCAATCGTACATTATTGTCTGTCTGTGTATCTGGTCAAACCAATGTTCTCCTGCTCTGTTTTATCATTCTCCACTCTCCTTTTCATCTGTGTGTCTTTATTGTGGCCAGGTGTGTGTGCGTTTGGGTGTGCTTGTTTGTGAAGACATTGAACTCTCCATTCGTTCTAGCTCAGATTGGGCTCCTGAGGGGTTCTTCCCCACAGCCCAGTCTTGGTCGGTAGACAGAAAGAAGCAGACTGAGGTGGAGTACCTCAGGTTGTCTGCTAAGAGAGTGAGCTGTTCAGGCTCCAGCCTTGCTGATGCACACCGCAGGCCATCCAGAGTCTACGTCCCTCAGTGGGTGGAGCTCTCCACAGTAGTGGACCTCTCCACCCACCCCACGTTTAGATACCTGGATGTGATGGTGCTGTCAGCTTGTCTGAGAAAGGGTTAGCTGTAGTCTCTAGTAACAACACTGGTGTGTGTGTGTGTTGTGCGTTGTATCGCCACCGGTTATTAGTCCTCTTTAGCAGCAACGGTGTGTGTCTGCTGGTTCAGAGCAGTAACAGCTGTGTGTGTGTGTGTGTGTGTGTGTGTGTGTGTGTGTTGGTCTCTCAGGTTGTCTGCTAAGAGGGTCAGCTGTCCAGCCACACCGCAGGATGTCCATCTCTATGCCTTGGTGGGTGGACCCCCTCGTAGATACATTTAACCCCTGTGCTTATAGAGCACCTCTACATCCCATTTGTAGAGCAGTTTCTCTCCAGTGTTGCAGACCCATTGACTTTTTCCACGTTTTGTTACGTTACAGACTTTTTTTTTTTTTTTACCGTTTTCCCTCATCAATCTACACACAATACCCCATAATGACAGTGAGAAGTGTTTTTTGTGCAAATTTATTAAAAATGAAAAAACAGAAATACCTTATTTACATAAGTATTCAGACCCTTTCCTATGAGATTCTACATTTTGCTCAGGTGCATCCTGTTTCCATTGATCGTCCTTGAGATGTTTCTACAACTTGATTGGAGTCCAACTGTGGTAAATTCTATTGATTGGACATGATTTGGAAAGGCAAACACCTGTCTATATAAGGTCTCTCAGTTGACAGTGCATGTCAGAGAAAAAACCAAGCCATGAGGTCGAAGGAATTGTCCATAGAGCTCCAAGACAGGATTGTGTCGAGGCACAGATCTGGGGAAGGGTACCAAAAAATGTCTGCAGCATTGAAGGTCGCCAAGAACGCAGTGGCCTCCATCATTCTTAAATGGAAGAAGTTTGGAACCACCAAGACTCTTCCTAGAGCAATCTAAGTAATCAGGAGAGAAGGGCCTTGGTTCACCATCCAACCTGTGACGTTCACCATCCAACCTGACAGAGCTTGAGAGGATCTGCAGAGAAGAATGGGAGAAACTCCCCAAATACAGGTGTGCCAAGCTTTGTAGCGTCATACCCAAGAAGACTTGAGGCTGTAATCACTGCCAAAGGTGCTTAAACTAAGTACTGATTAAAGTGTCCTGAATACTTATGTAAATGTGATATTTCCGTTTTATTTTATTTTCATAAATTTGCAAACATTTCTAAACCTGTTTTTGCTTTGTCATTATGGCGTATTGTGTGTAGATTGATTAAGGGAAAAAAAGATTTAATCCATTTTAGAATAAGGCTGTAACGTAACAACATGTGGGAAAAGTCAGGGGGTCTGACTACTTTCAGAAGGCACCGTATTGGTTTTAGGACTAGGAGGCTAGATTCCCACATAGTCTCATGCAGATGAAGCCTGTGGTCTTATAGATACACTGTTTAGATCTGGTGCGGCATGCCGATTAGGAATCCCACACATTTCATTTGTTTTTGCGTTATAGTTCTCTTTTTGTCCGTGTTTCCGTTTGTCGTTCATTCTCTCACACTCTACCTCTCCATATCTCTGTCTGTTGGTCTCTGCCTCTTCTGTCTTTCCCCCGTCCCTCCGTCCTGTCACCCCTCTCACCTTTCTCCTTCCGCCCGGCATGTTTCTGAAGGCGTTGAGCTTTGCGTCTCTGGACAAGGAGGATCTGCTTAGCCCCATCAACCAGAGCACTCTGCACCGTTCCTCCTCAGTGAGATCTATGGTGTCCAGCGCCACCTACGGCTGTAATGATGACTACGTGGGACTGGCGCTGCCCATGGACATCAACGACATGTTCCACATCCGAGACGCGCCTTACTTCCAACAGAAGACCAGCCTGCCCGCCGACGACAAGTGCCCATTCTACTTTGGAGACTCTGACAGTAAGGGAGGATGGAGAGATGGGTGGATAGTGGTGGTAGTTTCATGTGAATGCTGGAGATACTTCCAGTTCAGTTTGTGTGACAGTGTGTGTGTTCTCTACCCTGTGTACCGTAGGTGACGGTGGTCGTCCCTATCCCCCTATTCCACTGCTGAAGCAGCAGTTCAGTATCTCAGAGCTGATGGCCAGCAGAGAGAACAACCAGAACCACATCCTGGGTCCAGAGGAGACGGGTCTACAGGAACACACTGACGACAACTGTCTCTACTGCGTAGGAACTACTGTACTGGGTCACCACACACAGCCTCAGATCAACAACACACACACACGCACAGGTGAGAGAAAACAGTTACACAGGCACTCACCCACAGACTACTCTGAACAAACACACACACACTGATGATTTAACCCTCCCTGTGTTTTACCAAAAAGACTCAGATTTTTGTGTTTCCACCTCCAAGGCCTCAGCAGACCTGCTCCAGGAACTCACTGGGCCATAGCCAAAGCAAGGCTGCCAGGGCTTTTTGGGCTGCATTTACATAACAATGGCTAACTGTGGCTAACTGTTTACACCTTCGACGGTTAAAAGCGTCAGCATGCTTCAGTTCGACTGGCGGCTACCCGAAGTCGGCTAGGCGGACCGAACGAGTGTGCTCGCATATTCCCTTAAAAGACCCTCGCTTGAAAAACTTGAAAAAAGCGGCAATAAAATTTGTCCATTTTGAGACGCCGTAGCCAGTATACACTTCCTCAAAATAGTCTGAATTAGTCTAAGGTAACTAATGAAATCTGTTTTAATTGTGAGGTTTTTGACGAAGAGATTTTACTACTGTGACTCCACCACGCTGAGTAGTGGTTGTGTTACTCCCCGCGTTCTCTACATAGAGTTCCCGTGGTTCAGTCAGACCAGCCATCGTCTCTAGGTGATGTCTCAGTCCAAGTTCTCTGGTGTCTCCGGCTGCAGCACAGGGATGTCTCCTTCTAACATAGTGCTGGGTACGCACAAACATACACACACAGAGCCTGTGTAAATGGAGCTCTCTGATAGGCCGTTGTGTGTGTGTGTGTGTTCATCAGGTGGCAAGAGGATATCTGACGACGGCTTCTGCTGAGGAAGGAAGTGCTTCGCCTCGTCATCAACCGTCATCAACCTCAGCTCTTCTGTTGGAACCAAGGGCCACGAAACAGGACTACTGACGTAAGACACACCCACACACCCTCTCCCCCTCTCTCTTTATTGGTTAAAGGATACGTCTCTTTATTAGTGATGGTGGAGGGAATCAATACAGTTATATATCGCAATAATATTTTTGGACGATATTATATCGATACTTCTACTCTGTATTAATTTGTTAGGTAGTGTTAGCTTGCTCTAGTCAGCTGTACCCGCGCCAAAGCTCCAGTATTTTTCATCCTATAGCTTGTTGTCCATCTTCTTCTTAAATAGTGAGTCAACATGTTTTCAGCACATTTATTTCCATGACTGATAAAAACTAGTTTTCTCATGCTCTCTCGTCTCTCTGTAGCAGACATATAGTTAGCAATATGTTTGGAACATAAAATCGCGATAAAATCACAGTATGAATCGAATCACAATACATAGAGAATCGTAATATACAGTGCAGTATTCAGACCCCTTGACTTTTTCCACATTTAGTTTACGTTACAGCCTTATTCTAAAATGGATTAAATACATATTTTTCCGCATCAATATACACACAATACCCCATAATGACAAAGCGAAAACAGGTTTTCAGACATTTTTGCACATTTTATTAAAAAAAGAAAAACAGAAATACCTTATTCAGTTTAAGTATTCAGACCCTTTGCTATGAGACTCAAAATGTAGCTCAAATGCATCCTGTTTCCATTGATCATCCTTGAGATGTTTGTACAACTTAATTGGAGTCTATATAAGGTCCCACAGTTGACAGTGCATGTCAGAGCAAAGACCAAGCCATGAGGTTGAAGGAATTGTCCGTAGAGCTTCGAGACAGATTGTGTCGAGGCACAGATTTGGGGAAGGGTACCAAAAAATGTCTGCAGCATTGAAGGTCCCCAAGAACTCAGTGGCTTCCATCATTCTTAAATGGAAGAAGTTTGGAACCACCAAGACTCTTCCTAGTGCTGGCCACCCGGCCAAACTGAGCAATCGGCGAGAAGGGCCTTGATCAGGTAGGTGACCAAGAACCCGATGGTCACTCTGACAGAGCTCCAGAGTTCCTCTGTAATGATGGGAGAACCTTCCAGAAGGACAACCATCTCTGCAGTACTCCACCAATCAAGCRTTTATGGTAGAGTAGCCAGACTGAAGCCACTCTTCAGTAAAAGGCACATGATAGCCCGCTTGGAGTTTGCCAAAAGGCACCTAAAGGACTCTGACCATGAGAAACAAGATTCTCTGGTCTGATGAAACCAAGATTGAACTGTTTGGCCTGAATGTCAGGCGTCACGTCTGGAGGAAACCTGGCACCATCCCTACGGTGAAGCATGGTGGTGGCAGCAGCATGCTGTGGGGATGTTTTTCAGTGGCAGGGACTGGGAGACTAGTCAGGATCGAGGGAAAGATGAACGGCGCAAAGTACAAAGTTCCTTGATCCAGAGCGCTCAGGACCTCAGACTGGGGCGAAGGTTCACCTTCCAACAGGACAACGACCCGAAGCAAACAGCCAAGACAACGCAGGAGTGGCTTTGGGACAAGACTCTGAATGTAAAGTCTCTGATGCTGTAAAAAGCCTTTATAAATACATTTGATTGATTGAATGCCCAGCCATAACCCAGACTTGAACCCGATCGAAAATCTCTGGAGAGACCTGAAAAAAGCTGCGCAGCAACGCTCCTCATCCAATCTGACAGAGCTTGAGAGGATCTGCTGAGAAGAATGAGAGAAACTCCCCAAATACAGGTGTGCCAAGCTTGTAGCGTCATACCCAAGAAGACTCAAGGCTGTACTCGCTGCCAAAGGTTCTTCAACAAGGTACTGATTAAAGGGTCTGAATACTTATGTAAATGTGATATTTCCGTTTTTTATTTTGCAAAAAAATTTAAAATGTTTTTGCTTTGTGATTATGGGGTATTGTGTGTGTATTGATAAGGGGGAAAACMAAGCAATTTTAGAATAAGGCTGTAACATAAAAAAATGTGGGAAAGTAAAGGGGTCTGAATACTTTCCGAATACACTGTATTATCGGCACCTACTGTAAGTGTTGTGATTGTATCGTAATGTCCCTGGCAACACCCGGCCTTACTCTGTGTTTTATGGTGTCTGTCTTTACTCATTCTGCCTTCTCTCTCTCCCTTTCTCTCTAGGATAAAGGAGAAGTTTCCCTATGCGTTTGATGATATCTGTTTGTACTCTGAGGTGTCTCACTTGCTGGCCCACTGTATGTTCCGCCTGCCATCTCGACGCTTCATACAGGAACTCTTTCAGGACGTACACTTCATACCGGTAAGGTCCTCAATACTCGCTCTCTCTACACTTATACCATCAGATTAATGAACATTGGGTAATTTAAGATATGTTAAACTATATTTGTATGTGTGGATTAATTTACCTTTATCCGAGGTTTTCAATTATGAAAAAATTATTATGCAATCAAAGGCATCAGGTAGAAGTAAATTAATCCACGAATACAAATATAATTTAACGTATATCTCAAATGGGCACATTTTCATGAATTTGATATAAGCTTGAAGCCATTCAAAAACAGTACGGGACTTGAACAGCGTATACGTTGATTAACGCTTCGAACACACCTACAGCGTCATTGAGCAAAATAGTACGCAGCATCATCTGGATATGTAGGCAACAGAAGTTCAACATTTACGTTCTGCTACCATTTGTCAAGCCGTCTACGCATACAGTTTGATGCATACGTTTGATAAATCCAACATATGCACCACACAGAACGCACTGCAACTGCCTCTGCAACGCAATGCTGCAAGGCAAACACAGTGATTCATTGGAAATTAATGTCATTCTGGTGTACCAAAATGCAATGACACTGTCGGTGTGTTCGAAGCGTAAGGGTCGAGGAGCAACTGTCTCCCCTCTCTGCCACACTTGTGATTACATCAGAAATATGTATCTCATATGACCTCTGACCTCATGCTGATGTCACATCCTGCCCCCTTAGATGTACGAGGAAGCAGAAGTGATCCTGTCGAAGCCACCAAAGCCTGTCGGAGTGGATATAGACCGTCCCACGGAATCCTGATCATCGTCCCCATCCTCTTCCCCCTCTCCCTGTTTAGACGACCCCCCTCCCTCCAACCTTCACATAGAGATAACGACAGCAATGGAGTGGGAGAATAGATGGAGCGGCAGGTAGCCTGGTGGTTAGAGCGTTGGACTATTAACCGAAAGGTTGCTAATTTGAATCCCTGAGCTGACAAGGTAAAAATCTGTCATTCTGCCCCTGAACAAGGCAGTTAACCCACTGTTCCTAGGCCGTCATTGAAAATAGGAATTTGTTCTTAACTGACTTGCCTAGTTAAATAAAGGTTAAAAAAACATTTTTAAAGGGATGAAGAGAATGGGGGACGGGGCTAAAACAGGATGGGATACCCAGAGTATGTTGCTGAAGCTTAGGATGGAGGGAGCACGGATGAGAGGAGCGGAGGATCATTCGATGTTAAAGAACGAGAAAGAGGAAAAGGATTGTCTCCCTCCCATCGCTTGAGAAAGAGGAGATGGACTGTCTGAGAACAAATGAAACCTGACACACCTAGTCCTGTTCCTGCCCATCTCCAACAGGGGGAGCAGTGTTCCCAAAATACTCTATTCAGAAGCTCAACCCTACGACACACAACCCTGAGCAACAGATATGACAGGAGACACATCAACTACTTATCACATCCCATTGACCTAAACACACATTGGATGAATCACATCCAATGTGATTGGATGACAAAGTCATGACAAAGTCTGTCTGTGTTTTCAATGTACCTTTGCTCTGGTGCATGCTGATATGAAATGAAAAGGGGATGTTTAGTCCATCCCAGTCAGTGCTGGTCCCATCATCTTCTCCCTCCATATGGAAACACTACAGAAGGTTCCAGGAGCCTCCCTCATAGTCATACCCTCAGTCTGTTTCTGCTGTGTCCCCATGAGTTTTTCAATTTCAACTCTGTTCAAAAGACTCATGCTAGTTCAAACAACTGTTTTTCTATTCATTTCTACAGACAATCAAACATCAGTAGTGTTTTTTATTATTATTTAACCATCACTCTCTTCCCATCCGGACACATAAAACAGAACTTCTGTGCCTTGCTGTCTGTCAAGCCTTGTGTAATTCCTCTGTCTCTGACCCTGGTCTGGCAACACTGCTTCTGACAATGCCAACAGCCGTTTTCTCTCACCTTTCATTGGTTATTTTTATGGATGTTGTCAAACTGCCATGAAATATGCTGGTACGTAATGTGTAGTGTATTATTGTTTCATCGATTGTACATATTCAAAGAGAGAGAGGCTACAGCACCTGGTTGCCCTTCCCAAACCCTACCTCTGTGCTTTGTTCCCACTGCATGTGCAAACAGCATATTGAAATATTACATCATCATTGTCACTTTTCTTCTGGAAATTATTCATGTATTTCTTCCAAATGCTTCTAATACTTTCATTGTCTTAAATCATGATAGGTTGTCATCACMTCTTTACAAACTGGGGAAAGTAACGGTCCCTAAGTTATTTTCACAATGCAACATTGCTGTCTATCATTGGCTGAGATGAGAGGGACAGGTAGATGTGATAATTTATGGATTGGCATAAGATTTTCATGGGAAAAGTTTCATTTTCTATTAGTTCGTTTTGCTATTATGCTGCTACACATGTGGACTCATAGGAATGATTTATAGATTGGCTGAGTGATGTGAGATTTATTTATTATTTATCTGTACAGTAGCAGAGAGATGAGAGAAGAAAAAATGTATTTATTTTTTCCTTGATACTGTATTATAATTTAAAAAAGATTTTTTTTGTTTTTGTTGCCTAAATTGTGGTTTCCCTTGTGTAATGTGGATAGTGTGTTTTGGGGTATTTCTGACCTATAGAAGCATACACTCTATCAAAGGGATGCATTGTTAATAAAAAGTAAAATCATGAACAATCCAAATGGAGTGGTGGTCTGTTTATTTGTTGTCTGTAACAGTCTTGGTTTGGACTGTAGTCATTTAAGATGTGAGGAACAAGTTGTATATGTTGATAGCTATTATACATTTGAATCAGCTTTTACATACACATTTTTCTCAAACAATTCTGTTCATATCATAGTGTGTATCCTTAGTATGAGTATGTGGGGTGCTGAAAGGACAGCGCCGCTAAACGACATGTATAGACATGGCAGTTGTCATGGTGAACTTATTGGTGCTGAAGGACAGCTCCAACATTCAGCCAATTCTAGAGATCTCACTGAGACTCACTTATGATGGGTTACAAATATATCCTCAATGCACACTTAAAGTAGCCTAGCTGATGGACTACTAAGGAAAATCGAGAATATATTCAAAGTTGATCTCCTAGGTCTACTTATTTTCAGGAATGATTTTGTTTGAGTAGACCCTATATGAGTTAACGTCACACACTTCAAATCCGTAGCACGCTGTACGTTGCAGATATAAATCAGTGGCGGTAGGTGATGAGGGAGAATGATCGTTATTTTTATGAGCATGGCCGTATTTCTATTACAGCATATTGGATGACTCATTCATATTCCATTCACCCAGCTCAATGTAACATTGATAGGTTTAGGCTACTACATGATACTTGAATTTTCCCTGTACTCATCATGAGGTTGTTACAACCTAGCCTATGAATGAAAGTGTACAATGTAGGTGCACAGGTGGAGAGAAATGTGAGTAATCAAGGTGACAGACATTGACATAATCAATTCCGCTTTGCACACTCTTGCCTGCATCTAGCTGGTCTAGGGTGTAATCATTAGTCCCACAGTTGCAAACTAGTTTCTATTGGACAAATTCAGGTATGTTTAACCCCGTTTTGTTCTGTTTGCTTCCGTTTAAGAAACGTTAACAGAAATTCGGGAATGAATCCACCCCTGATCACATGCCAAAAGTTCACTTTCATAGCAGCCACATAAAAGCATGATCCCTTTGATCGTTGTATTCCTTCTCACATCTACAGGCTCTCCTCCACGCACATTTTCCCTTCGCTTGTGGATCAGCTTTTTGTGACCAGTCGAAAAAAATCTTTCCAAGTCAAACTTTCATATCATAAACGCTGCATAGAGCCTACATGATACATTACGCCTTTTGTTATGACTTGGCGTAATGTATTGAGACACTTATTTTGTACCTGGGGACTTTTCATTTGAAAGCAATAGTATTCACAGGGGCACCTGCGCCCGTCGAGAGAGGGTGGGAACAAAACACACAAAAGACTATCATCGAGACTGCTGGGCTGTATCTCTTTGTCCAGGAGGAATTCAACCACAAGTAATAGTTTTCCGTTTTAACTCGTGTTTTGTTTCCTTCTAAGCCACAATTCCTCCGGTGGAGATGGTGTTAAATATCTTCAACAAGAAATACGGTTTACAGACTGGTGACAGCGGTACTTGGCTAGGCTAAGTTAGCATAGCATTCTCTCCAACCAAGGCAGCATCAACACTGATTGCATTATCTGACCGACTTTGTTAGCTAGTGGTGAGTGGACATTGGAAATAAATCACCCAGAGTGTTTGTTTCAAGGCAAGAATTTAGTTGTCAAGTAGTGAACACCAGCACTGTTTTAACCATGGAGGAAGCCGACAAATGACAATCAACCACATGGGGATGGCGATCTGCATGTGGAGGGACATGTGCCTCTGGCTCCACTTGATAATACCACACGGTTAATCAAATCGAATTATGTTTGTCACATGTACGGAATACAACAACCGTGAATTGCTTACTTACAAGCCCGTTTTCATGGAGATGGCAAATATAAGGACATTTTTTTCTGTGCAAATCAAGTTTAGATCTAGCTGTTAATTAGCATGCAATGATGCTCACGGACAGGTCCTGGCAATATTATTACCAAAACAGCTAAATGGGGATGCTATTGGCCCTCACTACCCCCAGATACGCAGGGTGACTACCAAGAGGCTGTAACTAAACTGAATGGGTTTTTTGGAAGAAAGGATTTTTTGCATCACTTTAAATCATTCACCAATGCCTGGCAGCGTCAGCCTAGAGAACCCCTAGAGGTATATGCAGCATAAATAACTAGTCTTGTGCTAGAGGCATTTCCTGACCACGGCCAGTCAACAAGGGAAACAGAACTTTTCAGAAGGTTCATAGTAAGTCTTGACCCAGTGTTGCAATCAAAATGTTATGAACATGGAGCTGCTATCTTAGAGCTGGCCTTGGCTGTGGCATGCAAGTGTGAATGTGCTCAAGAGGCACTGAAAAGGGCCCCAGTCTATCAGGCCAGCCCCACAACACTACTCACACTCGAGACATTGCCTGACTGCTCACATAGGCAACCGCTGTCTACCCTGGTGTCCTCCACAGCTCACACTGACCAATCCCCTGGAATAATGCAGGCCATTCAGGATCTCAAAGCTGACGTTAAAGCACTGACTTGATGTGAGTCATCTGAAACAAACACAGTAACGACTGCCCTCTGCACCCAGTCACCAGAACGAGTCATACAGAGACAGACGTCACTCTCCTGACTGGTTCCGTTCAGAGAGGGGCAGAGAGAGATGTCGCTCCCCACCGTATGCTTTGAGAGGCAGAGTCGGGCCTCCAGGCCCCTGTACTGGTTCCCTCGCTAGGACGGCTCTCCTCACAGCCGCTACACTTCCAGAGACCGAGGCAGGGGAGAAGTTCTTCCAACTACAATGACTGTAGACATTACAGTCCTGACCACCGACGCTACTCCATGTACCCGGAGCGGTGTGAATGTGCCGGATACTCTCAATCAGCTGAGTAGACTCACCGATCATCCAGCCCCTCCTCCAGGCAGTGACGACCCACAAGAGCAGGAGCATCGAGTCTGCTTCAGCGCCGAGGAGACTTCACACCAGGGAAGGAAATGAGTGCTAGCAAGCACTGAGGGCCAAGTGTCTGCTGTTGAAGAAAATGGGCCTGACAGGCTTACATTCTATGTTTTTGCTGTTATTGAGGACGCTGCATTACGAGCATTCCTTGATACAGGCTCAGAAATCTCCCTCATTAGTGAGAGCCTCCGCATGTCAATCCCCTCTCTTAGGAAGAAACCACTCCAAAAATCCCATGTGTTAGCACAGTCAGAGACTGGCGAGTGTCTTGATAGTGTCTAGGTACCCTCTCCATTGCTGTTAGAATAGGAGAAGAAATGTTCACCCATAATGTACAAGGAGTCAGAAACTAGGCAGTCATTCATTCTGGGATGGGACTTTTTGCTTACATCACGCCGTAATAGATCTGGGAGAGAAACAGTTACGACTGTGGAATTGGACTGGTCCCTTGCTGTGTTCTAGACACAATGCCCCACTCAGATGCAATGCTGTTACTTTAGCTCCCCTGTGCATCCCCACCATGTTCCAGATGAACCTTTTAGCTAAAGTACGACCCCCAACTGAGCATCAGTCAATGTCCTCCAACACGTTGGTCTATTTGAACCTGAACTTAGCAGCTTCCCAGATCTGTATGTGGCACATACTTTGTCCCAAGTCAAAAAAGGTGTCACATTCATCTGTGTAATGAACCCCACCAATGAGGAATGTCGTATCCCAAGTGACACCTTGCTAGGAATACATTGTAGTTGAGACCGCCTTTAACAATGTGCAGGCAAAACCACAGGCTCTTCTTAAACTTGACCTCCAGCACTCACCAGTGGACCGTTAGCAGCGCCAGCAGCTGGACAGCTTGGTGCACAAATACTCTGTCTTCAGTGCTCATGATCAGGACCATGGACACACAGATCTCATCAAACACACTACCAACACAGGAGACTCCCCGCCCATCCTTCAGTGCTCATGATCAGGACCATGGACACACAGATCTCATCAAACACACTACCAACACAGGAGACTCCCCGCCCATCCTTCAGTGCTCATGATCAGGACCATGGACACACAGATCTCATCAAACACACTACCAACACAGGAGACTCCCCGCCCATCCTTCAGTGTGCATACAGGACGTCGCCCAAAGTGAGAAAAGAACTGGACAGGCAAGCTGAAAAGCTGTTAGTTCCAGACCTTATTTAGGAGAGCAACAGCCCCTGGGCTTCTCCTGTTGTGCAAATGCCTTGATTTCAGGAAGCTGCCACGGACATCAGATGCTTTGGACAGCTTATCAGGTGCATGCTGGTTCAGCATAATGAACTTATCTAGTGGTTACTGGCAAGTTGAACTAGCTAAGGAAGACAGAAGACTGCCTTTACGACTGGCAGCTCCTTGTACCATTTTAAGGTCATGCCGGTGGGCCTCACGGATGCTCCTCCCACTTTTCAGAGATTAATGGAGCTTGTACTCCGTGGCCTACATTGAAACGTGTGTCTCATCTACCTTGATGTGTTGGTTTTCAACAGGACCTTCATGGCACACCTACAGGACTCTAGAAGAAGCGTTCATCCGGTCCCAAAAGGCTGGCTTGAAGCTCAAGACAAGCAAGTGTCATCTTGCTCACACCTAAGTCACATTCCTTGGACATGTCATATCCGTGGATGGCTTGCAGCCTGACTCAAAGAACCTGGACAAGGTCAAAGACTGGCCCACACCCAGAACGTCTTCTGAAGTGCAAGCCTTCACAGGTTTCTGCTCCTACACAAGGTTTGTTAAGAACTTTGCTTTCTGTTGTGCCTCCATCGAATGCTCTGACACAGAAAGGGGTTAGATTCCACTGGAGCTCTGAGTGTGAGGAAGCATTTCACACACTTAAAAACGTTCTCACTAACCCCCCCATTGTGGCACACCCAGTGTTTACAGAGCCATTCCTACTCTACGCTGTGACATCACAGGCTGCCATTGGGGCAGTGCTTGCACATTGCCAAGACAACCGGGAGTGTGTCATAGCATACGCCAGTCACACCCTCTCATCATCAGAAATTTGGCCACCTATGACTGAGTTATGGGCTGTTGTGTGGACTGTCAGAAATGTTATGCATTTCCTGTCCAGCAGTTCATTCAGTTATAACAGACCACAAGCCTTTACTCAGCCTCAAGAAATGTCCAGTGGATAGTGACCCCACAGGAAGGACAGGACATTGGATCTTGGAATTGGATGTGTATCACTATGTCATGGTACACAGGGAAGGAAAATGACACGCAGACGCCATGTCACGGAGACGTGAACACACACAAATCAGCAAAGAGGTACAGCGTTAAATCACTCACCTCAGCCCTGGGTCTGAGCCTCCTCTTCCCTCCCCTCTTCCTCCATCTGAGGGCCTATACAACGCTGCACACCCTGCTCCTATTTCAGACACTTCTGAGACACTAGCCATTGACTTGGAGGAGCTACGACGACAACAGCAAGGAAATGCGTGCCTCAGCACAGTAATGTAATTGAAGGACGCTGGGGGACATAAACCATCACTGGGGGGTACCTCAAACATTCCTCTGCAGCAATGAGGAAACTCTGGGTTTCCCTGCTTAACAATACAGAGTGGAGTCTTATGTAGGAAAGTCACAGCTCTCCCTCAGAAAACAGTCTAGATGACTGTTTTCTGAGGTACTGCTTCCAGAGGCACTCATCCCAAAAGCTCTGACTTTCCTGCATGGATACGTGTTCAGTGGAGCGTACTTTGCCGAGAGCTCGTAAACTGTGTTATTGGCCCTACATGTCTCGTGACATTCACAAATATTGTGCGAACTGTCTCCCATGTCAGACCCGCAGCTCCCCAACTCCCACTTCGAGGGCCCCGCTGCAGTCCATCAATGCTGGGCGGACATTCCAGAAGGTCGCAGCTGACATCACTGACTTGCCCGTCACCTCCCAAGGCAATAGGTATGTGTTAGTTGTAACAGACTTTCACACGCTTTGTTAATCTTTACCCCCTTAAAGCGTGCCACACCTGCGCCTTTTGTTTTTTCACCTGACAGGCGCAGGTGCCCATGGTAATACTATTGCTTTCAAAATAAAAGCCTGCAAGGTACAAAATAAGTGCCTCAATACATTACGCCAAAATAAAAGTCATGACAAAAGGCTACAGTTGTAGCCAAGACAGTCGTGAAGAGGGCACGACAAAACCTATTCCCCCTCAGGAGACTGAAAAGATTTGGCATGGGTCCTCAGATCCTCAAAAGGTTCTACAGCTGCAGCTGCACCATGGAGAGCATCCTGACTGATTGCATCACTGCCTGGTGTGGCAACTGCWCGGCCTCCGARCYCAAGGCACTACAGAGGGTAGTGCGAACGGCCCAGTACATCACTGGGGCCAAGCTCCCTGCTATCCAGGACCTCTATACTTAGCGGTGTCAGAAGAAGGCCCTAAAAATTGTCAAAGACTAGTCATAGACTGTTCTCTCTGCTACCGCATGTCAAGTGGTACCAGAGCTCCATGTCTAGGTCCAAGAGGCTGAACACCTACTAAAATGGCTACCCAGACTATTTGCATTGCCCCCCCTTTTACGCCGCTGCTACTCTGTTATCATCTATGCATAGTCACTTTAATAACTCTACCTACATGTACATATTACCTCAACTAACCGGTGCACATTGACTCTGTACCGGTACCCCCCCTGTATATAGTCTTGCTATTGTTATTTTACTGCTGCTCTTTAATTACTTGTTGCTTTTATTTCTTATCTGTATTTTTTTTAAACTGCATTATTGGTTAGGGGCTCGTAAGTAAGCATTTCACTGTAAGGTCCACACCTGTTGTATTCGGCGCATGTGACTAATAAAATGTGATTTGATTTTGTTTGAGCCAGGTGTTTGAGTAGGCTAAGCGAGGTAATTGAAAGTGAAAAAATAATACAGCTCTCGCTCTCTTGCTTAATTTTTTGTTCACAACTGTTCAACTATTGTCTTCTCTCGCGATGTCAACTACTCACCACTTTTTATGCGGTGCTTGCTAGCTGTACCTTATGCTTTCAGTACTATATTAATTCTCTGATCCTTTGATTGGGTGGACAACATGTTAGTTCATGCTACAAGGGAGGTCATGGAATGGTATGAAACCATGTGTTTGGTGTATTTGATACCATTCCACAACAGTCATTATAACCAGACCGTCCTCTCCAATTAAGTTGCCACCAACCTGTTGGAGCATTCTAGCATGTATTTGCATATTTCCGTTAGGGAACGCTTACTCTGGGAAGTGCAAAGTCTACAAAAACTTAGTCCACTCTGTTCGTAACAGATTTTCATTTTAGAAACAAAACTGTATTGGCCTGCAGTGGGAGAATGAACAACATTCTGCWAATTTTCTCATCAATGAAACATTTGACCTCAATACAGTTTTGTTTCTAAAAAAAWTTTTTTTTCACCGTTATTTTACCAGGTAAGTTGACTGAGAACACGTTCTCATTTGCAGCAACGACCTGGGGAATAGTTACAGGGGAGAGGAGGGGGATGAATGTGCCAATTGTAAACTGGGGATTATTAGGTGACCGTGATGGTTGAGGGCCAGATTGGGAATTTAGCCAGGACACCGGGGTTAACACCCCTACTCTTACGATAAGTGCCATGGGATCTTTAATGACCTCAGAGAGTCAGGACACCCGTTTAACGTCCCATCCGAAAGACGGCACCCTACACAGAGCAGTGTCCCCAATCACTGCCCTGGGGCATTGGGATCTTTTTTTGTTGAAAATCTGTTACGAACAGAGTGGAGTGGAGTGGAAACGCCAACTTTATACATCCGGTGAATTATCGGTCTCATTGTTCTGTGCTTCAGCCATTGAGGGAACACTCCTTTTGAAATCAGTGAAAGCTGCGATACTGCCCGCATTGCATCACATCCAATGGCAGTGTCCAAACTCAAGGATCGCCAAGGTTGAATTCTCAATGGCTGACGCGCCTTGGCATCTGGTGTGTCAGGTAGAACGTCACATTGATAATGCTGACTTGTAAAAGGTCAAGATTCACCCATTTTAAAGAGTTCTTACTAATATCTGTCTCACTTAATAGATAATAAATTAATAGATGACAGTTAAATATGCTCAAGCAAAGCCTTGATGGGAATTTCTATCCTTGCTAAGAATTAAGCCCCAGGAATAGAAAAATCACACAGGTGATGTATAATAACAGTATAAAGAGCATTTATTTTGATCATAAATACAAATATTACATTTACAAATTACTGTTTTTATACAGAATTAGTGGCATCATGTCTGGAGGACACTCATAACTACATCAAGGAGCTGGAGGGGCTCTGACAAAGGCACTGAACGGTACGTAACCCACGTGGGTAACATCAGCTAGATCGCTGTTGCTTATTGGACTCCCTGCACCCAAGGCACTGGGGCAGCCTGCACCCAAGGCACTGGGGTTTTACTACACCTGTGGAGGCCCATCCTACACTCAGCTAATGCTGTGTCCTCAATCACCAGGGGAGCACCAAATGTGAACACACATTGAGAAAGCCTACTTTAAACTGTCATAAGCATGGCATAAGAACTGAACTCAATTTGGAACAGAAGATTTAACAAATATGCATGTAGTGGTAAACAATGGCTACTGTTTCTCAAATATTGTGCCATGCTTGTGACAGAGCTAAAGCTCAACTTGTGCTCTGCTCCAGATCCTGCAAGAACAGTACTGCACTATCTCTTTCCTATCTGGCTTCAAATTCACACCGTCATTTCTGTTGGACATAAATACAGTTTTAGGAGCAGGTTGGTGTTGAAGATTTCTCAGCACCAGTAGCGGCTGTGACTCAAACCAGAGAAGTGGGTGAGGAATTTACAAAAGAGGGGGTCACCACAAATATGCTCCACTCAGTATACATGTAAACATCAGTTCTTACTGGCACAATGGTTTTCCTCTACCCCTCCACCATTACAGGTGTACTATGGGTAGGGCCCAGAGTTTTTCCCAGCCATGAGACCAGACCCAGGAAATAATTCAGGCCCTAACTGGGAGATGGCCCACATACTCAGACAGACAAAATTGTCCTCAAGGCTAGACTCAATAACATAATACATAAATGTTTATAATTAAATGTACAAACAAATGTATAAAAAGTACAGGTATTGAAAAATAAAAAACAGCTGAAAGCAAGGTCACAAAGCTGAATCCTGCAGCCAAAACTAGAAAGGTTCAGCACCAATTCTAAACAGCAGAGGAGAACAGGTCATAGGAAGTGTGGGTTATTCAGGCTGGTTTGACAGAACTAGACAAAGCTACTGAACGGTCTCACCATTGGCTAACCTACTAACACTTATCTAACATTCAAAATCTGTTTATTAAAAACACAGACTCACCCTGAACAGGAAAGGAAAGCACAGGTATAAAAATAGAAAAGTACAGTAGAGCTTTGGGTCAAAGCTTTGAGATTGCCTTAGCAGAGAGAACAGAAGAGATCAGAAGGTCCAGAGGGTTGGGGTCAATTCTCTTTGAATTCAAAGGTGCACTGACTTTTATATTGGAAACCCATGTCTAATTTCAGTTGCTGAATAGGCTGATATTCAAATGCAATCAACCCCCAATCCTTAGCCTGATTTGCTGGACACCCTGTCACTCATTCTTGTCGTGATGGAAACCATTCCCGCTGGTTATTTCACTATTGTTTTGGCCGTTGGTTTTATTGTAGGGGTGGGCCCAAGTTTTGGCCTGAAGGACCTTGGGCAGCCTCTTGCCCTTGGTGTAGGCGTGGTACCAGAAGTTGAGGAAGAGGAGGAGAAAGACCAGGCCGTAGAGGCCTATTATGTAGATGAAGATGGGGAACTGGTAGGGACAGTCCATGAAGAAGTACTGCCAGATGTGGGTGGTCACGATCACAAACTGGATCTGAGGACAGACAGGGAGGTTATATATTACTTGTTTTGAACATATAAGGAGACCATCCCAAGAGGCCCAACAGAATAATATCCTTGTCCATAAAAACTTATGGGTGGCTCTCTCGTATTGGTTCAAATTCAATTCCCCCTCTAGTGTAGTAGTGAAGTGCAGTACGTACCAGCTGAATGGTGGTGAGATACTTCTTCCACCAGAGGTACTTCTGGTAGGCGGAGCCCAGGGCAGACAGGCCGTAGTAGGAGTACATGATGACATGGACCACACAGTTCAACAGGGCATGGAACGTCCCCTGGCCACCTGGAGGACAACACCAGCAATTAGCAGTCATGATTTGTTGTTCTATAGAGAAGTGCTAACCCAGGTTTCCATGTTCCACTTCCTACAACAGCTCCTAAGGAAGATGACCTGCTGAATACTGACATTTTTCTGGGACAGTCCATCATTATATACATCTGGTAGTATGCCCATTTGTAAGTAGTTTAATACAGTCATGGGAGTAACTCAAGTTCTTGTCTACTGTACCTGCAGCGAAGCGGACACCAAACCACCAGGTAAAGGGCATTATGGAGTGATGGTAGACATGGAGGAACGTAATCTGTCCGTTCTTCTTCCTCAGAACAAAAAAGATCTGACAGGAGGGAGAATTCAGCCATTTAACAGGGAACAGAACAAGAGTGAAAATGACAGACGGGGAAAGGGGATACCTAGTCAGTTGCACAACTGAATGCAGTCAACCAAAATGTGTCTTCCGCATTTAACCCAACCCCTCTGAACAAGCGAGACACAGATAGTCAGAAAGCTGTACTAAAAAAAAAAACMTACCGTATCCAACATCTCTATGAACTTTGAGAAGTAGTAGAGCCAACACGTCCCTGCCATCTAAGGAGTGAGAGAGAGGTTATTAGTGACAAGTATAATTACGTTACTTACAGATAAGCAAAACGTGTACCAGTCACAGCACTGAACTTTTAAAGTAAATAATATGATTTTCCTGTTTTATATGCATTTACACAATATGAGGTTAGAATAATACTGTGAAAATGATAATGCTCTTTTAGTGTAAGAGCTGTTTGAAAAGACTGCCGGAATAGTCAGCCTGCTTTGGTAGGATGGTGGCGGCCTAACAGGCCTCACCACACAACTAATGATATTATGCAACACAGGAAACGTGGTGTGAATCACTCCTATGGAATGACCTGCTCTCAATGCTTCTTTGTTCCAACAGCTTGTTGGCATGCTAGAGTCAYTGGGGGATTCCACAGGTGAATGGGTGTTCATAAGAAGAGAGGAACAGCCAGTAGTAGTTCTCTGCCTGTCTGTTGCAGGTAGTCACATTCCACAGCTCTTACCCTCACTGCCTGCGGCGAGTCCGAGTAGTCCACTAGGTCACAGTGGAACGTATATCCCGTCCCCCAGCCCGACATCACATACTACAGGAAGAAGAGGCAATGAATTAAAAACATACTCCAAATCACAACACACTAGTTGTTGCATAGCTCTCCTTTATGCAAAGATTAGACATCAATAAAAAAAAATCTTCTTCACGTCAATAAAAATGTATCTTCTTCACACATCAATAAAAATGTATCGTCTTCACACTGAAACTAAAGTTAGTAAGTATTACTAATGACACCCCCCTCCCCCACACACGTTTCTTAATACCAAGTACACAGTGTTTGGGTGACAACCATTAAACCTTGACAGTCTGACAAAAGAGTGGTACAAAAAAGAAATGTCACTATATGGCATGTGGATCATGACCTGCATTTCCTGCTCAAGACAGGTTCTGCACACCAGTCAACATAAAGGAATTTGGCCCAATACACAAGACAAAAAGGCATCCTTTCCTGTTTCCTTGAGGTAAATCACTGATCTGTGCCTCTACAATGAACTAGTGTCAATGGAAAACCCTCGATCAGCTTCCGTTTCATGCATGTGTTATATGAACCCAGAGGGTGGTGCAGTCTGCCCAACGCATCACCGGGGGCAAACTACCTGCCCTCCAGGACACCTACAGCACCCAATGTCACAGGAAGGCCAAAAAGATCATCAAGGACATCAACCACCCACTGCCTGTTCACCCCGCTATCAGCCAGAAGGCGAGGTCAGTACAGGTGCATCAAAGCTGGGACAGAGAGACTGAAAACAGCTTCTAAGGCCATCAGACTGTTAATTAGCCATCACCAGCCGTCTTCTACCCGGTTACTTAACACTGCACCTTAGAGGCTGCTGTCCTACATAGACTTGGAATCCCTGGCCATTTTAATAATGTTTAAATAATGTTTGCATACTGCTTTACTCATCTCATATGTATATACTGTATTTTAGTCAATGCCACTCCGACATTTCTCAATATATATATATATATATATATCAATTCCATTATTTTCCCTTTAGATGTCTGTATTGTTAGATACTACTGCACTGTTGGATCTAGGAACACACGCATTTCGCTACACTCGCAATAACACCTGCTAAATATGTGTATGTGATTTGATTTTGAACCATTGTTATAAAAACATCTCATGCAAATAAATAAGGCTCCGACTATTTTGCTATGAAGTTTGTTTTGCAGCTGACAATGTAATGATCAGAAGAAAGTAATTAAGTATGAAATGATGCATCATTGTGATCCTGAAGCATAGCCTTCTTCATATTAAACTTCTTCATATTAAACTTGAGAAATCCCAATTGCTTAATTCTTTTGCAGCTCGCCTCACAGACTGTCCTGCTTGACGAGGCAGTATAAAACACTACAGCCTGTCAGAAGTCCATTGAGAAAGAGACCCACCTCATAGCACATGTAGAGGGACAAGGCAACGACGCTGAAGTTGTAGATGATGAGAACTTCTTTGAGGTGGAAGGCCTTGCGTTTCTCCATGAGCCTGGGCCCCAGCCGCGTCACAAAGTAGATGTACGCCACGATTACTATGGTCTGGGGGAGCGGCGATGACATGAGAAACCAGTCTTCTGTCCTGGGGTCTTGACAGCAGAGAAGGGTTGAGTGTATGATTCAATAAAATAAATCAATACATCATGCCACCTAGCCAAGCAATCAACTGAGATGCACCAACACTATGTTTAAGAGGGTAGGTTACAGTTGATTCTCATGGCTTGTAATGATGATCAGCGRTACTTCATCAACCCCAGATGACCAACCTCGGCTAGATACACAGCCAATATCTGTCCACTTCCACCAAGGAACACATAGGAAAAGAATGTTGCATAATGCTTTCATTTGTTATTCTCTGTTTTCTACTGAAAACATATATTTTTGTATTTAACCTTTATTTAACTAGGCAAGTCAGTTAAGAACAATTTCTTACTTACAATGACGGCCTACCCCGGCCAAACCCGGACGACGCTGGGCCAATTGTGCGCCGCCCTATGGGACTCCCAATCATGGCCGGATGTGATACAGCCTGGATTCCAACCAGGGACTGTAGTGACACCTCTTGCACTGAGATGCAGTGCCTCAGACCGCTGCGGCACTCAGGAGACCCATTTGCCTAAAACGTGTAGCCTAAAACCTATTTGCCTTTTTAATACCAAAACTCAATCTATTCATCATTGTTGGACAGCAGTTAGTGATGAATCCTCACCTGCATTTTTCATGAAGTTCTCATACCAGAGTCCGACCCTGGTCGTTAGATACCTGAACTCCATGTCTCCCGGAGCTCCTTTAGCTGTCCTGGAGGAAACACACGGGTCATAGGTTAAAGGCCCAATGCAGCGTTTTTTAAAATCTCAATAATCAAATAATTTATGGCTAACAGAAAACACATTAAGGTAAACCGTTACCTTACGGTGTTTTCAATTAAAATAGTCAAAAATAAACAAAAATGGCTTCTTAGCAAAGGGCAATTTCTCAAGCAAGAATTGTTTTGCTTGGATTGTCTGGGAGTGGTTTGAGCGGGGAGGGCAAAACCAAAAATTAGCTGTTATTGGCTGAGGTCTGGATAACTTTTTCTTATTGGTCTATTTACCGCCTGGTGTCAAGCAGGCAGGCCAAAACTCCATCCCACCAAACAGGCTGAAATTTCAGGCAGTCTTTTCAAACCGCTCTTACAATAAAAAGGCCAGAATTTTCACCATTTCACAATATTATTCCAACCTTATATTGTGGAAATAGAGATAAAACACTGGGGGGGGGGGAATCACATTTTCGACAGAGGTAATACAGAGCTACATGTTTTAGGCAGTCCTACAGGAGATTTCTTGGATGGGATGATCCACATGAAGTAACATCCCTTAATCTCAATCTTACACCCTTTTCTTGAAGGGATACTTCAGGATTTTGGCACCGAGGCTTTTATCTACTTCCCCTGAGTCAGGTTAACTTGTGGATATCACATGGAGATAGTTTTGCGAGCCAATGCTAACTAGCGTTAGCACAATGACTACAAGTCTATGGTATATGCTAGCAGATACCCATAGACTTCCAGTCATTGCGCTAATGCTAATCAGCAACTTCCTTCACACCGCACGTATACATAAAAATGGTATCCACAAGTTCATCTGACTCTGGGGAAGTATATAAAGGACCCGATTGCCAAAATCCAGAAGGATGCCTTTAAACTGCCATCATGTCCTAGATAACCCATTTGCCTCTTATAAATATACATATTCAAATACGGTGACCCAAAGTGGACGGGTCATATAACACAATATACCAGCCATGCATGAAAGACTATTGTTGAAGTGAAAAGAATCCGATCAGCATTTCTCTGCTTCTGTCAGTAGCTCAGAGGGAGACTAGGGAAGGAGTGTTGATAGTACAATGGCCATCAGTCAGGGTTCCGCACACATAGGGCTCTGGTCAAAAGTAGTGCACTAAATAGGGAATAGGGTGCCATTTGGAAACGCAGACATGGTCAGCATGCAGGGAGCAGCAAAACACTCATTGACTGGAGTGTGTGGCACACGTTCACATTGGGACAAAGTCAGTTTCACACACGCAAGCTTCATTCAATTAAGATAATATAATAATTATGTTATACAACTTAGTTGAGTATCAGTATCACCCATGTATTCTACTCAACATTTTTCTCTTCTTATTTAAGATGGCCTGTTTTCTAAATATCATTATTTTTTACTTCATTTCACCTTTATTTAACCAGGTAGGCAAGTTGAGAACAAGTTCTCAATTACAATTGCGACCTGGCCAAGATAAAGCAAAGCAGTTCAACACATACAACAACAGAGTTACACATGGAGTAAAACAAACATACAGTCAATAATACAGTAGAAAAATAAGTCTATATACAACGTGAGCAAATGAGGTGAGAAAAGGGAGATAAAGGCACAAAAAGGCCATGGTGGCGAAGTAAATACAATATAGCAAGTAAAACACTGGAATGGTAGATTTGCAGTGGAAGAATGTGCAAAGTAGAAATAATGGGGTGCAAAGGAGCAAAATAAATAAATAGTAGGGGAAGAGGTAGTTGTTTGGGCTAAACTATACATGGGCTATGTACAGGTGCAGTAATCTGTGAGCTGCTCTGACAGCTGGTATTATAAACTGGGTGGTTTGAGCCATGAATTCTGATTGGCTGAAGGCCATGGTATATCAGACCGTATACCACGGGTAAGACAAAACTTCAAGTTATACTGCTCTAATTACGTTGGTAACCAATTTATAATAGCAATAAGGCTCCTTGGGGGTTTGTGATATATGGTCAATATACCACTCTGCGTTGTGCCTAAGAACAGCCCTTAGCCATGGTATATTGGCCATATACCACACCTCCTCTGGCCTTATTGCTCAAGTATACCATTCCCAAGACAACATACCTGTTGCTAGGCAGGAGGGAAGGATACACACATTAGATTTGAGTAATTTAGCAGTTGCTCTTATCCAGAGCGAGTTAGAAGCAATTAGGGTTAAGTGCCTTGCTCTTGGGTACAGACAGATTTTTCACCTAGTCGGCTCTGGGATTCTTTTCGGCTACTTTTTGGTTACTGGCTCCTTGCTCTTAACCACTAAGCTACAGACAATAAAAGACCAAAACTGAATCATCAAATAAAATTATATTGGTTGAGTAAAAATATTTTGCAGATATTATGGCGGGTGTAGGGCTGGGCGGTATACCCTATTTTACTATACACACCGGTAATTATGCACGGACAGGTTTGGGTTTTTACTTTACCTTCTATAACGGTATTTGAATGTTTGGTTTGTTAAATGTGATACGCCGTGTGTGACGTCCATTTTTATAGTTTACTCCGCTACTTGAGTCATCCCACTCCATGCCGCTTTCCACATAGACCCAGTCCCACCCGTCACTCAAGGAGCGCATGTTGTTGTTGCTTGACCACGATACACTTTCGTTCAGTCTGCAAGGTTGGTTTTTTTCTTKTTTTTTTTCTTAACAACAAATCAATACAGCAAGTACATAAGGGAACACAAGTATATATAGATTATATATAATGGACAATCGACCTAGGGGGTACAATATCACATTACAATTACACAAGGACCTTAAGGGACATACATACACTTACAATTCTAACAGCTTTTTTGTTAGTAGAGTATTTAACAGTCTTAAAATACAGTTCAATTTCTTTTTGTAGGGTAAGAAAGTGTTTTTTTGTTAGTAAATTTACATTTTACTAAGAAACAAATCTTTCCTACTGATGAGTCAACAGGGTCAATAGAAGGTAGGCTCTGAGGGTCAGGTCTTGACACGTTCCTGAATAACAGAGCAACACCTGAGGGAATGGCGTCTAAAACAATTGCAAAATATTTTAGGTGTTACAGGGATCTTGTAAAGTGATAAGAATTCCTTATAACTGAGTAAAAGACCCTCTGCATTTACCAGTTGGCTCACCAATAGGATATTTTTTTCGGAACCAATATTCTAAAAACAAATAAGTATTTTTATACAATATATCCCGATTATTCCATATATAATATCTGTGTGGAGAAAGATTGTGTTTATAAATTAAGGACCATGACAAGAAAACCTGCCGATGAAAAGCAGAAAGTTTCACTGGAATTTTGTCAATATTATAATTGCACAACAACATGAAGTTAAGGCCACCAAAAGTAGAGAAGACATGATGAGGAATAAAATTCCAGATAGAAGTGGGTCTTCTTAGGAATTGTTTTATCCAATTGATCTTAAAAGTATTATTTAAAGTAGTAAAGTCCAGAAAATTCAGTCCACCATTCTCATAAGTGTTCATTACAACAGTTTTCCTAATGTAATGGGTACGGTTTCTCCACAGAAAGTTGAAAAGCATCTGGTCTATCTCCTTGCTTATTTTACTGTCAAGATATAAACATAGAGCGCCATATGTTAGTCTAGAGATACCTTCAGCCTTGGTTATTAGGACTCTACCTTTTAAAGATAAGTCCCTCTGTAGCCATTGATTTAGCTTTTTCTGGGTATTTTTAGTAAGAGTGTTACAATTTAGTAAGCCTCTAAACTTCTGATCCTTTGTAATGGTTATGCCTAAATATGTAAGTTCTTCTTTTACTGGAATACCATAATATGAAGGTGTCACACAATCTTTGACAGCTATGAGTTCACATTTATTAATGTTAAGGTATAGACCAGACGCTTTGGAAAAGGATTGTATCACATTGATCGATATGGGAATTTGGTTAGCGTCTTTCAGAAAAAGTGTAGTATCATCAGCCAGCTGGCTTATAATAATTTCTTTACCAGCTATGGAAATACCTTGTACAGGACTATTTTTTAAAGAATTTGCAAGAAGTTGGGTGATTAATAAAAACAGATACGGGGAGATAGGACAACCTTGCCTAATTCCTCTCTTTAACTCAAATCTAGGTGAGGTGCCATATTTCAATTTGAAAGAGCTGTTACCATTTGCGTAGAGAGTCTTAATAGCCTTACAGAAAAAATCTCCAAAGCCAAGTCTGCAAGGTAAATGCAGCACATGCAACCATCTTGATGACACCGATGTTTCCACTTTGATTTTAATATAAATCCCCAGCGTTCTATAATTACAATATTAGTTTGTGTTTCTTACATCTGCAAACAGCTCATTTGTATTTTCTTAGCAAGTTACGCTAAATCGTGTTAGTCACTAATGCTAACGTTAATCGCTGACTAGCTAACTGGCTAATAAAAGTACTGAGTCAGAGCAAACGTAGCTAGCTAATACAGCCTGATACCAGTACTGGTGGAGGCTTAAATCTGCATGTTGTTTGTGCAACAGTATCTTCTAAAACAAAGAGGAATAGGCGAAGCATGCATATGTTGGCTATATGAATAAAGATTTAATGTAGTCAAAGATTATAGGGTCCCCTAGGAAACCATGAACATCAATTTGGTTCCTACCCTGTCACAATAACTCATCCATGGCATTTTCATGCCCATATGGTGGCAGTGTGAAAATGATCTCAAATGAGTGCAGGAAATGCAGAAATTGATGGAAATGGAGGAAATGATTTTAGGTTGAAATTGAATAGTATAAAACAATCAGAATGGAGAAAGTCCCATTGAAATAATTTAGAATATATGTGTTGCCACCCTAGGGTCACACGTATAACTTTTATTAAATCAAAAACATAAAATACTGTCAAACTTGAAAAATACCATACATGATATTTTGGCCAATATCGCCCAGCCCTACCTATCGCCCAGTGTAACGAAAAATGCTTATGTTCCTAGCTCCAACAGTGCAATAATACACACAAATGGTCTGTATAGACAGTATTGTAATAGAAAAAGGTGTATACAGCAGTAGTTATATAGGATGAGCCTTGACTAGAATACAGTATATACATATGAAGTGGGTAAATCAAGGATAGCTCCCTCCCTGTTGATGGGTAAGGATAAATGCCATGCATTTACAGAGAGAACAGCTACATGCGGCGAGCATTACTATCCTGTCATCTCTCTATTCAATAATACCACAGCCTGAAGACACAGAATGCCAAGCCATGGAACGAAGATGCATTGTATAACAATTAGGCCAACACTCAACACAACTGGATTGCTGTCTGACATGTTCACCATGTCCAAGTCAGATTTCCTTTCAAACTGTCTACTGCATACTAAACCAGTAGATACCTAAGCCATCATGCCATACATCTCAAGCAGGAGAGGATGGTTAATTTTATAAACCATGAGATACAATGCTCTTCAAGATTCAGCATAACATGTAGGCCCAAGTAATGGCTAGTACAACAAGCCTGCATTTAGACAACCACATGAAGCGGTCAATTTAAAATTCCTAGAGGGGTAGGACTTTTTGAATAGGAACTTCAGTTTTCTTGATATTCACTAGTATGGGAAATTCCTCCCAGGCCATTCAAATTAACGGAATAATTGAGTTAAAGGTCTGATTTGTGAGGGGCATCAATAAGAAAACACAAACTGAACCCATCACTGGGGACACCAAGAAACCTAACAATTCTAAAGATCCACACAATGCAAGATCAAATCTGCCTGAAAACTACACATTGTCCTTTGGAAGTATTTGACTTTAAAGTATTCCAAAATACCAACAAAAAAAACACCCAATACATTTACTGAATACAGTATTGTGCCAATATGATACATAATACATGCGCTGCATGTACAGAAGAGACTTATCTCCATCTCAAACGTGTAAATCAACATCACAGTATACAAGGTGGTTATGAAATCTAACAGACCCGTGTAAAGTTCCAGAGTATTGGATAGAAAGTGTTATCTGACAAAGCCTACCACGTGAAACTACCTTAAGATAAGAACGTAAGCTTTAACAATCAAATGCTGTCTGACTGGTTTAAGGGAACAGTATACAGTAAGAGGGGAAAGGGAGCAGCTCCCATCTCAGCACAAACCTCAATCCTATCCAGGGCCTTCTCACCCAAGCAAGGGAATGCATGGAACATTCAAAACTACATTTCCCTATATTAAACATAGATCAGAGTACTAGTAAGTCTACAGGATATGCCTGAACTGGGTTTAGTTGAACTGTGTTCAAGCACCGAGTTGCCCTGTATAAAACTCAAATCATATGAGTTGAGCCAAAGGAAAATAATGTTTATTTAACTAGGCAAGTCAGTTAAGAACAAATTCTTATTTACAATGATGGCCTACCAAAAGGCCTTCTAAGGGGACGGGGGCTGGGATTAAAAATAAAACTTTTTTTTTTTTTTTTTTTTTAACTACCGCAAACAATAGATCCAAATGCTGAACACATGTCATCATTACCTAATGGCAAAAGATCATAACAATCAAATAGACATGACAAAAAGTATGTGGACACCTTGTCAAACATCTCATTTCAAAATCATGGGCATTAATATGGAATTGGTCCCCCCTTTGCTGCCATTACACACACAACAACAAAAAGAAAAATCACATTTGCAAAGGTATTCAGACCCTTTACAGAAGCACCTTTGGCAGCGATTACAGCCTCAAGTCTTCTTGAGGGGGAGTTTCTCCCATTATTCTCTGCGGATCCTCTCAAGCTCTGTCAGGTTGGATGGGGAGCGTCGCCGCACAGCTATTTTCAGTTCTCTCCCGAGATGTTCGATAGGGTTCAAGTCTGGGCTCTGGCTGGGCCACTCAAGGACATTCAGAAATTCAACCCTAGCGTTGTCTTGGCTGTGTGGTTAGGGTTGTTGTCCTGTTGGAAGGTAAACGTTTGCCCCCAGTCGGAGGTCCTGAACACTCTGGAGCAAGGATCTCTCTGTACTTGACTCCATTCATCTTTCCCTCAATCCTGACTAGTCTCCCAGTCCCTGCCACTGAAAAACATCCCCACAGCATGATGCTGCTACCACCATGCTTCACCATAGGGATGGTGCCTGGTTTCCTCAAGATGTGATGCTTGGCATTCAGGCTAAAGAGTTCCATCTTGGTTTCATTAGACCAGAGAATCTTGTTTCTCAGGGTCTGAGTGCTTTAGGTGACTTTTGGCAAACTCCAAGCGGGCTGTCATGTGCCTTTTACTGAGGAGTGGCTTCTGTGTGGCCACTCTACCATAAAGGCCTGATTGGTGGAGTACTGCAGAGATGGTTGTCCTTCCGGAAAGTTCTCCCATCTCCACTGAGGAGCGCTGTCAGATTTACCATTGAGTTCTTGYTCACCTCCCTGATCAACGCCCTTTCTCCACCGATTGCTCAGTTTGGCCGGGTGGCCAGCTCTAGGACGAGTCTTGGTGGTTCCAAACTTTGTCCATTTAAGAATGATGGAGGCCACTGTGTTCTTGGGGACCTTCAATGCTGCAGAAATGTTTTGGTACCCTTCCTCAGATCTGTGTCTCAACACAATCCTGTCTCAGAGCTCTACGGACAATTCCTTTGACCTCATGGCTTGGTTTTTTCTCTGACATGCACTGTCAACTGTGTGAACTTATATAGGACAGGTGTGTGCCTTTCCAAATCATGTCCAACCAAATTGTAGAAACATCAAGGATTGATCAATGGAAACAGGATGCATCGGAGCACAACTTCAAGTCTCAAAGCAAAGAGTCTGAATACTTATTTTTATAAATTTACAAACATTTCTAAAAGAAAAAACWGTTTTCACTTAGTCATTATGGTTTACTGTGTGTAGATTGAAAATGTTTTATTTAATCAGTTTTAGAATAAGGCTGTAACGTAACAAAATGTGGAAAAGTCAAGGGGTCTGAATACTTTCCAGATGCAGTGTATAGTGTAGTAGGTGATTACTTGAGATAATACACTACATGGATCTACACATGGCACTTTACAGGTCAGACCATGCAAGTTCCTCTTTTGACCAATAAGGCATGGTGTCTTGACAACACACAAGAGGATAGCACTCTAGTCGGAGTCATTCAAAACCTTGGTTGACATGGTGACCCCATTAGACGCACGCTTTGACATGTTTGTTTCAGTTTATGCAACTCTGACACACCTTTCCTGTCTGACAGCTCCCACACTGATGAAGCCATCAAACATACCCAATTAAACTACAGTACTCCAAATTAGAGGTCGACCGATTAATCGGAATGGCCGATTAATTAGGGCCGATTTCAAGTTTTCATAACAATCGGAAATCGGTATTTTTGGACACCTTTACTTAATCTTTATTTAACTAGGCAAGTCAGTTAAGAACACATTCTTATTTTCAATGACAGCCTAGGAACGGTGGGTTAACTGCCTCGTTCAGGGGCAGAACGACATATTTTTACTTTGTCAGCTCGGGGGATTCAATCTTGCAACCTTACAGTTAACTAGTCCAACGCTCTAACCACCTGATTACATTGCACTCCACGAGGAGCCTGCTTGTTACGCGAATGCAGTAGAAGCCAAGGTAAGTTGCTAGCTAGCATTAAACTTATCTTATAAAAAACAATCCATCAATCAATCATAATCACTAGTTAACTACACATGGTTAATGTCCTGCGTTACATATAATCGATGCGGTGCGTATCGTTGCTCCAATGTGTACCTAACCATAAACATTAATGCCTTTCTTAAAATCAATACACAGAAGTATATATTTTTAAACCTGCATATTTAGCTAAAAGAAATCCAGGTTAGCAGGCAATATTAACCAGGTGAAATTGTGTCATTTCTCTTGCGTTCATTGCACGCAGAGTCAGGGTATATGCAACAGTTTGGGCCGCCTAATTTGCCTGGCTCATTGCGAACTAATTTGCTAGAATTTTACGTAATTATGACATAACATTGAAGGTTGTGCAATGTAACAAGAATATTTAGACTTATGGATGCCACCCGTTAGATAAAATACGGAACGGTTCCGTATTTCACTGAAAGAATAAACGTCGTTTTCGAGATGATAGTTTCCGGATTCGACCATATTAATGACCTAAGGCTCGTATTTGTGTGTTATTATGTTATAACTAAGTCTATGATTTGATAGAGCAGTCTGACTGAGCAGTGGTAGGCAGCAGCAGACTCGTAAGCATTCATTCAAACAGCACTTTCCTGCATTTTGCCAGAAGCTCTTCGCTGTGCTTCATGCCTATCAACTCCCGAGATTAGGCTGGTGTAACTGATGTGAAATGGCTAGCTAGTTAGCGGGGTGCGCGCTAATAGCGTTTCAAACGTCACTCGCTCTGAGACTTGGAGTAGTTATTCCCCTTGCTCTGCATGGGTAACGCTGCTTCGAGGGTGGCTGTTGTCGTTGTGTTCCTGGTTCGAGCCCAGGTAGGAGCGAGGAGAGGGATGGAACCTATACTGTTACACTGGCAATACTAAAGTGCCTATAAGAACATCCAATAGTCAAAGTTTAATGAAATACAAATGGTATAGTGTTATGATTTTTATGAATAATGACTAAATGATGTATACATTTAACGTAGAACTATAACAAACTGAATTTAACCCTGTTTTTCTATATTGATAAATAATGTTAGTTCATAATAAAGAGGTTATGTAGCATGTACCTGGGAAGAGAGGAATGTATGTGTGTGCCTAAAGAAAACAAAGTGGATCATTAAACTATGTTTGAACTGACCCGGCTATAACTCTGGGGAGATAAGATAGAACAGGGAGACAGGGATTTCCCGTATCTGGGGGGGACTGGAACTGTCAGCTGAGTGGTAATAAACTGTGGTGAGACTCCAGGAGAAAAAGAGAGAATCCAAATATTAGTGTGTATGTATATGTGCGTAGGTTAAGAGAATATTATAAAAGGAACGTTTTTGTATATGCACGGCAGAGCTCTCGTAAATAAACATTCTGACTATTGTAGACTGGCCTCTGTCTGTTTCATTTCAATAAGAACCTTACAAATTCTTAGTGACAGAGTAGTTTAATTGAAGTTCAGTTTATGAACATTGAGAACAAAATTCTCTTAACATATAGAGAGAAATAGTCCTATAATTCCTATAATAACAACCTAAAACTTCTTACCTGGGAATATTGAAGACCCATGTTAAAAGGAACCACCAGCTTTCATATGRTCTCATGTTCTGAGCAAGGAACTTAAACGTTAGCTTTTTTACATGGCACATATTGCACTTTTACTTTCTTCTCCAACACTTTGTTTTTGCATTATTTAAACCAAATTGAACATGTTTAATTATTTATTTGAGGCTAAATTGATTTTAGTGATGTATTATATTAAGTTAAAATAAGTGTTCATTCAGTATTGTTGTAATTGTCATTATTACAAATTTTAAAAAAATAAAAAATCGTCCGATTAATCGGTATCGGCTTTTTTTGGTCCTCCAATAATCGGCATTGGTATCGGCGTTGAAAAATCATAATCGGTCGACCTCTACTCCAAATACACAAATGACTACGTCATTGCCGAAGAACACCAGAGGAAACACCTTGAGTTCTACTGAGGGAAGAAGTTGAAGACTACTCAGAACAGATTTACCATGAGTGAGAAATCTGACTACAGTTTAAATACAGGACTGGGTTGGTGAAAGTAGGAACCCTTACTTTCAACTCTCCAGACATGTAAAATAAGTGATTACCTCAAGGGTGAATGCATTTTTTAAGTATTCCAATGGGCCCAGAACACCCCATCAATCAGGCTACACAGAAAGGATTTAAGTCAGTCATCCCGGTAGTAACTCATCAGTCAAGACTCATTGCACATCACCCCCCTACTTGTTCTTCTCAGCTCAACTCAGAAATAGTTGCTTTATGCGTGCTGTACGTTACAACATGACACATCACGATGTAACAGAGGGTCAGTTTTTTCAACTTTTCTCCAATACTATAGAGCCATTACCATGTCGATCAACGCTTGAATAGAAACGTAGTTCACACCCCAGATTTTGAAGTCAACACAGTCGCTACAGTCCCATTAGTTTTCTTTGCAGCCTCGTTTGAATGTCGCGGTTGCTCACATTTGTACGGAATGGGGTGAGTTTACGTTAGATGTTGGAACATTTATGTGGGGACTTGCTTCCCTTCAGCCACAAGKGCATTAGTAAGGTGGGGCATTGATGTTGGGCGATTAGGGCTGACTCGCAGTCTGCGTTCAAATTAATCCCAAAGGTGTTCGATGGGGTTAAGGTCAGGGCTCTGTGCAGGCCAGTCAAGTTCTTCCACACCAATCTCGACAAACAATCTGTACCTCGCGTTGTGCATAGTCATGCTGAAACAGGTAAGGGCTTTCCCCAAACTGTTGCCACAAAGTTGGAAGCAAGGAATCGTCTAGAATGTCATTGTATGCTGTAGCGTTAAGATTTCCCTTTACTGGAACTAGGGGTCCTAGCCCAAACCATGAAGAAAAGCCCCAGACCATTATTTCTCCTCCACCAATCTTTACAGTTAGCACTATACATTGGGACAGGTAGCATTCTCCTGGCATCCGCTAAACCCAGATTTGTCTGTCAGACTGCCAGATGGTGAAGCGCGATTCATCACTCCAGAGAAAGCATTTCCACTGCTCCTGAGTCTAATGGCGGCGAGCTTTACACCACTCTAGSTGACGCTTGGCATTGCGCATGGTGATCTTAGGCTTGTGTGGCTGCTCGTCCATGGAAACCCATTTCATGAAGCTCCCGGCCAACATTTATTGTGCTGACGTTACGTCCAGGGGCAGTTTGGAACTAGTTAGTGTTACAACCGAGCGATTCAGTACTTGGCGGTCCCGTTCTGTGAGCTTGTGTGGCCTACCACTTCATGGTCGAGCCGTTGTTGCTTCTAGACATTTCCACTTCACAATAACAGCCCTTACAGTCGACTGGGGCAGCTCTAGCAGGGCAGACATTTGACGAACTGACTTGTTGGAAAGGTGGCATGCTATGACGGTACCATGTTGAGTCACTGAGGTCTTCAGTACGGGCCATTCTACTGCCAATGTCTGTCTATGGTGATTGCATGGCTGTGTGCTAGATTTAATATACCTGTCAGCATGGGTGTGGTTGAATTAGCCAAATCCACTAATTTGAAGGTGTGCCCATGTACTTTTGGCCATGCTGTATCCAGACACTCCGCGGTATATCGGCTAGTTGGAGAATCACAGTACTTGGTGACATCTTGGGGTCACCAAGTTTGTTAATCCATAATTAGATGCCACCTGCCAATAGGCTCTTTGGAAGGGTTGCCAGAAAAAAAACTTTATTGAGAGGAACCAACAAAGGTAAACACCTGTAGCTTGTTAAACAGTATTGGCACTTAGACTGGAACCAGGCGCTATGGACATAATTTTATGAGACGAAAATAAAGGTCTTTGGGGGTAATCTAATCCATAAACACAGACTGAAGGATATTAATAATCTGGGAAGATTCTGTATGGAGGAATGGTATTATATATGACCCACCCAAAGTTCTCCAATGTTCTCCAATATCATAACATATAGAAAAGGGCTCAGTGCCATTTTCCTTGCAAGGAGAGGGTGCACAAAATATTGAAAAAAAACTGGGGTACAAAGAATTGACACATCTTTTTGGGAGAAAAGTGTTACGTAAATATCTTTCTGAACAATTGTATTAGTAAATCTAAAATAATGATTATCATTGTTTGGAGAATACAATATAGATCAGTATTTTTATCCTAGGCCTAGTCTTTCTAGACAAGAAATTCGCAGCTAGACAGCAAGGTAAAACTAACAGCATGCGCAACACCTGAATTATAAAATTGACCTTTAGGCTCGAGGAGAAAATACCAATAAAACCATCGCTGATCATTTGGAATACAGTATTGCCACAACGTTTATCAAACTCCTAATTTCCCACCGCAATGGGTTGTGATGAATTATGCGCCACACTCTCGACATTACATCTCAAATAAATTAGGGAAGCAAGATTACAAAAGTATTTAATAAAATAATGTTTCCTCCCTTATCGCCGCCCCTGAAGACCAGGTTATTTTCAACAGACGATTCAAAGGCACGAGACCTGATAAAAACAGGAATCTTTCAGGGCTGCAGCAGCACAGACCAGGCATCGTAACAGGTGCAAAGATAGATGCCGCATAACTCGGACTTCAAGCAAATCCCTTCAACCTCAGTTTACACTTAAGAGAAAATGCCGGACAATGTGTGACAAAATAAAAATAATAATAAGTGTGAGGCGTTTAGCCTACTGTATATAGCCTACGTTAATATGACACTTTCATTCTGCTGAGACTGCGAGGCAGAGTTATTATTCAGTGTATGAATAATGTAGCAACACAATATGGTATAGGCTACCGTAACATAATTCACAAACCTCCAATATTGTGAGAGAAGTATCCTACTCGGTCTTGTGTTACTACTCCGGCTCAGCTGTAAGCAATTGACGACAGGTGTGTCAAATGTAATTTTCAGGGAGTCGCTTCCCTACTGTGCAACTGCCGTCCAATGAGTGAGTTATATTAACTTGAAGCGCGGGGCACAGGTCTATGGCCCTTGACGTGAACGGGCAAAATCGGTGAGGGAGGAGGGCCGCTCGGTCATGTTGTCAAGATGGCAGCGTAGTACATATCGTCCAGAAACATAAAACATATATTTTCTAATTCGTTTTCATTGGGAGGCAGATAAAAGCGTGTTCATCAAAAGCAATCACTTTTATAGATATAGATATAGATATATACATACACACATACATACACACACACACACACATATACATTTAAAAATATATATATTTCCTTTATTACCCTACAACGCCTCCCCCAATTGGAGCAAACTAGTGAACAACAACACTTAGGCCTGTATTTCCAGTTTATACATACATTTTATGGACACAGTCTATTTTACAATTGTTTTTTTTTATTATTTTGTTTAACTCTTGTCCTTCCTCTACCCTCAACCTATCCCATATATTGATGATGTCCATCTGATTTGATTTCCATTTGCCACATCTTTCAAACTGTACTCTTTCTAAAAAGTTCCTAACCTATATGTTTTACAGGCACCGTATGTTTTATATTAGTCTCAACCTTCAGCTCCATCAAGCCCTCCATTTATCTCTTAACACCATCCATATTGGATTTCTATTTGCCATACATTTTTCAACTGTGCTGTTTCGCAAAAGCTCTGAACCTTTCCATTCTCATTGTTTCTAAAGATTGTAAATTGAAAATAAACATTTTTGCTAAAAGTATTATTTTATTATTGATCGATTGACTATGACTTTTCAGATCGCCTAGTAATGCTATCTGCAGGGTTAGCGCCAGGTAAATATTGCAATTCTTCAGCCCTTCCTGGACTTGTAACCAAAAAACAAGCTACATAAGGACAGTACCAAAACAAACAATCTAATGATTCTGCCTCTTCGCAGCAAATACTGCAGAGCTGGGAAGGTTGTATCCCCCATATAAATAACATTATTTTGGTTGCAATAATTCTGTATATTATTATATGACCCTGCTGGTCATCTATGAACATTTGAACATCTTGGCCATGTTCTGTTATAATCTCCACCCGGCACAGCCAGAAGAGTACTGGCCAACCCTCATAGCCTGGTTCCTCTCTAGGTTTCTTCCTAGGTTCTTTGAGATATCAGCTGATGTAAGAAGGGCTTTATAAATAAATTTGATTTGTATAATAATTTAAATTAAATAATACAACGTTTGGTATCCGGTGTCGTTTTGCTTATCAGTTCATAAACCATGTGCCATGGAATCAMTACATCAAAAATCTCTTCCCAACTATTTTGAAATCTATATGGCACTGCTGTCCATTTTTTGGTCCTTCAATGAAACTGGTATACTTTTTTATTTATCACAATTTTCTTTAACCAATTATGGCCTTTAATGCAGGGCCAACAGACTTGTTCTTTACTTTTTTCCCTTTCCACTTTCCTCTTCCATTTTTGCGGTAATTTCGCAATTAGTTGGTTGTTATTTTGAGTAGGGCTGAAATTTCCATGTTTTAGTTAGCTGCATGTATGACATAACTCCACCAGTCGTATTTATAACATCATTTACGATTTTTATTTTTTATGTTTTTATGTTTAAAAAAAGGTATTTTTTAAAATCAATTAGTATATTTGAGTTTAACCACAATATTTGTTGTATTATTTGTCTTTTCTGGTGGATTAAACTGAAATTGCAATCAACCTTTCTATGGCTTGTTTTAAAAATAGCGATATTTGGGAGATGATTTCCTTTTCAAATAACTGAAAGAGAGTAGGTGTAATCTGAATAAAGTGAGTAGGTGTAATCTGAATAAAGTGAGTAGGTGTAATCTGAATAAAGTGAGTAGGTGTAATCTGAATAAAAGGAAAAATGCATTTCTTGAACATAGGGTGAAACATTCTTACTAATTTGCAAGAGAACCAGTTCGGATTTAAGTATCACTTTTGTATGACTGAACCCTTTAGTGAGAGGTCTAATGCTTTAATAATTTCTGSCCTCCGAATTCATATTTATTATAAACAGGCCGTTTAATTTTGTCTGGGTTGCCGTTCCAAATGAAATGTAATCTTTTTTTCTTATATAATGAAAAATAAAGTTCACGAGGTGTAGGCAAGACCATAAGCAAATAGGTGAACTGGGATATGACTAAAGAGTTAATCAGGGTGATTTTTCCACAAATACAAAGGTATTTACCTTTCCATGGTAGCAAGATCGTATCTACTTTAGCTAACTTTCTATTAAAATGTATTGGAGTGAGATCATTTATTTATTTCAGGAAATGTATACCGAGTATATCCACATCACCATCAGATCATTTTATTGGTAAACTACATGGTAAAGTAAAAGTAGTATTTTTTTGTGATCCAATACGGAATATTTTATCATAATTTGGTTGTAATCCAGAGGTTAGAAAATGTATCTAGATCCTCTATGAGGCTGTGGAGTGATCCAAATTGTGGATTTAAAAGTTTTCAATYACACCTTTGTTTTTAAACCCTGTATTTCTAATCCCTTGATATTATTGTTGGATCTGATTTTAATAGCTAACATTTCGATGGCCATAATAAATAGATATGCCAATAGTGGACAACCTTGTTTTACTCCTCTTGACAGTTTAAAACTTTCTGAGAAGTAGCCATTATTTACTATTTTATACCTAGGGTTACTATACATGATTTATACAGGCATTTATATATAAACTCCAGTCATACTTTATCAAAAGCCTTTTCAAAGTCTGCTATGAATAGCAGGCCTGGTTTCCCAGATTTTTCATAGTGATCTATTGTTTCTAGTACTTGCCTTATATTATCTACAATGTATGTCCATGTAAAAAAAACTGTCTGACAGAATGAATAATGTCTGACAATACCTTTTTAATTCTATGCACTATACATTTTGCATCGCAACACTGAAGTGTAAGGGGACTCCAGTTTTTTAAGTGGACTGATTCTTTATATTTCCCACTTGTATCCTGTTTCAGTAATAATGAAAATCATACCTTTTTGGGTGTCTGATAATCTACCATTTACAAAGGAGTGGTTAAAACGGTCCTAACACCTCAACAGGTATGCCATTCAGCCCTGTAGTTTTCCCAGACTTAAAGGCTTTAATTGCATCAATAAGTTCCTCCTCTGTAATTTCACCTTCACATGAGTCTTTCCGTATGGCTGTTAATTCGAAATATTTAATAGAAAAAAATAGTTTTGGTTAGAGMAGATAGAGGAGACTGAAATGAAAACATATGGTTAAAGTACTTTGCTTCCACTTTCAAAATATAATTTGGTGAATCATAGGTGACTCCGTCATTTGTAACAAGTTCCAGTAAATTCTTTTTGGTAGCATTTCTATGTTAAAGATMWAAAAAATTATTTGGTGCATTTTTCCCCATATTCCATCCAGTTTGCTTTATTATTATCCTCCATTTCTTTTTGTTTTTCCTCTAACTTATTCTTAGCCTCTATGGTACAGTTGTTAGTGCTATCTGTTCTATTAGACCTATTTCCTTTGTTGGTATGGACTCCTTTGACCTAAATTGCTTTTGGTTTAGAGATGAGTACTGAATTGCATGACCTTTAAATGGACATTTAAAAGTGTCCTATACAATAAGCTGATTTGCTGCACCTATTTTGTCAGAAAAATTCAGTTATAAATTCCTATGTCCAAGTTAAAAACAAGTTATCATCCAATAAGCTTTGATGAAATTTCCAATATCCCTGCCCACGTGGAAATTCAGGTAGAGTAATGTATATGCCAATTATCTGATGGTCCGACCWCATTCAATCCCCTATCAACACTTTTTTCACTTTTGGTGCCAACGAGAATGACATAAGAAAGAAGTCAAGARGACTAGCTTGATTGAGCCTCCMCCATGTACTGTATAMCTCACMWGGTCAGGGTATTTCAGCCTCCAAATATCCACTAGTTCCAATATATCCATGACATTAATTAATGATTTCCTTAAGAGCATGAGGGTGATAGTTTGTAGTGTGATTTCCTTTACGGTCCATTGAGGTATTTAAAACAGTATTATAATCTCCCACCATAATAATAGTCTTGTATTGCTTGCAGGGTTGATAATTTATTATATATATTTTCAAATAAGCGTGGATCATCATTGTTTGGTCTGTAAAGGTTAATGAGCCATATCTGTTTATGGTTCAATAACATATTTAAAATCATCCATCTACCTTGCGGATCTGTTTGGACTATTTGCACATTCAGATCAAATTTACTGTTAATTATTTTCATCACCCCTTTTGAGTTTCTTTGCCCGTGGGAGAAGTATATTTCACCCCCCCCCCAGTCCATTTTCCACTCACCATCTAAAAATGTTGAATGAGTTTCCTGTAACCAATATATATTATATTCCTTCTCTTTGAGCCAGGTAAATATTGATTTTCTTATTATCTGCTAAGCCATTACTATTATAACTGGCTAGACTTATTTCACCATAATGAGATATGATTCAAATCTATTCATCATAATATATGTTTGTAAATTTACCATTAAAAAGTACCATAGTGATTGAGTATCCATATAGCTGTACAATGATATTTGCAATGCTACTAAGTAACCCTCCAATTGTTCTCCTCTACTCCACCCACCAAAGCCCCTCCCAAGTTGGGTTGTCATCCCAGTATTGTGTCTTTGGCATCATTAAAACTGAAGACTTATTTATCAAATAACTCTCTGTAATTATTATTACGCGATTCAACTGATTAATCATGTAACTGTAATTAACTAGGAAGTCGGGGCACCATGGAAAATATTCAGATAAAAGTTATAATTTTCCTAATATAACTTTCTGATATTTTAATATCTGATCAATTAGTCTTAGAATTAATGAATTATTATTTACCTCACGTCAGTCTCATTCCAAACGTCGTAAATTGTTGGTTATCTGCACGAACCCAGTCTTTACTATGAGTCATCCATACATCAATTGTCTTAAAATCATTTATTTACTAAGTAATTCACAGAAATTCATAACAGTASATATGGTTACAAGGAAATGATAGGAGAATGTGCCCTAGTGAGCTAAACTGGCATGGCGGCTTGTTAGACAGTGATAATTATAACAATTGAAATGCTAATCCTTTGCACATGAACGCTCACTCATTCGGGAACAATTGCAATCAATATATATATTTACGCTCGGTGGTGTCGTCGGGATCTCTGTTGAAAAGTTTTGTTTCTGTTGGAGAGTCTGTCCGCCCTCTCTCTGTCGTGGTTTAGAATGGATAGTTCAGAGTGACATTCATTCATGTCGTTATAGAATAGATGTTTCGGCGGTTGTCGGTCTTCGCGTTCAATGATACCGAATTCTAGCTCAGACAGTAATTATTATCAAAGACTGTGTTCTTATTCTGTCGGTATCGATAGTCTAAGAGTTTAACCACGTGGTATGGTTTAAAGATTCAGCCATCTACTCAAACCTTAGGTTTATGGTCTCTACTCAAACCTTGGCCCTCTCGTGGTAAGCTGGTCTGCAACTTTAGCATCTCGTAATTGAGGTAAGCTCGGTCTCCTCTCAAACCTTGGCCTCTCGTTATCGGAGGTAAGCTGGTCTGGTGATAAAAAACCCAGGTGGGGATTTTATTCAGAACATTGAAAAGGGTGTCTCATGAAGCCAGGTCCTGTCTGTGCCCCTGGGGGTGTGCCAATGACTTAGTGAAACTTTTTAGGGAATTGGAGTTCCTTCATTAAACAGTCCAAAATCACATTAACACAATTTCACAAACAGTATCATCCTCACTCATTCATCTTATACAACAATTAGATGTAAGCCTCATAACTGAGGCTATTATATAAACAGCGTTATGCTAATGTGGCCGTATTGTCTCATGAGTTTCCATTGTACCAAACGGACCAGTTCGTAGCTGGATTCTTCACCGATCTTTATACCTTATCCAGAACATAATGTTGTTCGGACCTCAAGTTCTGTGAGGTGGAAGAAATTCCTTTGTTCTCTCTATGAAAACTCACTCTCTCTCTATACTGTGGCCAGGAGGAGATAACCTCCTCCAGGAATGTATGACCTCTCTGACCACAGCAGCCTGGTTGTAGGAGACAGAGAGATAGGGGGATTGTGCATAGAAAAGGGCTGGTGCAGAGGGAGGGGGGGGGGGGTAGTGCTCGCTGTACCAAGAGGGCAACGTCATGACCACGAGTGACCAGCAGACCACACACCCAGCCCCTCCCTAGCCTCGAAGAGGCCGGGACCCATCTTTCGAAAAGAGCACAGTGGAAGCTGACAGAAGGACAGAAGCTGATCAACCGCAAAAAGTATTTCCAATGACCTCACCTCAATTTGCTTAATATATTGCTATTAAAAAATATATACACAACTGTTCAAAAATTTTGGTCACTTAGAAATGTCCTTGTTTTTGAAAGAAAAGCACATTTTTTGTCAATTAACATCAAATTGATCAGAAATACAGTGCAGACATTGTTAATGTTGTAACTGACTATTGTAGCTGGAAACTAATGATTATTAATGGAATATCTACATAGACATACAGAGGCCCATTATCAGCAATCATCACTCCTGTGTTCCAATGGCACATTGTGTTAGCTAATCCAAGTTTACCATTTTAAAAGGCTAATTGATCATTAGAAAAGCCTTTTGCAAAATATGTTAGCACAACTGAAAACTGTTGTGCTGATTAAAGAGGCAATAAAAACTGGCCTTCTTTAGACTAGTTGAGTATCTGGAACATCAGCATTTGTGGGTTCGATTACAGGCTCAAAATGGCCAGAAACAAAGACCTTTCTTCTGAAACTTGTCAGTCTATTCTTGTTCTGGGAAATGAATGCTATTCAATGCGAGAAATTACCAAGAAACTGAAGATCTCGTACAACGCTGTATACTACTCCCTTACATAGCCTACAGACACTCCATGACCAAAAGTATGTGGACACCTCCTCGTCAAACATCTCATTTGGCCCTTCCCCAAACTGTTGCCACAAAGTTTGAAGCACAGAATCGTCTAGAATGTCATTGGTATTCTGTAGTGTTAAGATTTCCCTTCACTGCAACTAAGGGGCCTAGCCCGAACCATAAAAAACAGCCCCAGACCATTATTCCTCCCCACCAAACTTCACAGTTGCACTATGCATTCGGGCAGGTAGCATTCTCCTGGCATCCGCCAAACCAGATTAGAACCGCATTTCCAATGGTGGCGAGCTTTACACCACTCCAGTCAATGCTCGGCATTGCAATCTTAGGCTGTGGGAGGCTGCTCAGCCATGAAAACCCATTTCATGAAGCTCCTGACGAACAGTTATTGTGCTGACGTTACTTCCAGAGGCAGTTTGAAAAAAAAAAAATATTCCTTTATTAACCAGGTAGGCTAGTTGAGAACAAGTTCTCTCATTTAAAACTGTGACCTGGCCAAGATAAAGCAAAGCAGTGTGACACAGACATCAACACAGAGTTACACATGGTATAAACAATAAACAAGCCAATAACACAATAAACAAGTCAATGACACAGTAGAAGAAAATAAAGTCTATATACAGTGTGTGCAAAAGGCATGAGGAGGTAGGCAATAAATAGGCCATAGTAGCGAATAATTACAATTTAGCAAGATAACACTGGAGTAATAAATGAGCAGATGATGATGTGCAACTATGTACAGCTGCAGCGATCGGTTAGCTGCTCAGATAGCTGATGTTTAAAGTTAGTGAGGGAAATATATTCTCCAGCTTCAGCGATTTTTGCATTTCGTTCCAGTCACTGGCAGCAGAGACTGGAAGGAAAGGCGGCCAAATGAGGTGTTTGGCTTTGGGATGATGAGTGAGAATACCTGCTGGAACGTGTGCTACGGGTGTGTGTTGTTATCGTGACCAGTGAACTGAGATAAGGCGGAGCTTTACCTAGCATAGGACTTATAGATGACATGGAGCCAGTGGGTCTGGCGACGAATATGTAGCGAGGGCCAGCCGACTAGAGCAATACAGGTCGCAGTGGTGGGTGGTATAAGGGGATTTGGTAACAAAACGGATGGCACTGTGGATAGACTGCATCCAGTTTGCTGAGTAGAGTATTGGAAGCTATTTGTAGATGACATCGCCGAAGTCGAGGATCGGTAGGATAGTCAGTTTTACTAGGGTAAGTTGGCGGCGTGAGTGAAGGAGGCTTTGTTGCGAAATAGAAAGCCGATTCTAGATTTGATTTTGGATTGGAGATGTTTAATATGAGTCTGGAAGGAGAGTTTACAGTCTAGCCAGACATCTAGGTATTGTAGTTGTCCACATATTCTAGGTCAGATCGTCCAGGATGGTGATGCTAGTCGGGTGGGCGGGTGCGGGCAGCAAATGGTTGAAAAGCATGCATTTGGTTTTACTAGCGTTTAAGAGCAGTTGGAGGCCACAGAAGAGTGTTGATATGGCATTGAAGCTCGTTTGGAGGTTAGTTAGCACAGTGTCCAAGGAAGGGCCAGAAGTATACAGAATGGTGTCGTCTGCGTAGAAGTGATCAGGGAATCACCCGCAGCAAGAGCGACATCATTGATATATACAGAGAAGAGTCGGCCCGGGAATTGAACCCTGTGCACCCCCATAGAGACTGCCAGAGGTCCGGACAACAGGCCCTCCAATTTGACACACTGAACTCTGTCTACAAAGTAGTTGGTGAACCAGGCGAGGCAGTCATTAGACAAACCAAGGCTTTTGAGTCTGCCGATAAGAATACGGTGATTGACAGAGTCGAAAGCCTTGGCCAGGTCGATGAAGACGGCTGCACAGTACTGTCTTTTATCGATGGCAGTTAGGATATCGTTTAGTACCTTGAGCGTGGCTGAGGTGCACCGTGACCGGCTCGAAACCGATTGCACAGTGGAGAAGGTACGGTGGGATTCGAAATGGTCGGTAACTGTTTGTTAACTTGGCTTTCGAAGACTTTAGAAAGGCAGGGTAGGATAGATATAGGTCTATAGCAGTTTGGGTCTAGAGTGTCACCCCCTTTGAAGAGGGGGATGACCGCGGCAGCTTTCCAATTTTAGGGATCTCGGACGATATGAAGAGAGGTTGAACAGGCTGGTAATAGGGGTTGCAACAATGGCGGCGGATAGTTTTAGAAAGAGAGGGTCAGATTGTCTAGCCCAGCTGATTTGTACGGGTCCAGGTTTTGCAGTTCTTTCAGAACATCTGCTATCTGGATTTGGGTGAGGGAGAAGCTGGGGATGCTCGGGATAGTAGCTGCGGGAGGGGGGGGGAGGAGCCAGGAGGAAGGCATGGCCAGCCGTAGAGAAATGCTTATTGAAATGTTCGATTATCATGGATTTATCGGTGGTGACCGTGTTACCTAGCCTCTGTGCAATGGGCAGCTGGGAGGAGGTGCTCTTGTTCTCCATGGACTTTACAGTGTCTCAAAACCTTTTGGAGTTAGAGCTAGAGGATGCAAATTTCTGCTTGAAAAAGCTAGCCTTTGCTTTCCTGACTGACTGCGTGTATTGGTTCCTGACTTCCCTGAACAGTTGCATATCGCGGGGACTATCGATGCTATTGCAGTCCGCCACAGGATGTTTTTGTGCTGGTCAAGGGCAGTCAGGTCTGGAGTGAACCAAGGGCTATATCTGTTCTTAGTTCTGCATTTTTTGAAAGGGCATGCTTATCTAAGATGGTGAGGAAATTACTTTTAAAGAACGACCAGGTGTAACGGATGTGAAATGGCTAGCTAGTTGGCGGGTACGCGCTACTAGCATTTCAATCAGTTACGTCACTTGCTCTGAGACTTAAGTAGGGTTTCCCCTTGCTCTGCAAGGGCGCGGCGCTTTGTGGAGCGATGGGTAACGATGCTTCGTGGGCGACCGTTGATGTGTGCAGAAGGTCCCTGGTTCGCGCCCGTGTCGGGGCGAGGGGACGGTTTTAAAGTTATACTGTTTACACAGGCATCCCTCGACTGACGGGATGAGGTCAATATCCTTCCAGGATACCCGGGCCAGGTCAATTAGAAAGGCCTGCTCGCTGAAGTGTTTTAGGGAGCGTTTGACAGTGATGAGGGGTGGTAGTTTGACCGTGGACCCATAGTGGATACAGGCAATGAGGCAGTGATCGCTGAGATCCTGATTGAAAACAGCAGAGGTGTATTTGGAGGGCAAGTTGGTCAGGATAATGTCTATGAGGGTGCCCATGTTTACAGATTTAGGTTTGCACCTGGTGGGTTCCTTGATGATTTGTGTGAGGTTGAGGGCATCTAGCTTAGATTGTAGGACTGCCGGGGTGTCAAGCATATCCCAGTTTAGGTCACCTAACAGAACGAACTCTGAAGCTAGATGGGGAGCGATCAATTCACATATGGTGTCCAGGGCACAGCTGGGAGCTGAGGGGGGTCGGTAGCAGGCGGCAACAGTGAGAGACTTATTTCTGGAGAGATTKATTTTTACAATTAGAAGTTCGAACTGTTTGGGCATAGACCTGGAAAGTATGACAGAACTTTGCAGGCTATCTCTGCAGTAGATTGCAACTCCTCCCCCTTTGGCAGTTCCATCTTGACGGAAAATGTTGTAGTTGGGTATGAAAATGAAAATCTCAGAATTTTTGGTGGCCTTCCGAAGCCAGGATTCAGACACGGCAAGGACATCAGGGTTGGCAGAGTGTGCTAAAGCAGTGAGTAAAACAAACTTAGGGAGGAGGCTTCTGATGTTAACATGCATGAAACCAAGGTTTTTTCMWTCACAGAAGTCAACAAATGAGGGTGCCTGGGGACACGCAGGGCCTGGGTAGTGTTGTAACCGAGGACACGCTTCAGCACTCGCCGGTCTTGTTGTGTGGCCTTCCACTTTGTGGCTGAGCCATTGTTGRTCCTAGATGTTTCCACTTACAGATAACAGCACTTACAGCTGACCGGGGCAGCTSTAGCAGGGCAGAAATGTTATGAACTGACTTGTTGGAAAGGTGGCATCCAATGACAGTGCCACTTTGAAATTGAAAGTTACTGAGCTCATCAGTAAGGCCAGTCTACTGCAAATGTTTGTCTATGGAGATTGAATGGCTGTGTGCCCAATTTTAAACAACTGTCAGCAACGGGTGGGGCTGAAATAGCTGAATCCACTAATTTGAAGTGCTCCACAAACTTTTGTATATATAGTGTACAACAAACACCTCTGGGTGTCTCAAGCAGTGAACTTATATTACACATGCATGAGGAAAAAGTGTAAAATGTTCCACATAGAAGAACATACCAAATCCTAGGACATAGTGTATATAATACTGTAATAAGCTTACATAATTGCTGTCAAACTCCACAGTTGTCACTGACTGATTGGATATTTATATTCATTTCCCAGTGTGCAAACAATTTCAGTACTTACAGCATTCATATCAATTCATTTATAAATTCATTTCAATGTTTTTGGCGGACATCTTTTTATTGACATGTCAATAAAACCCATGAACGCAACCGTTTATGCCTTACTCCGAACGCAACCGTTTATGTGAAATTGTTGTGTGTTCTACTTGGAGCTCTGGTTATCCTGAAAAGAAAACTGTAAAACACTTAATTGTGAGGCTAAATATAAGGGCTAGACATACAGATAAATGGAATCTCGGGACTGATAGGAAACCCTACCTACAATTAACCCTAGAGGTTATAAGTATGTAAGGGTTTAATCAAAGAGAGGCTATGCGTTCTATGGAAAATAATGAATGACGTGGAAGGTGTGTTCCATGCAGAGTGGAACTGACCTTCCACAGAGTTGTGTTATTTTCTAGAGAACGCATAGAGCCCCGAGTTGATTATCCCCATTATACCATGGCTATAATTTAACATATTTGTCGCTAGAAATGTGTTCAACATCCACTGAAGTAGCTAGCAAGTTTACTATAGCTAACCAAATCATCAGTCCTAGCTTGCCATTATGAATACAACAAAATCAATGTTTTCAATTCYACTTTTGCCATAGAATGAACTATGGCCATTGAATTCTACCATGCAAATATGCCGTGAGTTATAGGGAAATAATGCCCTTCAATTCAATCATATGTAAACATGAGGCTGCCAGTAGGAGAGAAAGTGAGTCTGATTTCAGTATCATGTCTAACAACAACAGTACAGAGCTGGTTAATGTAGGGGAGAGACAGAGAGACATGAATGATGAATTGATGACGGAAAGGTGGGCCTCTTGAACGTCATGTTCAAAGATGCTATGAGGAATGGTTTGGCTCCAGTTCGGCTGGTTTTACTCTGGTCATCATTGGAATAATGGAAAGCTGATTTTAACACCATGTAAAGTACAATGTACATGTTGCGTCAAAGGCAGACAATAGAAACAGATTATACAGCTCAATGTACAGTGCAGATACCCACCCATAGGTTTTAATGCACGAATCCTCAACACCATACACTGAGTGTACAAAACATTAGGAACAGCTGCTCTTTCCATGTCATAGACTGACCAGGTAAATTCAGCTGAAAGCTAAGAGCCCTTATGGATGTCACCTGTTAAATCCACTTCAATCAGTGTAGATGAAGGGAAAGAGACAGGTTAAAGAAGGACTTTTAAGCCTTGAGACAATCGAGACATGTATTGTGTATGTTTGCCATTCAGAGGGTGAATGGGCAAGACAAAAGATTTAAGAGCCTTTGAACGGGGTATGGTAATTAATAATTGATTGGAATTATATAGCGCTTTTCTACAAACGAAGTTACTAAAAGCTCTTCACACAGTACGGGGAAACTCACCTCATCTACCACCAATGTGTAGAACCCACCTGGGTGATGCACGGCGGCCATTTTTGTGCCAGAACGCTCACCACACATCAGCTGGAGAGGTGAGGAGTGATATCTGCCAATTAGGAATGAGGGGGATGATTAGGTGGGGCCAGGTTGGGAATTTAGTCATGACACCAGGGTTAACACCCCTACTCTTACAAGAAGTGCATGGGATTTTTAATGACCACAAAGAGTCAGGACACCCATTTAAAGTCCCATCCGAAAGACGGCACCCTACACAGGGCAATGTCCCCAATCACTGCCCCGTGGCATTGGGATAGATAGACCAGAGGGAAGAGTGCCGCCTACTGGCCCTCCAACACCACTTCCAGCAGCATCTGATCTCCCATCCAGGGACAGACCAGGACCGACCCTGCTTAGCTTCAGAGGCAAGGCAGCAGTGGGATGCAGGGTGGTATGCTGCTYGTAGTAGGTGCCAGGCACACCGGTTTGAGTGTGTCAATAACTGCAACGCAGATGGGTTTTCACACTTAACAGTTTCCCGTGTGTATCAAGAATGGTCCACCACCCAAAGGACATCCAGCTAACTTGACACAACTGTGGGTTGGAGTCAACATGAGCCAGCATCCCGGTGAAACGCTTTCGACACCTGTAGAGGTGCCCCGACAAATTGAGGCTGATCTGAGGGCAAAAGGGGATGCAACTGAATATTAGGAAGGTGTTCCTAATGTTTCGTACACTCAGTGTAGATTTCCATTTTGTATATAAAATAAAAGATAAATCAGATATCACAACAGAGATTCAAAGTCTGTTAAGGTTCATTCTCCAACTCCATAGTAGTTGTTAAACTGCATTTGTAGTTTTTTTAAATGTTGAGATTCCTGAAGCTAGCACCATGATGAGTTTCCTAAAGCTATGTCCGATGGAGTAGGGCTGTACAGTTGTGTTTATGCATCAGTCCTCATCACTGCTCCATGCGTCTTCAAAAGCAGGATTCACCGTAGCCTGGCTCCCACCCTGGGATGGAGAAATATATTCAGTAAAATACTCTCAACTCACTCTACTCTCTCGCTGTCGTGTTGTTTTGAGTTAAAGTGATTGAGTAATCAGGAAAGCATTACAAACATTTCCCAAGTGCAAGCAAGCAATTATTATTCCGTTTCCCAAACTAAATAGGGCTATACTCGGCCTCGTCTCAGGGTAGTAAGTTGGTGGTTGAAGATATCCCTCTAGTGGTGTGAGGGCTGTGCTTTGGCAAAATGGATGGGGTTATATCCTGCCTGGTTGGCCCTGTTCGGGGGTATAGCCGGACGGAGCCACAGTGTCTCCTGACCCCTCCTGTCTCAGCCTCCAGTAATTATGCTGCAATAGTTTGTGTCGGGGGGCTAGGGTCAGTCTGTTATATCTGGAGTATTTCTCCTGTCTTATCCGGTGTCCTGTGTGAATTTAAGTATGCTCCCTCTAATTCTCTTTCTCTTCTCTCAGAGGACCTGAGCCCTAGGACCTTGCCTCAGGACTACCTGGCCTGATGACCCCTTGCTGTCCCCAGTCCACCTGGTCGTGCTGCTGCTCCAGTTTCAACTGTTCTGCCTGCGGCTATGGAACCCTGACCTGTTCACTGGACGTGCTACCCTGTCCCAGACCTGCTGTTTTCAACTCTCTCTCTCTACCGCACCTGTTGTCTCTAACTCTGAATGATCGGCTATGAAAAGCCAACTGACATTTACTCCTGAGGTGCTGACCTGTTGCACCCTCTACAACCACTGTGATTATTATTATCTGACCCTGCTGGTCATCTATGAGCGTTGGAACATCTTGGCCATGTTCTGTTATAATCTCCACCCGGCACAGCCAGAAGAGGACTGGCCACCCCTCAGAGCCTGGTTCCTCTCTAGGTTTCTTCCTAGGTTCCTGCCTTTCTAGGGAGTTTTTCCTAGCCACRGTGCTTCTACATCTGCATTGCTTGCTGTTTGTGGTTTTAGACTGGGTTTCTGTATAGCACTTTGTGACATCGGCTGATGTAAAAAGGGCTTTATAAATACATTTGATTGATCACTCCGGATAAGAGTGTCTGCTAAATGTCTAAAATGGAAATGTACTGGTTTCAAATAAAAAGGGCCTACTAGATGCCTGTCTATTAGTCTGGCTAATGTGACAGCATTTTAGAACAAGAACAGGGACCTGCGTATAATTACTACCCCCCAAACGTGCTTTAAATTGTTCCTGCTGTGCAGCCTCCTACCTTGGCGGCTGTCCCTTCTTCTTCCACGTCTGGTGGTCGTACAACAGGAACCCAGGCTAGGATGTTACAGTCTTTACCCCCGCTGTATAGCTCCTGGAAACACACAGAAGAGAGGAGTGATTTAGCCTGGGTCTCAATACTCTGTGCTCTTTACGTCCTGGCCAGAGCCATATATTTATCGATATATACACTACTGTTCAAAAGTTTGGGGTCACTTAGAAATGTCTTTGATTTGGAAAGAAAAGCATTTTTTTTTGTCCATTAAAATAACATCAAATTGATCAGAAATACAGTGTAGACACTGTTAATATGGTTAATGACTATTGTAGCTGGAAACGGCAACATTTTTATGGAATATTTACATAGGCYCACAGAGGCCCATTATCAGCAACCATCACTCCTGTGTTCCAATGGCACGTTGTGTTAGCTAATCCCAAGTTTAGAATTTTAAAAAGGCTAATCATTAGAAAGGCCTTTTGCAATTATGTTAGCACAGCTGAAAACTGTTGTTCTGATTAAAGAAGCAATAAAAATGTCCTTCTTTAGACTAGTTGAGTATCTGGAGCATCAGCATTTGTGGTTTCGATTAGAAGGCCAGCATCCTGGAGTTGCCTCTTCACTGTTGACGTTGAGACTGGTGTTTTGCGGGTACTATTTAATGAAGCTACCAGTTGAGGACTTGTGAGGCGTCGGTTTCTCAAACTAGACACTAATGTACTTCTCCTCTTGCTCAGGTGTGCACCGGGGCCTCCCACTCCTCTTTCTATGCTGGTTAGAGACAGTTTGCGCTGTTCTGTGAAGGGAGTAGTATACCACGTTGTACGAGATCTTCAGTTTCTTGGCAATTTCTCGCATGGAATAGCCTTCATTTCTCAGAACAAGAATAGACTGACAAGTTTCAAAAGAAAGTTCTTGTTTCTGGCCATTTTGAGCCTGTAATCGAACCCACAAATGCTGATGTTCCAGATACTCAACTAGTCTAAAGGCCAGTTTTATTGCTTCATTAAATCAGAACAACAGTTTTCAGCTGTGCTAACATAATTGCAAAAAGCTTTTCTAATGATCAATTAGCCTTTTAAAATGATAAACTTGGATTAGCTAACACAAAGTGCCATTGGAACACAGGAGTGATGGTTGCTGATAATGGGCCTCTGCGCCTACGTAGATATTCCATAAAAAATCTGCCGTTTCCAGCTACAATAGTCATTTACAACATTAACAATGTCTACACTGTATTTCTGATGAATMTGATGTTATTTTAACAGACAAAAAATTTGCTTTTCTTTCAAAATCAAGGACATTTCTAAGTYACCCCAAACTTTTGAACAGTAGTATATAGCTCTGGTCCTGGCTGCTGTTTTTTACTCATTTGGTTTAATCTCTGTGTCCCATATACACATGTTAGCATTCGGTCCTAAAATAGCTAAGTTTGTCAAGTGGAAAGAAACATGTTGAGGAAGTATCAGTGTTGATGGCGGGAGGAAGTACATAGCTATTACAGCAGTGTCTACCTTATGAAACACTAGACTCAAAACAATGACAATCATCATCCAGGAAAACAACCAATAGAAGTTCATTAATTCCAAACGTGCCAATCATTTGAAGAGGTGTATTTTTGGGTGGCAGGTAGCCTAGCGGTTAAGAGTGTTGGGCCAATAACCGAAAGGTCGCTGGCTCGAATCCCTAAGCCGACTAGGTGAAGAAGAAAAATATATATAATAATAAATATAATTAAATCGGTCGATGTGCCCTTGAGCAAGGCACTCAACCCTAATTACTCCTGTAAGTCGCTCTGGATAAACGTGTCTGCTAAATGACTAAAATGTCAAATGTGGCATTAGCCTACTTCAAAAGACAAGAAGCAAAAAGACATTCCAGAACTATGTGTTCTTTCCAATAAACAAACACTCAAAGTTGCTCTGCCACATTCTTACAGGTTTAATAAGTAGGACGTTAGATATGCTCTAACACAAATACTACTGTGATATGAAATGCGATGTGCATGAGTAAGATATGCATTACAAGGAGATACTACGGAAACTGTAGAATCATGTATTAGGGAATCGATTAGCCTTTATGTGGTATAGCAGTTGGAGTGAAGAAAGGAAAGACCCGCCTTCGTAAAAGTAGATTATGGGATTATATGACATAGCACTACCCTGTTCTTCAACAAACCTCCCATTGCAGTGCTTTGACAAGAAAACTAAACTCTCCATAAAAGAGAACACACTCATTTCTGGCCTTCACCTTTATAATCATTAAGGCCCAATTGTTTTTCATACCCCTGTGACTAGGCCATGGCTAATGGCTTTACATGAGGATGTTGACTTTAATATATCATCTATTCAAGGGTAAATGACCTACTGTAGCCTACCTCAAATACACCCCCACTGCAACTCAGATCTCGTCCTGCGCTCCAGATGTAAAGATCCAATCATTCTTCACAAATGCTAACCTTAACCATTAACAGGAAAATGCAAAAGAGGGGATGCTGTCTCAATTCAGTATCTTCTTCGATTAACATTAGTGAAAGGCCACAGTGTTCCGTACCTCCCAAGGCAGGTTGTCATATCTGTGCCAACTGTACAATAACAAACTAACAATGCATCAGCTATCTACGTGCAGGACGCTGGTAATGTGGGTAGAATAGGAATTTGTTATGATTCTCTGTGATGTACAGAAGGCCTTCAAGGCCTCTGGTCTGCTAGGGTCATATTCATTGGGAACCAAACAGAAGCAAATCGGTCAAAACAGGGAGGGACCTACCTGGTTATCCGTTGCAAAACATTTTGCTATGGTTTGCTACAGTGTGCACTAATGAATAGGACCCACGTCTCAGAGACCTTGATTCAACTTAGGAACAATATGACGTCACATGAGCTGATTTACATGAACATACGTAAGGTATTGATAATGAACAAACATAATGATGTTAATAACACTGTCATTTCTTATTAGTCTATAGCCATAAAGGATGGACGCACCTACAGACAGACGGGCAGACAGAGACAGTCAGTCACCTGGTAGTCGGGGTGGAACTGGCAGCAGTCCACGTTGTTGTAGTGTCCCCTCAGCATGGTTACAAGTTCCCCGGTGTGTAGAGTGTACACCGCCACCGAGCTGCCACAAGGTACAAACACAAACTCCGGGCTGCAGCTACGAGACACCGTGATCTTTAACCCCTTACGGCTTTCGTTACTCACCTTCCCATAATTCACCTGAGAGACAGAGGAGTTGGGAGGGTCAGTTGGACGGATGACCAAGCTAACAGTAGAACAGCACTTCAACTATCAAACTGCTACAGAACATGATGCATGGAGACATTCAGAAACCAGGTTAAATATAGACCTCAACATGTGTTGTACTGATACGGACCACGACAGCTAAAGTGGGCTTCCCTCGGATTTGTCGAGATTAACTGTTTAAAGATGTACTGTATAACTCATTTTAGGCAGAAGATGTGGCATGTTACTTGTAAAATATAAGGCAATGTTTATATGACCCCCCTTTCATACAGCCCCTTACTTACCATTTATTTTCAGGTATACCCCTTTTATAAATATCAGTGGGTAACAGGCAAATTGGGAGGTGTGGGGGGTGTTGTTAAACCATGGGACCTGTTTGCAGTTCAAATTAGGGCGGTATTAAACAATGGAAGAATTTACCTGCAAAAAAGCAGAGAACCATTCACCATTCATTCCTGTATTTTGGTTACAGGGTCTGAAAATGCAGGAATCATGACTTGGTCTTTAGCTGGCTTTTATTTGTCCATGTTTTTACTCCTTACCCCTTTCAGACATTCCAACATGTGGGATTTTAGTCTGTGTATAAAAGGGATATATGTCTTCAAGTCATCAAGCAGGCAAACTGTTTCTCCAAACCCAAAGCAGCACAGGGCCTTTATGTGAAGGCTTGAGGCCTTCACCTGCAGACCCAGTTAGTGAGGGGAAGTTTATGTATGGAAGGTAATGGGGCTAGAGGCACAATGATGTCCCTTAGTGCTTGAGGCCGCTGTCACAGAGAGGGATGGCTACTGATCATTAAGGGTAAGGCCTGGAAGAGTCACACATGCTATGTAATGTGTTCCAGACAAGGCATCCAGGGATGGGCAGGAAATGTGCATACACACAAACATGCACACTCAGACAGGGCCTCGGGGTAGAGCCTAGTCCTCACCCTCAACCATTGGATCCCTGCCAGACACATTTTTGACCCTCTCACTCTCTGCATCTCTCTTACACACACACACACACACACACACACACACACACACACACACACAGAACCTACCAGTGTGTTTTTTCCATTGGCACTGTTCCACAGCCTCATGCGGTCGTCTGTTCCCGTGGTGAGAAGGTAGAGGCCGTCGACCGTGAAGCAGAGGCCATTTACCCTTCCATTATGGGCTGTGTTCACTGGCAAACACACACACGCGTCATTAAATGCCAATGAGATAATATAACTATTATTTAAGGGGAAAGGACACTGGGAAGAGCATTTGGTAATCATATCACTCAACCCTTTATCTCTTCACCCCGTTATCACGATGCTTTCACTATCATGTAGACATCTTCTCTTTACCCCGATATCACGATGCTTTCACTATCATGTCGACATCTTCTCTTTACCCCGTTATCACGATGCTTTCACTATCATGTAGACATCTTCTCTTTACCCCGATATCACGATGCTTTCACTATCATGTAGACATCTTCTCTTTACCCCGTTATCACGATGCTTCCACTATCATGTAGACATCTTCTCTTTACCCCGTTATCACGATGCTTCCACTATCATGTAGACATCTTCTCTTTACCCCGTTATCAGGTGTGGGGGGAGTCGGGGAGGTGTGACAGTGTGTTCCTACCTGCCTCTGATGAGGCCTTGGACTTGTCCCCGTTGTGTTGGTCCAGAGAGAACAGGCTCCCTGAGGCCCGACGCACATCCCACACCAACACCCTGCTGTCAGTACTGAGAGAGAGAGAGAAAGAGAGAGCGAGAGATAGAGCAACAGAGAGAGCGCATGAGAAGCCGAAATCAACAGCCTTCCATATCTCAAGGGACATGTATCAGTGCCCTGGGGCCTTATAGGGATATATAAATGTCCCTTACATAAACATCCTAACTGGTCTGCAGATGAAGGTTCACATCACTGGGCATCAACAACGTAACACTACAACAATGCAACACAATCCCTTAAATGATCCAGCTACAGAATTGTGCCTCAAATTTCCTCAAAACAGTCCTCCAAATAAAAAAAAGAACTTCAGTCCATACAAAATGTTCAAAGACAGTGTGCTTCACTGTCCAATTGCCCATGTTATCAGTAGCAGTTGAAATGCTGCTCAGTTGTTTTTCAAATCACTTACAGCCCAAAGGGACAGTGATTTGATCCCAATGGTTTAATTAGCAGATCTAATTTGGCGTAAACCAACAGAGTACTCTCTCCCTGCCATATGCTGCATTGTTATTCCCAGGGCTGGTTCAGTCTCTCTGTATGCCAATGAGTTCAGGTGACATACTGATACAGTCTAGTTATGGTAATAGAAAGTGGAATCCCTTTCACTAGCTAGATTGGAATTTCTATGATACTTGGGCGTGAAATGAGGGAGGAACATTTATCTAAAGGCCCTTCAAGGTAGTTGTTTCTCTCCAGGTTTGGTGTAGGTCGGCCTACCTGGCTGTAGCTAAAATGTGCTCATATCTTGGCGACCACCGAACAGATAGGACCTCACCTCTGTGACCTGAGGGATAGAAAGGACAGTCAGTGGAGTACAGTAACACACACAGTAACATGTGTGTGTTACTGTAGACACGTTTTACTATACTTGTGAGTACCAGAAGTCCTCACAAGAAAAGTAAACCAAATAAAACTCAGAAGTGAGGACATTTTGCCAGGCCTCACTTGTAAAAAGGCTATTTTAGGCTTAGGGGTTAAGTTTAGGCTCCCGAGTGGTGCAGCGGTCTAAGGCACTGCATCTCAGTGCAAGAGGCGTCACTACAGTCCCTGGTTCAAATCCAGGCTGTATCACATCCAGCCATGATTGGGAGTCCCATAGGGCGGCGCACAATTGGCCCAGTATCGTCCGGGTTTGGCCGGGGTAGGGAGCCATTGTAAATAAGAATTTGTTCTTAACTGACTTGCCTAGTTCAATTAGGTTGAGGGAAAATAGGATTTTGAAGTCCTCACAAGTATAGTAAGACATAGGGGTGGGTGGGTGTGTGTGTGGCTCTCACCCTGCAAAACCTGGATGCGTGAGCCAGACTTCAGGTCACAGAGCTGTACTTTCTGGTCTTTGGTACCAACTGAGAACACACAGATCAATGGATTGCTTGAAAGGTTACATACAGTACGACTAACACAAAGAAAAACATCTCTACTTTCACTATGTGTGTTAATGCTTCGTGACAGAGGAGAAACTGGAGGCCCTGGTTCTCTCAGATTAGATAGGAATGTATAAGAGAGCAGTTCTACTATTGGATAAACATGAGCTAATAACACACATCATTCACTTAGGGGATGAGAGCTGACAAGGAGCTAGAGCTGACAGGGATGGACACAAAATAACCAGGGTTGAGTCCATCTGTTACATTTACATTTAAGTCATTTAGCAGACGCTCTTATCCAGAGCGACTTACAAATTGTTAGAAACCCGACACAAATAAAATTATAATTCTGGTCCGCCTGACAAATTCTGATCATTCTAGCACCACCAGAACTTTCCAGAAAAAGGTTGATTGTGCCATTAGTAAAATGTGTAATTGAAAGACTTCATGGCATTTTGTTTTGAGTTTGGGAAGAATCTCAGAGAAACAAAAAACTGAGCGAGTGAGAGCAGTGTGGGTGATTGGGAAGGTATGTGTAACCAGTCTGTCCTGCTCTGTCAGCAGGGGGGCAGAGCCTGGATTCCTGTCATGTCTCCAGAACGTCTCTCTAAACTCTTCCTGAGTCAGTTCCAACCCCTGACACCCCTAGGGGCATACACTCTGTATGCATACACAGCTGTTTCACAATCAACATTTTCTTTTTCTTTTCTTTGATTTACTGAGGCCTCATATGTTCATTCTTAGATTATATCAATAAGACATAGACAGTAAATCATATTTTAAGAGCATGACACACACATACAATTTCACCCACAGCCAGGTCACCCGTGATAAAAGTCAGAATTCGACGTCCATCCATGTCTAAGGACATTGGGAGATGACGTGGAAACCGGKCACMAGGCTTCAAGTAGGTTTTGGTGTTGCTAGGGCATTGTGGACAGGGATGAGGGATGCTGGATAGGCGTAAGCATCTGTCTCTGGTGTCTAAGGTTGCATGCTCAAATCCAGCTACAGAAAGTTGTTTTTTCTTCGAAATGTGACGTTTAAGAAACATAGATGAACGTCTAATTCTGACGTGAGACAGAGCTTGCTACCCACACACACCTGCGATGAGGCTGTGTTTCCTGGCAATGGGGGACATGTGGTGACAGTAGACGTTTCCTTCAAACTGGAACACTTCAGCGGGCTAGAGACACACAAGAAGAAGGAACTATCTATSAGCTTTAGTTCAACACGAACATAAACTTGATGTCTCTGTGCTGTACAGAGACAACACTACTACATGGGAAGAGCAAACATGTATAGAAAAGCACTGTTCAGTCAGTCGGTCAGCCGGCCAGCACGATAGGAAAGAACACTGTCGTGACTGACTGACACAATGGGACCAGGAGACAGAAATGAGGGATGCGGCTGTGAGACTGGGAGAGGAATGGAGGGGAGTGGAGGAGAACAGAGCAGGGGACTAGGATGCTGGAGGAGAGGAATGGAGGGGAGTGGAGGAGAACAGAGCAGGGGANGGAGAGGAATGGAGGGGAGTGGAGGAGAACAGAGCAGGGGACTAGGATGCTGGAGGAGAGGAATGGAGGGGAGTGGAGGAGAACAGAGCAGGGGACTAGGATGCTGGAGGAGAGGAATGGAGGGGAGTGGAGGAGAACAGAGAGCGGGATAGGATGCTGGGAGAGGGAATGGAGGGGATGGAGGAGAACAGAGCAGGGACTAGGATGCTGGAGGAGAGGAATGGAGGGGAGTTGGAGGAGAACAGAGCAGGGGACTAGGATGCTGGAGGAGAGGAATGGAGGGGAGTGGAGGAGAAAGAGCAGGGGCTAGGATGCTGGAGGAGAGGAATGGAGGGGAGTGGAGGAGCAGAGCAGGGGACTAGAAGCTGGAGGAGAGGAATGGAGGGGAGTGGAGAACAGGCAGGACATGGCAGTGTGGGAGAACAGAGCAGGGGGACTAAGAAAGCTGGAGGAGAGAATGGAGGCGGAGTGGAGGAGAACAGAGCAGGATGATGGCAGTGTGGGAGAACAGAGCAGGGGACTAGGAAGCTGAGAGAGGAATGGAGGGGAGTGGAGGAGAACAGAGCAAGGGACTAGGAAGCTGGAGGAGAAGAATGGAGGGGAGTGGAGGAGAACAGAGCAGGGACTGGAAACTGGAGGAGAGGAATGGAGGGGAGTGGGGAGAACAGAGCAGGACATGGCAGTGTGGGAGAACAGAGCAGGGGCTAGGAAGCTGGAGGAGGAGAGGAATGGAGGAGAACAGAGCAGGTGACTATTGAAGCTGGAGTAAGAGAGGATGGAGGGGAGTGGAGGAGAACAGAGCAGGGGACTAGGAAGCTGGAGGAGAGGAATGGAGGGGAGTGAGGAGAACAGAGCAGGACATGGCAGTGTGGGAGAACAGAGCAGGGACTAGGAAGCTGAGAGGAGAGGAATGGAGGAGAACAGAGCAGGGGACTAGGAAGCTGGAGAGGGAGAGAAGGGAGGAGAACAGCAGGTGACTATGAAGCTGGAGTAAGAGAGGAATGGAGGGAGTGGAGGAGAAAGAGCAGGGACTAGGAAGCTGGAGGAGAGGAAGGGAGGGGATGGAGGAAAACGAGCAGGGGCTAGGAAGCTGAAGGAGAGGAATGGAGGGGAGTGGAGGGGAGTGGAGGAGAACAGAGCAGGGACTAGGAAGCTGGAGGAGAGGAATGGAGGGGTGAAGGAGAAGAGCAGGACATGGCAGTGTGGGAGAACAGAGCAGGGGACTAGGAAGCTGGAGGAGAAGAATGGAGGGGAGTGGAGGAGAACAGAGCAGGGGACTAGGAAGCTGGAGGAGAGGAATGGAGGGGAGTGGAGGAGAACAGAGCAGGACATGGCAGTGTGGGGAGAACAGAGCAGGGGACTAGGAAGCTGGAGGAGAGGAATGGAGGGGAGTGGAGGAGAACAGAGCAGGACATGGCAGTGTGGAGAACAGAGCAGGGGACTAGGAAGCTGGAGGAGGAGAGGAATGGAGGGGAGTGGAGGAGAACAGAGCAGGGGACTAGGAAGCTGGAGGAGAGGAATGGAGGGGAGTGGAGGATAACAGAGCAGGACATGGCAGTGTGGGAGAACAGAGCAGGGACTAGGAAGCTGGAGGAGAGGAATGGAGGGAGTGAGAAACAGAGCAGGGGACTAGGAAGCTGGGGGAGAGGAATGGAGGGGAGTGGAGGAGAACAGAGCAGGGCATGGCAGTGTGGGAGAACAGAGCAGGGGACTAGGAAGCTGGAGGAGAGGAATGGGGGAGTGGAGGAGAACAGAGCAGGACATGGCAGTGTGGGAGAACAGAGCAGGGGACTAGGAAGCTGGAGGAGGAGAGGAATGGAGGAGAACAGAGCAGGTGACTATGAAGCTGGAGTAAGAGAGGAATGGAGGGAGTGGGAACAGAGCAGGGGACTAGGAAGCTGGAGGAGGAGAGGAATGGGAGAACAGAGCAGGTGACTATGAAGCTGGAGTAAGAGAGGAATGGAGGGGAGTGGAGGAGAAAAGAGCAGGGGACTAGGAAGCTGGAGGACGAGAGTAGAGTGACAGTTACAATGCAAATCCCTCTGCAAACAAGTTTTGCTGTACCCTCGTGACTCTGAGGTAACCATGGCACAGCGTGTTCTAGCTCATCACAGAGAGCACCATATGCCATAAAAGGCAAAGAGTGCGAGAGAGACAAAGAGTTAAAGAGAGTATGTAAGGTGTACCTTTAGTGTCTCAGTGTCCCAGACCTTCATGGTTTTGTCAAAGGAGCTGGAGACAACATGCCTGTGTCGTGTGTGGTACCACTGCACTGTCTCTACACTGAACCTGTGGACATACTGACTGGACCTGCAACACAAACACACTAACAGTGACCACCAGATCCTCTCACACACACCCACCACACACAACACACACACCCCACAACCCACACAACACCACACAAACACACACACACACACACACACACACACACACACACACACACACACACACAGTATCAGTGATGCTGCCATCTAGTGGATGCCATCAGGTATGTGAGCCACACACCTGCCTACAGTGCAGACTGCTTTACAGGTGTATTGGGGTTTCCTGCTGTTGTTCTCCAGGTCATACACCACAATCACCCCATCTGCCCCTCCAGATAGCATGCTACAGAACAGACAAGAGGCGAGGGTTATCTCCCAATGAAATAGCACCAGAAGGATTCTAAAAAAGTACTATACAGGCAACATGTCTATGTTGAATTGTAGGAGGTTGCTTATGTATCACGTTATGTTGAAATCAGGTGATGACGGAACTATGCATTAGGTTACATGTTATAGGCCTAGACTATATGGTAATCATAACAAATGATGTCCTCAATTGACATATTGTCAGACCTACTACTAATGATACTTACTATCTGCCCTCAATGACTTCAATGTCTATGGTGTTTATGCCGTTGCTATGGATTCGATCCACATCTCTGTCATGATTCAGCTCTAAATTGAGGACCCTTAAGAGAAAACAAAGGAGACAGAGTCATGACGTCAGTGATCTTCAGGTCGGAAAGTAGGAGATGCCCGAGTTCCCAAAATAGAATTCCGAGTTGGATGGTCTTTCAAAATATTTTTCCCAGTCGGAGCTCGTTTTTTACCGAGTTCCTAGTTGTGATGAACGCACTGAAGTCGGAGATTTCCGAGTTCCCAGTCGTTTTGAATGCGTCATAACACCAACATGGAAGCCTAGTTAATTACCACAACCAGTCATAAACCCCGCCTATGTCTACAATTTATCTTCATAAAATGTTATTTTAAACCTAGACACACTGTTGACCTTATGCCCAACCTTAAATTAAGACCCCAAAGCAAATAGTTGTTTTCATGAATTTTTACGATATAGACCATTTTTGACTGTGACAACTAGTGATACCGACAAACACTGGTAACAGTAACGTTAGCGTTCCCAAGAATGATATGGCCATCTTTCCCCTCACCTCACTCACCTCCGTGTTGACTCTGCCCGTCTCAGACGAAGTGGGTCGTCAAGTCCAGCCTGTCTTGCTGTTAGAAAACCCAACATCTTCCCAAAATAAATTAATCTTTAAATTTCGTAGCTAGCTAGCCTTACAGGAATGTTTATGTTTGTTCTCAAGCTAGCATAGCTAGCTCGAGGGTTGGTTACCCATCTAACGTTACACGTTAAATATCGTTAGCTACTGAACTAGTTTTTTAAACGCTTTGTGTGTACAATACATATTTGTGATCTGGGATTGATAAAAACCCGATCGAATCATTTTATGCCATCTGTCTTATTTAACATCATTTAGCAAGCTAACTCTCAGTCAACAAGGMACGTGTGGGTGGCCATGTTGTTACGTCAGGATGTTTGAACACCGCTCTGGTATAACAAGTGCGCTCATTGGTTACTCTGATTCAGTCATCCAATCAAAACATATCTTACTCTTATCTGTTTTTAGATTGCGTAAACAACAATTCCAATTGAAAATGCGTTGATAGGACTGGTTGTATGGTGAAGTATACGAGAACGATAGCTGCATATATCATATTTTCTCAATATGAGCAGGATCGGAGGTCTATTACGCCGGACCTTTGCGGTGATAAAATAATATGTAGGCACCGACCATTTAGGAAATAAATACTACTGGGAGCCAGAGGAAAATACTTAAGTGACTAACGTTACCTTATCCCCTGTATAAACTTGGACCTAGACGAAKGCCTCTGTTTTGTCCTACATAGATAACGTTACTTCTAACTAGTCTAGTAGCTACTCATTTATCTTCTATAACTGTCCGATTTTATTACTGTAACGAGAAGTTATGCATTTTCGCTACCTAGCTAACGTTAAAGTAAATGTGTGCAGACTGTAACAGAGCAATATTTGGTATAGGCTACAGTATCATATGTAACAGTWGCGCGCTAATATTAATTTCAATATTAGAAATATAGCTAAAACTGTGACCAAACGTCCTACACAATGATGCTTTAAATCAAGATGATCACATTGTCTGTTTGTTACAATGTTGTTGAGATCTTGGCTGTCACTTTTTGCTTTGTAAGATATGACCACTAGATGGAGTGTATGAAGCTGTTTTTATATAATATACACTACATTCTCAAAATTATGTGGACACCCCTTCAAATTAGTGGATTCTGCTATTTCAGCCACACCCATTGCTGACAGGTGTATAAAATCGAGGACACCGCCATGCAATCTCCATAGACAAACACTGGCAGTAGAATAGCCCGTACTGAAGAGCTCAGTGACTTTCAATGTGGTACCGTCATAGGATGCCACCTTTCCAACAAGTCAGTTCGTCAAATTTCTGCCCTGTTAGAGCTGCCCCAGTCAACTGTCAGTGCTGTTATTGTGAAGTGGAAACGTCTAGGAACAACAACGGTTGAGCAGCGAAGTGGTAGGCCGCACAAGCTCACAGAACGGGACCGGCGAATGCTGAAGCACATAGCGTGAAAAGATAGTCTGTCCTCGGTTGCAACACTCACTACCGAGTTCCAAACTACCTCTGGAAGCAACGTTAGGCACAAGAACTGTTAGTCAGGAGCTTCGTGAAATAGGTTTCCATGGCCAAGCAGCCGCACACAAGCCTGAGATCACCATGCGCATTGCCAAGCGTCGGCTGGAGTGGCACTACCTGCCAGTATGTATAGTGCCAACTGTAAAGTTTGGTGAAGAAGGAATAATGGTCTGGGGCTGATTTTCATGGTTCAGGCTCCTTAGTTCCAGTGAAGGGAAATCTTAACAATTCAGCATACAAATACATTCTAGACGAATCTGTGCTCCCAGCTTTGTGGCAACAGTTTGGGGAAGGCACTTTCCTGTTTCAGAATGACAATGCCCGTGTGCACAAAGCGAGGTCCATACTGAAATGGTTTGTCGATCGGTGTGGAAAAACTTTACTGGCTTGCACAGAGCCATGACCTCAACCCCATTGAACACCTTTGGGATGAATTGGAACATAGACTGAGAGTCAGGCCTAATCGCTCAGCATCAGTGCCCGACCTCGCTAATGCTTTTGTGCCTGAATGGAAGCAAGTCCTTGCAGCAATGTTCCAACATCTAGTGGAAAGCCTTCCCAGAAGAGTGGAGGCTGTTATAGCAGCAAAAGGGGTACCAACTCCATATTAATGTTCATAATTTTGGAATGAGATGTTCGACGAGCAGGTGTCCTCATACTTTTGTACACATACAAATTACATAAGCTTCTTCAACAAATGTCTCCCTCTCCACTTGCTTGTCTGTTAATTGCAGCACATTTGACATGTCAAAGCTCACTGAAGCCCATCTTTGTTTAAACATCCCATTCAAGCCATTATATAATATGACACTGCAACCGTGTCACATAATTACAATCAGTTAATCTCCCTCTACTCTTCAGACAAACACATTCCATCCTGTGTATGAGGATGTAGAACGAGGTCAGATCTCCCAGTTGAGACATGGGGAAGATCTCAATTGCATCCTCTCGCCTCTCTCCTCGTCTCCTTTTCAAAACCCATTGGATGAGAAAGCCAGAGGTCCCACCCCCCTGACCTTCTCCCCAAATGGGTTTTGAGGAGGGGAGAGGATGCGAGGAGTATGCAATTGAGATCTTCCCATGGAAGCAGTATGTAGCATAACGTATAAGCCAGGCCTCCGATATGAGTCAGCAGGCTAATCTGTAGTGACTAGGCACTGTTGTCATTTAACAAGGTCGAGGACATACATGCTGTTCTCCTGTAGACTGAAATAGTTTCTTTACCTCGTCTCCTCTCCTTCACATGACCAATGACTTGACACGGCTCCTTGTCAGGCGTTATATGCCAAAGTATGAGGAGGACTCCGCCTTCGGACATGACGCTGTTAGTTAACCTTCCATATCCTGTTGGATAGCACAAGGACACAAAGAAATAGGCCTACATGAATGGATGAATTTCGACCAGATTCAAGTGGTTTGACTAGGACTGCATTCTCAGTCTATAAAACCATATTAGCTGTATTCATTTACCAGATGATCTCCCAAAKAGATGACAACAGTCTCAGTAGTTAGTAAGCGAATGGGTAATAGGGCAGTATCTCCTTTCTAAATCCTACACCCCGTAGGATTTAGAAAGGAGATACTGCCCTATTACCCATTCGCTTACTAACTACTGAGACTGTTGTCATCTGTTTGTTTCTTTGGGAGACCTCTGCCCACCTCATACTCATTACTAATGTCAAGTTACCGTTAAGCTGTTTCTAAGCATGTAGGTGGCTGAGTATTCAAATATTGCAGAGCCCAATCTACTGTAGGCCTAGGCTACTGGCAGTGTTGCTGCTGCTGGCAGTGTTGCAGCCGGCAGTGTTGCTTCTGCGCAGTGTTACTGCTGCTGATGTTGCTACCAGTATTGGGACCTCTTTTGTTGTTCAGTCACTAGGCCTATGTTCATTTCTTGCATTCATGCATTAATAGGCTAGGCATCAAGTTCCAATCAATCAATCTTACATGCACACATATGCCATCACATATTGGCTGTGTAATTGCACCGGTCATAATGGTCCTTTTTCACACTCACTCTTCCTCAGGAAGGCCAGAGCTGTGCGCTATCATCAGCTACACACACATGCGCACTCTCTCCTCTTTCTTTCTCACGCCAACCTAGTGAAAATAAAAGGTATGTATTATTCAGTCCATATGTCTTGTTAAAGTGAGCTCTTTTTCATCTTAAACTGTGTCTCTCGTAGATGCATAGGTAGCTCTCTCTTTCTCAACTATCTATCTGTTCAATCTATTCATCTGTCTCTATCTGTCTGTCCCCTATATTAGGCTATATATGTGTTGTTTTGTTTTTACCATCGAGGACCAGTTTGGAAACAAGCGTTTTAATTAATTATTTCAAGTGATGTCGTCTGGGTCCACATTGTACATTTTGTTGTATATGTCTGTTACACAAAATAAATTAAACTCAATACCGTTGTTGTGCTTTACTGATCCTATTTTCTATCCCTCTCCAATCTGTTGCGCTGCAGAAAACTGGGGCGTAAGTAATGATGTGTGTTGTGTTCGTTTGCCCAGGACAGAATTGGTCACTAAGCTCTAATGGACAAAAACTGAGGGAAAAATATTCCAGTGTTGTTATTTAGTTCAAGCTATCTCTATCCTCTCCTTTCTCTCTCTATCCTCTCCCTTCTCTCTCTATCCTCTCCCTTCTATCTCTATCCTCTCCCTTCTCTCTCTATCCTCTCCCTTCTCTCTCTATCTTCTCCCTTCTATATCTATCCTCTTCCTTCTATCTCTATCATCTCCCTTCTCTCTCTATCCTCTCCCTTCTCTCTCTATCTTCTCCCTTCTATCTCATCCTGCCCCTTTATACTCTGTCCTTCCCTTCTCCTCTCTATCTCTCTTCTCTCTCTGTCCTCTGTCCTCTTCTCTCTCTATCCTCTCCCTTTTATCTCTGTCCTCTCCCTTTCTCTCTGTCTCTCCCTTCTCTCTCTATCCTTCCTTATCCTCTCTCTCTATCCTCTCCCTTCTCTCTATATCTTCTCCATTCTATCTCTATCCTGTCCCTTCTTTCTCTATCCTCTCCCTTCTATCTCTATCCTCTCCCTTCTCTCTCTATCCTCTCCTTCTCTCTCTATCTCTCCCTTCTCTCTCTGTCCTCTCCTCTCTCTCTGTCCTCTCCCCGTCTCTCTCTGTCTCTCCCTTTCTCTCTATTCTCTCCTTCTCTCTCTATCCTCTCTCTCTCTATCTTCTCCTCTCTCTCTCTCTTCCTCTCCCTCTCTCTATCTCTCCTTCTCTCTCTATCCTCTCCCTTCTCTCTATCCTCTCCCTTCTATCTCTCTCCCTCTTCCTCTATCTCTATCCCTCTCCTTCTATCTCTATCTCTCTCCTTCCTCTCTCTATCCTCTCCCTTCTCTCTCTATCCTCTTCCCTTCTATCTCTATCCTCTCCCTTCTCTCTCTGTCCTCTCCTCTCTCTGCTGTCCTCCCCCTTTTCTCTCTATCCTCTCCCTTCTCTCTCTATCCTCTCCCTTCTCTCTCTATCCTCTCCCTTCTCTCTCTATCCTCTCCCTTCTCTCTCTATCCTCTCCCTTCTATCTCTATCCTCTCCATCACTTAATTTTTATCTCCCTTCCTCAGCTGCACTGTCGGGTTCCCATAATGCAACACACTTTGAAAGGCGGTGACCATCAACTTGACAAAAGTGATCCGCTCGAACACACCCAATGGTCCATGTTCGAGAGCAACAAAAAGTCTAAAAGTATTTGGTTTTAAATTTACTTAAGTATCAAAATTAAAAGTATAAATAATTTCAAATCCCTTATATTAAGAAACCCATACAGGACAATTGTTTTATTTTTTATTTACCGATAGCCAAGGGCAACACATAATACAAACTAAGCATTTGTGTTTAGTGAGTCCACCAGATCAGAGGCAGTAGAGACGACCATGGATGTTTTATTGATAAGTGTGTGAATTTGACAATTTTCCTGTCTTGCTAAGCATTGAAAATGTAACGAGTACATTTGGGTGTCGGGAAATACTTTAAAGTACTTTAAAGTATTTTTACTTAAGTACTTTACACCACTGCCCATCATCCATCTCTTTCATTTCTCTGTACTCTTTTTGATGCCTGTCCAGAGCTGTGTAGAATATCAGAGTGGTTGTGTTACTGTGTGAAAGGTTTGGTCCAGCAGCATACTACAGTACTCTGCTCTGCCCAGCTCTGCTCTGCTGCTGGGGCTCCTGCCTCTACCTGTACACTACAGAAAGACACTCTTGCTTTAGCTAACTCATTTGGCATATTCATGCTAAAGGAGAAACATACTGACTATCTGATACATGTAATGAGTACACAGAACCTCTATGCCTTAGAAATTAATAGTAGGACTACTTCCATGCCCCTAGCCTGAACTGCCTGGTGGTTACTGGTTAGCCAGTTCTGTTTCCAAACATGACAATGAGAAAGGAGTTGGCTGAAGGCAAACATAGCCTAGATCTGTCTACCAGGCTACAATGCTCTGTCAATATGAACACAGAGCCTGTAAGTCTATGCCTCCCTGCCTCTCTGTGCATCTCTGTGTCTCTCTGTGTGTCCCTGTGTCCTCAGACTGGTTCAGTCTCACACCGCAGGGACGCCCTATCACACTGCCTGGATGAAAGCAAGGCATTCTGGGGATTGGGCCATTTGTCTTAATGGCAGGGCTGCAGCACTGACGCCTTCCTCTCCTTTAATTTAGGGAGAGGAGAGCTGACATTATCGCCCGCTGCAGGCAGATTGTAAAATAATTGCCTGTATGATTGCAATTTTTTTCTTGCCTCTTTGAGGAGGTGTAGCCTTTGTCTTGGAATCAATGGCTGCTCAATAGTGGACAGGGGAAAGGCAGCCTCCTTTCATGTGCAGGTGAAAAGGATGTATTTTTAGTGCTATTCACTTAGCTCTGTATCTATTCAGTTGTAATCTATTGGTCCGTGCGCTGTGTGAGGAGGAATCCGATCTGGAATACCTTACCATCAACTTCCGCATTACCTATTGAGAGAATTTTCTTTGGTTATGGTCACTGCCGTGTACATCCCTCCACAAGCTGACACCGCAACGGCTTTCAAGGAACTACACTGAACTTTGTGCAAACTGGAAACTGCAGATCCTGAGGACGCATTTATTGTAGCTGGGGAGGACATCTGAGGAAAACGCTCCCAAAATTCTATCAGCACATCTCCTTTTTTACTCACTGCGAATGTTTGCTGACGACACAACAGTGGTAGGCCTGATTACCAACAATGACGAGACGGCCTACAGGGAAGAGGTGGGTGCCTTGGCGGAGTGGTGCCAGGAAAATAACCTCTCCCTCAAAATCAACAAAACGAAAGAGCTGATCGTGGACTACAGGAGACTGCAGACAAAGCACGCCCCCATCCACATAGACGGACACAGAGGGTCAAAAGCTTGAAGTTCCTCAGCGTGCACATAACATACAACCTGAAATGGTCCCTTCACACAGACAGCGTGGTGAAGAAGGCGCAACAGCGCCTATTCAACCTCAGGAGACTAAAGAAATTTGTCTTGGCCCCTAAGAGCCTCACAAACTTTTACAGATGCACCATTGAGAGCATCGTGTCGGGCTGTATCACCACCTGGTACGGCAATTGCACCATGCGCAACCGCAGGGCTACCCAGATAGGGGAGCGGTCAGCCCAAACCATCATCGAGGGTCAGGGTTGGGGAGTAACGGATTACATGTAATCCGATACATGTAAAGGGATTACAAAAAAGCGGTAACTGTAATCCGTTACATTACTAGCTAAAATAGATTAGATACTTTTGATCAGATTACAGATACTTTTGAAATATTAGATGAGTACTTTGAGGATTACTTTTAAATTCAGAAAGGGTGTTTGCGGAAAAAAAATARTTGATACTTCTCTGTTTCCTCAATGACATTCAAATCAGCATTGAAAAAAGGCGCAAGTTTAAGTTTGTTCCACCAGAGCGAGTCTGACCACAAATCAGAGACCACTATGATGACACACCAAATGGGTTTTATGGACCGTGGAAAAAAGAGCAGGAATAGGCTTTTGTGGGTTACAGTCCAAGCTATGTCTTCCAATGGTGCGACTGCTGTCATCATCCAAAGATTATCCAATTTAAATAAACGCTTGGAGGTAAGGATGAGGCAGTGGTATAGTCTACGGCGATACGGATATCACCTATTATTGATATCTACATAGCGCATTGATGTGAATCACACTGCTACTCTCTCATTTAGCTATTTGCACCTTACGGATTGTGGTTGTTGTGGATGGCTGTTCACAAATCTAAACGTATATTTGAACCCAACAATGCTGCCTATCAATCATTGTTTTTGAAACCAGTGGACAGCCAGTGAAAAATGCGCTCTTGCAACAGCTGCACAGTGCGGATCACAGTCTATGGAATAAAAGTGGGGCTTTTATTGCTCAATCTATTTCATGCTGATAAAAAAAAAAGAATTCATAGACCTAATGGACATTTTTTTACGTATAAATATATATATATATATATATATATATATATATACATATCCATTGATTCTTGAAGAATATAAAATATAAGCTTGTTTTTTCCCAATGTTGCAAATGTAAACAAACACTGTATAGCCTCATAACATGGTTAAAACATCTATAGCTATGTTTATTCATCTGAGAGTGGTTACATTTCTCCAGGCCCATGCATCATATGGCATTCATTTTCACATGTAAATAGCACTTTTCAGTAGTGCTCAGAGCATGCCATTCCATAAACGCAGCATTTATGAGCCCAATCAGTCCTCCATGACAAGCAAATCATAAACAACAGAGTAGGGCTGGCTAATAAGTCCTTAGATTTAGGGTCATGCTCAGGTAAAAAAAAATTGCTAATCTACTGTATACTTCCATATTTCCAAGTCCTATTCTTGAAGATCAAGGGGTATACCATTTATTGGAATGATTGGAATTCTGATAGACTTTTGATTTGAATGTAAAGATATKATTTAATCATATTATTATATGTAGTAGAAAGCGATGGGTTAGAAGAAGCCAACATAACCAACCCACAAGGTAAAATGTAACATCCATATATGGCCAGCTATGTAAACTTTAACATTGATTTATCCTGGAATAGATGTCATTCAATTGGTAACATACATTTTTGTCTTCTTCTAATGCCTCTTAAGGGGAAAGTAATCTAAAAGTAACAGAATGTAATCAGATTACGTTACTGAGTTTGGGTAATCCAAAAGTTACGTTACTGATATGTATGTATATGTACTCCATATGTATAGACAGTACTCTATATCATCTACTACATTTTGCCTATGCCGCACGGCCATCGCTCATCCATATATTTATATGTACATATTCTTATTCATTCCTTTACACTTGTGTGTATAAGGTAGTTGTTGTGAAATTGTTAGATTACTTGTTAGATATTAATGCATAGTCGGAACTAGAAGCACAAGCATTTCGCTACACTCGCATTAACATCTGCTAACCATGTGTATGTGACCAATAAATTTGATTTGATTACAATTTTGGATAGGTAACTAGTAACTGTAACGGATTCCAATTTGAAAATAACCTACCCAACCCTGTCGGGGGTACACTGCCTGCCCTCCAGGACATCTACAGCACCGAGTGTCACAGGAAGGCCTAGAAGATCATCAAGGACCTCAGCCACCCGAGCCACGGCCTYTTCACCCCACTYCCATTTGGAAGGCGGAGACAATACAGGTGCATCAAAGCTGGGACCGAGAAACTGATAAAGAGCTTCCATCTCCAGGGCATCAGTCACCACTAGCCGGCCTCCGCCCAGCACCCTACCCTGAACCTCAAACACTGTCACTAGCCGGCTACCACCCGGTACTCAACCCTGCACCGTAGAGACCGCTGCCCTATGTACATAGTTATTGAGCACTGATCACTTTAATAATGTTTACATACAGTTTTACCCACTTCAGTTTTTTTTTACAGTATTCTAGTCAAGACTCATCCTATATAACTACTGCTATACAGACCTTTTCTATTCACATACTGTCTATACACACCATTCACAGACATATTATTGATATTCTCAGGTCCGGAAGCTAATTTAATGAAATTATATCCATTTTGCGAAGGAGTCTTGTATTGTGTATTTATCTGCTGGATTCTTGCCATAGCTCACTCTAATATATCTAATGCTGTACATATCATTCCTAGTATATCTTGTGTACATTCATCTGGTATAGATACGTATACATTTCTTGATTTCTTGTTGTTCTTTCAGGTTTTTAAATGGATTATTTGTGTACCTGTTTGCCATTTTACTGCATTGTTAGGCGCTAGTAACAGAAGCACTATAACATCTGCTACTCTGTGTACGCGACCAATAAACTTTGATTTGCATCCGAGGGCTTCAGAGGTGCACCACGATGTGTGAGAGAAAAGAGGTATTGACTTGTCGTTCTATCACTATCCTCCTCTCCCTTTGTCTCTCTCTTATTTACTTACTTACTTACTTACTGACTTTATTGTCCCCATGGGGAAATTTTGTTGCAGTGTCATGTACACATTTAAAGTGGCATTTAAATACAAAACAAAATTGACAATACAACTTTCATAACAGTTACATACCAATAAAACATTTTTAAAATAAAATAAAAAATAAATAATAAAAACTAGCCTGCTGGCCTTACTGAGTTGATAGGAACATTAGCCCAAGCTATTTAGGAGGGATATCACACCTGGTACAAATTATTGTCTAGTTCTGTTTTTACTGCCAAGGGGTGCCCTATACCTGCGCCCAGAGGGGAGTATTTCAAAGTCCGGGTACAGGGGGTGGCTTGGGTCTAAAATTATTTTGTGAGCCTTGCGGAGGGCCCTGACCTTAAAGATCTCATCCAGGCCTGATTAAAAACATAAAAGAACGTCACACACACTGCAGGATGCAACAGAGCCGCGCCCCTAGGAGTGATTAGGTAATTCTGAGGCCCTGTTCCAGGAAGTAAGTGTGCATTTTATGCTTCCAGTTGTGATATTCTTTGGTTGTTGTTGTGAGACTGTGTGTGCGTGCAAACGAGAGAGAGAGCTAGTGAATTCTCAACACTCCATGCCTCAGCACACTTAACACAACAACAGATGGCTGTGTGTCATCAGAGCATTCATTCAGGCTGCACATAGAGTATGCATGGAAGAAGTAACAGCAGAGAGAGGCTGTTTACTCCACCACAAGCTGTCCCTAGGGGTAGATGAAGGAAGATGTAGGCCTCTTTTCAGCACTGAGTTTATCATGGAGGCCTATGGCCAGAGCTGCTTGGGACATCATCTTCATTGATTAGCAGCGTTGCCATGCATGGGCTTTCAATTAAGTTTGTTTACCCAATACCCATCACCATGCCAAGTTCAATCGAGTACAGGCTTAACTGAATGAACAACAAGGATGGAATATGACATTTTATTAAATAGTTTGGGGAATGGCCTCGTCTCCAAGGGAAGATCCTCAGAGCCAGATGATGTGATGGCAGGTAGCTCTATGCAGTGCTGCTGGCATCAAACCCCCCCGCTGGGGAAAAGGAGTTCCAATGATGAGTCTTAAGGTTATTATAGCTGGTGATTGTGGGGAGGTGGATGGTTGTCAAAAACTGCTGCTGAAAAACAGCAAGTGAGAGAACGAGGGTAAGTTGACATATAAAGTCAGTATTCAGACCCCTTGACTTTTTCCACATTTTGTTACGTTACAGCCTTATTCTAAAATGGATAAACAATATAAAAATCCTCAGCAATCTACTCAATACCCCATAATGACAAAGCAAAAACAGGTTGTAAGAATTTTTTGATTTTTTSATTAACAATTTAAAAGAGATCTTATTTAAATAAGTATTCAGACCCTTTGATATGAGATTCTAAATTGAGTTCAGGTGCATCCTGTTTCCATTTATCATCCTTGAGATGTTTCTACAACTTGATTGGAGTCCACCTGTGGTAAATTCAATTGTTTGGACATGATTTGGAAAGGCACACACCTGTCTATATAAAGTCCCACAGTTGACAGTGCATGTCAGAGCAAAAACCAAGCCATGAGGTCGAAGGAATTGTCTGTAGAGCGCCAAGACAGGATTGTGTTGAGGCACAGATCTGGTCAAGGGTACCAAAACATTTCTGCAGCATTGAAGGTCCCCAAGAACACAGTGGCCTGCATCATTGTTATATGGAAGAAATTTGGAACCTTCAAGACTCTTCCTCGAGCTGACCGCCCGGCCAATCAGCAATCGGGGGAGAAGGGCGTTGATCAGGGAGGTGATCAAGAACCCGATGGTCACTCTGACAGAGCTCCAGAGTTCCTCTGTGGTGATGGGAGAAACTTCCAGAAGGACAACCATCTCTGCAGTACTCCACCAATCAGACCTCTATGGTAGAGTGGCCAGACGGAAGCCACTACTCAGTTAAAGGCACATGACAGCCCGCTTGGAGTTTGCCAAACGGCACTTAAAGACTATCAGACCATGAGAAACAAGATGCTCTCGTCTGATGAAACCAAGATTGAACTCTGAATGCCAAGCATCACATCTGGAGGGAAACCTGGCACCATCCTACGGTGAAGCATGGTGGTGGCAGAATCATGCTGTGGGGGTGTTTTTCAGCAGCAGGGACTGGGAGACTAGTCAGGATTGAGGCAAAGATGAACAGAGTKAAGTACAGAGAGATCCTTGATGAAAACCTGCTCCAGAGCGCTCAGGACCTCAGTCTGGGGAAAAGGTTCACCTTTCAACAAGACAACGACCCTAAGCACACAACCAAGACAACACAGGAGTGGCTTAGGGATAAGAATCTGAATGTCCTTGAGTGACCCAGCAAGAGCCTGGGTCAAACCTGATCAAACATCTCTGGAGAGACCTGAAAATAACTGTGCAGCAACGCTCCCCATCCAACCTGACAGCTTGAGAGGATCTGCAGAGAAGAATGGAAGAAACTCCCCAAGTACAGMTGTACCAAGCCTAGCGTCATACCCAAGAAGACTCGAGGCTGTAAAGGTGCTTGAACAAAGTACTGAGTAAAGAGTCTGAATACTTAAGTAAATGTAATATTTCATTTTTTTTTTTAATTAGCAAAAATTTCTAAAAAACTGTTTTTGCTTTGTCATTATGGGGTACTGTGTGTAGATTGATGAAAGACTATTTAATGCATTTTAGAATAAGGCTGTAACCTAACAAAATGTGGYAAAAGTCAAGGGGTCTGAAAACATTGTGAAGGCACTGTAAATACATTCCAAAATATACATAAAAAATGATGTATTATTAACTAGCTAACTCAAATGAGCTGCTAATGTAATGTTTGCTACTGTTAGATAATAGTTTAATTCACACATTGTTTGCATTGTTCAGCTATATGTTCTCATTTTAAAAGTGATACCAGTAGACAATGTATGAGGCTAATCATTATACTGGATTTTGTACATGCCTTGTGCTGACATGAAATTGTTTAGTGCAAATCCAACCCTTGTAATCTAGGTTGTGAAATGTCTTGAAGCAGGAGATGATGGGGTCCTTAGCTCAAAACATACAACTACAACCAAGTTCAATGCCAGATACTTTTTTCCCCCAGAAGGTCTGAGTGGCACTTGGAGATGCTGCTGTGATAATGAAGATGGTTTGCCTAAAACTACCACAGCAATTACATTGRCTATGCTAAATGTGTTTAAATTGTAAAATAAATACAATAGTTGTGCTATAATAAATATTTTTATTAAATGGGGCTAGGCAAAACAGAGATTACAAAATACTTTTCATTTCACCTATARAACAATAGTCTATTATTAAAGTACAGAATGTTTAATATATCAACAATTTTCTTTTACACGTCCTAAATTACATTACATATATTAATAGTTTAAGGCGGCACTTTTGGTTTAAGGCGGCACTTTTGTCATGATGACAAGGTGAAGGTGCTCTCCACGTAAATGACACAACAAAATCATTCAGATTGTCCGAAGCACAGCCTATGACCATCTCGTATAACTGAGGGTTGTCTTCTTTCATATCTGGAAAATGACAAGTAAAAACTGATGCTGCTGCAGAATTGTTCATTTTCACAGTGGGAATCCAACCGACATGGGTGTCTTCTTCAGGTCACCTATACTATCAGGGCTCTTAAGTGTTTGGTTGTTTTAAATTCATTCAAGGTGTTTTAGTGTTAAATAAAGATTACATCTATTGTTGGGCTTGGACAACCAATAGATAGGACAACCTGATGTGTTCTCATTGAGGCCTTTGTCCTATGCTGTAATGTCCATACATCTTCCCTCATGAATGAAGTTATCAAATGATCATTGTGTTGGAGTTTTATTGGATAATAATGTCCTTCAGGCTATATGGACATCATATTGTACAATTTGCTTCTCCCCTTTTCACAGTCATGGCTAGAAGGGTTCCAGTTTTTGTCAAATTAAAGTAATATTTGACATTTCATAGTAGATTAGGATAATTTAGCAGGTTTGTAAAAAAAAGTTATGTTTAGCTAAAATGCAAAAATATAACTTTTTACATTAATTTGACAAAAGCTATATATCCCTTTTAGCTAGGACCCTTTTTCCTAGAATACATGGTTTCTTTCAAGACGAGGTCGTTTTGGTTGATCTGTTGTCAGTGTCAGAGTAGGCCTAGAATACCATCGTATTAACAATGATTCTGCTAATGTCTCCAGTCATATAAAGTGTAGTAGAATTGCATGAAATGTTTATGAAAGGCCACATTTCTTCTGTGCAAAGGAAAGAAATGTATCTGACAGCCTATAAACCTATGTTACTGCACATTTATTAATAACATAAATTATCACTATCCAATCTACTCATCATTTTAGGAATAGTAGGCTTACATTAATCTGCAAATGCAATGATAGAGGCATATATAAAGGGGAATTTCAATGGTGAAAAAACTCACGCGACACATGCTAATAGCTAGACTACAAGTTATCGAGCTAGCTAATTTTGGCTAATTTAGTGTTGTTGTTAACACCTGGTTAGCACAACTGCAAAACTAAACTCGAAATCGATCATACTTTATTTCCCAGTGATTCAATTATAAAGCAAACCTTGTTTTGACAGCTGCCTGGGTTCAGGTCTTGACGGGCAAAAATGTTTCTTCGCTTTTCTGACAGTTCTTGAGTCTTGGTGTCACATTTTTTACATTTACATTTTAGTCATTTAGCAGACGCTCTTATCCAGAGCGACTTACAGTAGAGTGCATACATTTTATTACAAGGATATCCCTACCGGCCAAACCCTCCCTACCGGCCAAACCCTCCCTAACCCGGACGACGCTATGCCAATTGTGCGTCGCCCCACGGATCTCCCGGTTGTGGCCGGCTGAGACAGAGCCTGGGCGCGAACCCAGCCCAGCCTGGGCGTGAACCCAGAGACTCTGGTGGCGCAGCTAGCACTGCGATGCAGTGCCCTAGACCACTGCSCCACCCGGGAGATACACCAATGGTGTTTCATGATTGCGGGGAATCTGTAAACATGTTTTTTTTCCCTGTTGTCTTTCCTGCCTTGTTAGAGCAGCCAAATACTCCACAGAGGCGACTCCGGGATGCTGGCCTTTTAGGCAGAGTTGCAAAGAAATAGCCATATCTCAGACTGGCCAATAAAAAGAAAAGATTAAGATGGGCAAAAGAACACAGACACTGGACAGAGGAACTCTGCCTAGAAGGCCAGCATCCCGGAGTCGCCTCTTCACTGTTGACGTTGAGACTGGTGTTTTGCGGATACTATTTAATGAAGCTGCCAGTTGAGGACTTGTGAGGCGTCTGTTTCTCAAACTAGACACTCTAATGTACGTGTCCTCTTGCTCAGTTGTGCACCGGGGCCTCCCACTCCTCTTTCTATTTTGGTTAGAGCCAGTTTGCGTTGTTCTGTGAAGGGAGTAGTATACAGCGTTGTACGAGATCTTCAGTTTCTTGGTAATTTCTCACATGAAATAGCCTTCATTTCGCAGAACAAGAATAGACTGATGAGTTTCAGAAGAAAGGTCTTTGTTTCTGGCCATTTTGAGACTGTAATCAAACCCACAAATGCTGATGTTCCAGATACTCAACTAGTCTAAAGAAGCCCAGTTTTATTGCTTTAATCAGGACAACAGTTTTCAGCTGTGCTAACATAATTGCAAAAGGGGTTTCTAATGATCAATTAGCCTTTTAAAATGATAAACTTGGATTAGCTAACACAACGTGCCATTGGAACACACACACGCAGTGATGGTTGCTGATAATGGGCCTCTGTACGTAGATATTCCATGACAAATCAGCCATTTCCAGCTACAATAGTCCTTCACAACATTAACAATGTCTACAATGTATTTCTTATCAATTTGATGTTATTTTAATGGAACAATGTTTTCAATTTTCTTTCAAAAACAAGAAAATTTCTAAGTGACCCGAAACTTTTGAACGGTAGTGTAGGTAATGAGGTAAATAGTGAAGGACATTCCACACATGGCTAACAGGAAAGAGGAGAAGGAACAGGAGGATATGCTGACAGTGATACGTTTCTATTCACACCCACTCTGCCCTTAGAATAGGAAACAAAAGTGTTATGTTATCCTTACTGGAGGAAGTTAAATGAGCATTCAGACCAACCTTCCTTATTGATCTTTCATAAACTACATTTCATCTAGCAGCTAGCTATGTTATCCTGATATGGACACACATTAGCCAGGCCGTAAGTGTTCTTTTATAGGAACTGGCTCAGAGTTAATAACTTGGCTGTATTACAAATGTATTAGGAGTAGGCCTACATTATGACCATAGAAGTAAAATGGAGTTCATATATTTTACTGAACCTTGTGTATTTCCTGTGAAGCCAGTTCTGACAAGCTTCTCTCATTGATTTGCCCTCTCCTTTCGTCCTGCCCCAAAAGGACATGATTGACAGAAAATAGCTATATTAGCCAGGCCTGTGTGAGTGTGGCTCAGTAGATGTGGTAGCATGTAGGCTACGTAGGCTATGCTGTAGGCTGGCCTTAATGGTTATTGCTTCACCACTAGAGACGACCTCCTAGTCTAACCCAGGAGTCCACTATTTCAACAGGAGATTGAAGATGGAGAGACTTTTCGTGTGGAGAGAGAGAAAACAAATAAGGCTATTTAGATGATGTTTTCCAGTTGAGCTATGTGCTGAACGGAGCTGGCTGGCTTCACTCTGTTGTCAGTTAGATTTGTTCTGGACTGATAGGGCTTTACACTTCTGTCTGTCAGAATAGGTCAGACAGAAAAGACAGGCAGCCTCCTCCCCTCCTCAAACCTTCTCTGCTTATTGAATTCACAGTATTCTCATAAAACAGACAGGCTGCGAGATAGAGGGAGAGAGATACACAGGGAATTCTAACAGAGAGGGTGAAATGAGACGGTAGGGGGAGAGAGGGAGGATTACTGACAAAAAGGATGAAATGATGTGGCGGAAGAGAGGGAGAAAAAGAGAGAAGTGTGGATACTGACAGATAGAGGATGAAATGAGAGGTTGGAGGACACGGATGAGTACAGAGAGAGAGAGAGTGAGGGGGCAAGCTGACAGGAAGGTGAAGGAAGCAGAAAGGGGTTAGTTGAATGGTGTGATGGTTGGAGGAGAATAGAAAGGGGTGGACAGCTCTCTTCATGGACATCATGTGCTGGGAGGGAGAAGCAACATACAGCTCAGAGAGAGAAAGAGGTCAGTAACCATACAAGACTGGCTTCCCTACCTGCTGTATAGTCGATGTTCCACAACAACATAACAGTAAGATGCACTGGTTTGAGGGGTGAATGATACCGACTGCCCTTTAGAGTGTGTTATTAGGTGAACAATGACACTACAGGCTGCTTCGGAGTGGAGCTCACCGCTACATATTACATGTGAAGGTTGCATCATAATCTAGGCTATTTATCTGACTGSAAAGTATGTGTATGTGCTTCCTTGTAAACCATGTCTTAAGCACTTATACACCAATGTTGAGTGTGCAAGCAGTAGTGTCTGTGTGTTTGTGCTTTTCTGACATTTTCTAGCCTTGTGAAACCAGCCTGAGGTCACAATAGTTCACACTGTGAGTTCAAATATGAACACAGACATGAAACTGACCTACCTCTAAAAGCAATGTCTTCTTTTCCCTGCTTTTCTTTGTTTTCCTGATCACTCACTGTTAGTTACAACCGTCAAACCTCATCCTGTCAGGGCAAAGCAGTCACCATGGCAACTGCCCCTTGTAGCAACTTTTTCCAGGGAGGATATTGAGGTGAACGGTTGTGGGAAGGTAGGGTACAGGGGTGGGTAACCTTACTACCTCTAGCATGGCAGGCTGGTGGGTAGAGTGAAGGTGTGGGTAAGGTAGGGTACTAGGGGGTAGGGTAAACCCTATACTACACTAGTGGCAGGGCTGGGTGGTGAGGTGAAGGTGTGGGTAGGTAGGGTACTAGGGGGTAGGGTAACCTATACTACACCTAGCTGGCAGGCTGGGTGGGTGAGGTGAAGGTGTGGGTAAGGTAGGGTACTAGGGGGTAGGGTAACCTATACTACACTACTGGCAGGCTGGGTGGGTGAGGTGAAGGTGTGGGTAAGGTAGGGTACTAGGGGGTAGGGTAACCTATACTACACTAGCTGGCAGCTGGGTGGGTGAGGTGAAGGTGTGGGTAAGGTAGGGTACTAGGGGGTAGGGTAACCTATACTACACTAGCTGGCAGGCTGGGTGGGTGAGGTGAAGGTGTGGGTAAGGTAGGGTACTCAGGGGGTAGGGTAACCTATACTACACTAGCTGCAGGCTGGGTGGGTGAGGTGAAGGTGTGGGTAAGGTAGGGTACTAGGGGTAGGGTAACCTATACTACACTAGCTGGCAGGCTGGGTGGGTGAGGTGAAGTGTGGTAAGGTAGGGTACTAGGGGAGGGTAACCTATACTACACTAGCTGGCAGGCTGGGTGGGTGAGGTGAACGGTGTGGGTAAGGTAGTTACTAGGGGTAGGGTAACCTATACTACACTAGCTGGCAGCTGGTGGTGAGGTGAAGGTGTGGGTAAGGTAGGGTACTAGGGCGTAGGGTAACCTATACTACACTAGCTGGCAGGCTGGTGGGTGAGGTGAAGGTGTGGGTAAGGTAGGGTACTAGGCTAGGGGTAACCTATACTACACTAGCTGGCAGGCTGGGGGGTGAGGTGAAGGTGTGGGTAGGTAGGGTACTAGGGGGTAGGGTACCTATACTACACACTAGCTGGCAGGCCTGGGTGGGTGAGGTGAAGGTGTGGGTAAGTATAGGGACTAGGGGTAGGGTAACCTATTAACTACACTAGCTGGCAGGCTGGGTGGGTGAGGTGAAGGTGTGGGTAAGGTAGGGTACTAGGGGTAGGGTAACCTATACTACACTAGCTGGCAGGCTGGGTGTGTGAGGTGAAGGTGTGGGTAAGGTAGGGTACTAGGGTAGGGTACACCTATACTACACTAGCTGGCAGGCTGGGTGGTGAGGTGAAGGTGTGGGTAAAGGTTAGGGTACTAGGGCGTAGGGTAACCTATACTACACTAGCTGGCAGGCTGGGTGGGTGAGGTGAAGTGTGGGTAAGGTAGGGTACTAGGGCGTAGGGTAACCTATACGACACTAGCTGGCAGGCTGGGTGGGTGAGGTTGAAGGCTGTGGCTAAGGTCAGACGTAGGGCGGTAGGGTAACTAATACTACACCTAGCTGCGCCAGGCTGGGTGGGTGAGGTGAAAGCGTTGTGGTCAACGGTGGTAACTTAGGGGGTAGGGTTAACTATACTACACTAGCTGGCAGGCTGGGCTGGGTGAGGTGAAGTGTGCGGTCTAAGCGTTATGGGTACTAGGAGCGTAGGGTAACCTTATACTGACACTAGCGGCAGGGCTGGGTGGGTGAGGTGAACGTGTGGCTAAGGTAGGGGGACATAGGGCGTAGGGTAACCCTATACTAACACTATGCTGCCAGGCTGGTGGGTGAGGTGAAGGTCGGGGGGTAAGGTAGGCTATAGCGTTAGGGGTACGAAGACGCGGTAAAGCCCAAATACTACACACTGTGGAGCTGGGTGGGTAGGTGAAAGGTGGTGGGTAAGGTAGGGTCATAGGGGGTAGGGTAACCTATACATACACTAGCTGGCAAGGCTGGCGTGGGTGACGGTGAACGTGTGGTAAGTAGCGGTTACTTAGGGCGTAGCGGTAACCTATACTACCACCCTAGCTGGCAGGCTGTGTGGTGAGGTAAGGTGTGGGTAACGTAGGGTACTAGGCGGCGTAGCGGCTAACCCTATACTACACAGTGGCAGGCTGGCCGTGGTGTGAGCGTGAAGGTGTGGTAAAGGTAGGGTACCTAGGGCTCAGCGCGTAACCTCTACTTACCACTAGCTGGCCAGGCTGGGTGGTGAGGTGAAGGTGTTGGGTAAGGTGGGTACTAGGGATAGGCCGTACACCTTATACTACACTACGCTGGCACGGGCTGGTGTGGGTGAGGTGAAGGTGTGGTAAAGTTAAGGTTCACTTAGGCCGTGGGTAACTATACTACACTAGCTGGCAGGCGGGCGGGGTGAGTGAAGGTGTGGGTAAGGTAGGGTACTAGCGGGTAGGTAAACCTATTAACTACACTAGCTGGCAGGCTGGGGTGAGGTGAATGGTGTGTGGGTCAAGGCTAGGGTACTAGGGGTAGGGGTAACCTATACCTACACTAGCCTGGCAAAGGCTGGGTGGCGTCGAGGTGAAGGTGTGGTAGTGAGTACTAGGGCGGTAGGGGTAACCTATACTACACTAGCTGCAGGCTGGGTGGGTGAGTGAAGGTGTGGGTAAGGAGGGTACTAGGGGGTAGGGTAACCTATACTACAGCTAGCTGGGCAGGCTGGTGGGGAGGTGAAGTGGTGAGGTAAGGTGGTACTAGGGCGGTTAGGGTAACCTATACACTACACTAGCTGGCAGCTGGTGTGGGGGTGAAGGTGTGGGTAAGGTAGGTACTAGGGTAGCGTAACCTATATACACTAGCTGGCAGGCTGGGTGGGTGAGTGAAGGTGTGGGTAAGGTAGGTACTAGGGGTTACGGGTAACCTATACACACTAGCTGGCAGGCTGGTGGTGAGCCTGGAGGTTGTAAGGTGTGTAAGTAGGTATAGAGGCGTAGGGTAAACCTATACTACACAGCTGGCAGGCTGGGTGGGCTGAGGTGAGAGGTGTGGGTAAGGTAGGTACTAGGGCGTGGGTAACCTATACTACACTAGCTGCAGGCTGGGTGGTGAGGTGAAGGTGTGGGTAAGGAGGTACTAGGCGTAGGGTAACCTATACTAACACAGCTGGCAGGCTGGGTGGGTGAGGTGAAGTGTGGGTAAGTTAGGTACTAGGGGGGGTAGGGTAACCTATACTACACTAGCTGGCAGGCTGGGTGGGTGAGGTGAAGGTGTGGGTAAGTAGGGTACTAGGGGGTAGGGTAAACCTATACTACACCTAGCTGGCAGGCTGGTGGTGGGTGGAAGGTGGGGTAAGGTAGGGTACTAGGGGGTAGGGTAACCTATACTACACTAGCTGGCACGGCTGGTGCTGAGGTGAAGGTGGGTAAGTAGGGTACTAGGGGGTAGCGGAACCTATACTACACTAGCTGGCAGGCTGGGTGGGTGAGGTGAAGGTGTGGGTAAGGTAGGGTACTAGGGGGATAGGGTAACCTATACTACACTAGCTGGCAGGCTGGGTGGGTGAGGTGAAGGTGTGGGTAAGGTAGGGTCTAGGGTAGGTAACCTATTACTACACTAGCTGGCAGGCTGGGTGGGTGAGGTGAAGGTGTGGGTAAGTAGGGTACTAGGGGTAGGCGTAAAACCCTATACTACACTAGTGCAGGCTGGGTGGGTGAGGTGAAGCTGTGGTAAGGTAGGCTCTAGGGCGTAGGGGTAACCTATACTACACTAGCTGGCAGGCTGGGTGGGTGAGGTGGAGCGGCACCCGTATTTCTTCTCCTTATCAGATCACTCTGTCTTCATGAAGCTGTCCATTGCCATACAGAGGGTTTAGACAGGACACGACTACTCTCTCTACAGCCAGCACACAGCTAAGGCAGGAGAAAGGTCCTGGTCAAGGTTTCTGGGAAAAAAATTACAATAAAATATATAACATTTGGTGACAACTTTTTTGTCTTTTAAATTCAAGATTTGGAGTGCTGCCTGGATGCATGGATAGATGTTAATAATAAAAAATAATAATAATTGGGAACTCAGTTGAGGTCTCAAATAACTGTTAAGAGTTAGAATAGTAGAATACACAAGGTGCAATTCAGATATTTGGTTTTGCATCAGCAGTTTTTCACACAGTCATTCAATTAGCCATGTCAGCTAACAATTTTTAGATTGGTAAGTTAGTCTAGCCAGCTATCTAAACTTGTAGTAACCATGGCCGAATACTGACTCATGCCCAGGAAAGAATGGCGCTGGAATGGATAGCTACCGCTTTACGACTCCTAAACAATTTACACTGATCTTAGCTATTTTTTTGTACATGTTTCCTCCATCGTTTCCTTTGACCTAAAATTTGGATGAAGATTTCTACTTCTAGTCTGCGGCGCAGGACATACTACTTACCCGGGATCAGGTCCTAATCTTAGAGACTTGGAAGAGAAAGAGACAGTGCAAGAGAGGCTGACGTGCGGCCACCCTGACAAAACTACATCGGCGAGTAGATAAATCGCCTCTACCCTCCGTTCTATTAGCAAACGTACAATCACTGGAGAACAAACTGGACAAGCTCCATTCGAGACTATCCTATCAACAGGACCGGAAGAACTGAAATATCCTGTTTCTCAGAGTTGTGGCTGAACAAGGACATGGATAATATACATCTAACTGTTTTTCTATGCATCGTCAGGACAGAATGGCAGCTTTGGGTAAGAAACTCTAGATCAACTTTACTCCCATACAGAATCGAATACAAAGCTCTCTCTCGTCCTCCATTTGGAAAATCTGACCATGACTCTATCCTCCTGATTCCTGCTTACAAGCAAAAACTCAAACAGGAAGTATCAGCCCAATAAGGAAGTGGTCCAATGAAGCGGATGCTAACCTACAGGACTGTTTCGCTAGCACAGACTGGAATATGRTCTGGGATTCATTCGATGGCATTGAGGAGTTTACCACATCAGTCACCAGCTTCATTAATAAGTGCATTGACGATGTCATCCCAACAATGACCATACGTACATATCCCATACAGAAGCCATGGATTACAGGCAACATCCGCACTGAGCTAAAGGCTAGAGTTGCAACTTTCAAAGAACGGGAAATTAATAAGGACACTTATAAGAAATCCCGCTACGACCTCTGAACAGCTATCAAACAGGCAAAGCATCAATACAGGACTAAGATCGTATCCTACTATGCCGGCTCTGACGCTCGTCAGATGTGTCAGGGCTTGCAAACTATTACAGATTACAAAGGGAAATCCAGCCGCGAGCTGCCCAGTGATGCAATCTTACCAGACAAGCTAAATGCCTTCTATGCTCGCTTCGAGGCAAGCAACACTGAACCATGCATGAGAGCACCAGCTGTTCCAGACAACTGTGTGATCCCGCTCTCTATAGTCGATGTGAGTAAGACCTTTAAACAGGTTAACATTCACAAAGCCGCAGGGCCAGATGGATTAACAGGACACGTACTCAGAGCATGCGCTGACCAGCTGGCAAGTGTCTTCACTGACATTTTCATCCTCTCCCTGACAGAGTCTGTAATACCATAATCCCTGTGCCCAAGAACGCCAATGTAAATGAATATCGCCCCATAGCACTCACATCTGTAGCCATGAAATGCTTTGAAAGGTTGGGTCATGGCTCACATCAACACCGTCATCCCAGACACCCTGGACCCACTCCAATTTGCATACCTCCCCAACAGATCCATAGATGAGGCAATCTCTATTACTGCACTCTCCCACCTGGACAAGAGGAACACCTGTGAGAATGCTTTTCATTGACTACATCTCAGCGTTCCACACCATAGTGCCCTCCAAGCCTATCACTAAGCTCAGGACCCTGGGACTAAACACCTACCTCTGCACCTGGATCCTGGACTTCCTGACGGGCCGCTCCTAGGTGGTAGGCAACAACACAGCCATCATGCTGACCCTCAAAACAGATGCGTGCTTAGTCCCCTCCTTTACTCCCTGTTCCCCCACGACTGCGTGGCCACACACAACTCCAACACCATCATTAAGTTTGCTGAAGACACAACAGTGGTAGGCCTGATCACCGAAAACGATGAGACAGCCTGAAGAGAGGAGGTCAGAGAACTGCCAGTGTGGTGCCAGGACAACAACCTCTCCAACGTCAGCAAGACTAAGGAGCTGATAGTTGACTACAGGAAACGGAAGGCCGAGCATGCTCCCATTCACATCAAAGGGGCTGTAGTGAAGTGGGTCGAGAGTTCCTCTGTGTCCACATCACTAAGGATCTGTCATGGTCCACACACATCAACACAGTCGTGTAGAGGGCACGACATTAATGGTCTCTTCCCACTCTGAAATGCTGAAATAATTTGGCATTTGACCGCAAAATCCTCAAAAAGTTATACAGCTGCACCATTGAGAGCATCTTGACTGGCTCCATCACCGCTTGGTAATAGTTAATCCGGGTAGCTATTTGGTGTAACGAATGTCGTCGGGAGAAGGAGAAGAGGACCAAGGTGCAGCGTGGTACGTGTCCATAATACTTTTAATAAATACGAACACTGAACACTGAACAAAAACAACAAAGCGACAAACTAACAGTTCTGCAAGGTGCAATACACAAAACAGAAAACAACTACCCACAAACACAGGTGGGAACAGGCTACCTAAGTATGGTTCTCAATCAGAGACAACGATAGACAGCTGCCTCTGATTGGGAACCATACCAGGCCAAACACATAGAAATACAAAACATAGAACAACATAGAACACCAGACATAGAATGCCCACCCAAACTCACGCCCTGACCAACCAAAACAGAGACATAAAAAGCATCTCTAAGGTCAGTGCGTGACATTTGGTTAACTATTTAACAATCTGCATTGACCCTTTGGCAGGAAATTTACTTTTTTTTTTTTTTAAACCCGCCGTCGAGGGTGGCCACTAAAATATTTTGCCCCAAAAGGCTTGAGCCGGCCCTGTAGAGTACAGTCCCAGTTTTGTGCCATGGCTGGCATTACTAAAGGGCAATGTCCCCGTCAATAGAACCTCTCTGGGACTGTGGGTGGTGTGTGTGTGTGTGTGTGCGTATGTGTGTGTGCGTGTGCGTGTGCCTGTGCGTGTGTGCGTGTGCGTGTGTGTGTGCGCGCACGCGGAGGCGTAGGGGTGTGTTAAAGCAGGTGATGGAGTTTAACAGGGTCTGTTCAGGGTTCAACGAGCACACACAGCTCATCCCTCGTAACAGAGGAGAATCACTGATTGGCTGCCGTTCCTACTGCCACAGCAACCCCTCAAACATCCGTTCCCCTCCTCCCTCCTCCATTCTGCTCCTCCCTCCTCCCCCTGGTCTCATCGCAGCCTGGCAGATGAATCGCTCAGACAGGTGAGATGGCTCATCAATATTCATGAGGAGGGATTTCATCTGACTGTACGTGGCCCCTTCCCCTCTCCACTCTTCTCCACTGCGCTGCGTTCGTCCTTCATGGTGAGCAGCACTGTGTCCTCCCTCCCATCCTGCAGGTTAATCTGGGCCTTCTATGTGTGTGTGTGTGTGTGTGTGTGTGTGTGTGTGTGTGCGTGCGTGCGTGCGTGTGTGTGTGATGGGTGACTGTGTGCCCCCCTAGTGAGGGTGGGTGAGGCAGGCCTGTCATATGGTCCCGCTGAGAGAAAGAGCACCTCACACCCCTCCCCCACTCACCAGGTCGGTTAAATCAAAAATATGAAGTGCCTGCAGCACTCCAGGACCAGGATTGCCTAGCCCATGGCTAAGGTATATAGTCTATTCACTAAAGGTAGGCATACTCAGTGTGTAGCCTGCCTGCATGCTTTGTTGAGACTGAGACCTCCGCTCTGAGGTGGTTGTGATGAAAACGGCTGACAGAAATACTGTGGGGGATTTTTCACGTTATTGTCTCAGAATGCTCCTTTCTTAAAACTGCCGTAGATCCATTTTTCATGTGATGATGGGTTCACTCTCTTCTCTGGTGAAGCACAAGAATATGTAACAGTGTGTGTAGCCTATACTGTTCCTCCTCTGTGAGCCTGTTTGGGTAGTATTGTTGTGCATTATTATATTATAGCCTGTATTATGTATTATTAGAAGGAGTATTGTATTACAACAAGGTCAATGTTCAGAAGGGACGACCCTATTAAATCAAACCATAGTTTTTTAGGATGATCTGTTTTGATTGTGGGTTCTGTTGCAGCTGTAATTGGATGGAGTGTATAATAAAATATGTTTATACGTTTATCTTACCCTGAAACAGACAGTGGAGAGAGGTTTACCCCTGACAGATGGTCAGACGGGTGGATGGACCTCCCGTGTGTGTGCGTGTGTGTATGAGTGTGTGTGTGTGTGCGTGCGTGCGTGCGTGCGTGCGTGCGTGTCTATGTGTCTTTGTGTGTGTGTGTGCATGTAGGCACGGGTTTCAGTGTGGTGGGAGGAATGGGCTTGTTTCATAAATATATATGTACATATTTGTTATTCAAATCCAAGGATAAAAGCCATGGTGGAAGGATTTAGTCATGCCTGCAATGCAAGGCAAGGCAAGACGAGGGGAGCCTAGGGAAGCCTAGGGCGGCAGGTAGCCTAGCGGTTAAGAGCGTTGGCCCGGTAACTGAATCTCCGAGCCAACTAGGTGAAAACGCTGTCTATGTGCCTTTGAGCAAGGTACTTAACCCTAATTGCTCCTGTAAATCACTCTGGATAAGAGTGTCTGCTAAATTAGTAAAATGTCAAATGTACATGTAAGCCATGTTAGAGGGAGAGAGAGAGGGAGGGAGTTGGAGAGAGAGAGAGAGAGAGGGAGGGAGTTGGAGAGAGAGAGAGGTAGATGTGTTAGAGAAAGAGGGAGTGATTGCTTCTATTCATTCTTATTAGCTAAGCGCTAGCTAAATATAACGCTAGTAGGGATTGTAGGATAATTCCACCATATATTTATCATCCACCACACACACTCAATGCAAATGTGGATAAGACCTGTTTATAATTAGCTTACTACCTGTTTTAATGTATTTATTGGTATTGCCTAGAGATGCCAGGCTTATGTTTGAATTGTAGGTCGTGGCGGTTTTTCTATGAAGCTGCTCTAAGCTGAATGATAAAGACATGCATGTAAACAAATAGAACGATTATACAATCTCTTTTCTCATAGGCTGAACCAATTGATAGGCCCAGCTACTATGTAGGCTACCCTGCAGTGTGTCTATATAGCTTAGTAACTACTGTACACCAAGGGTCTAGACCAGGGCTCTCAACTCTTACCCTACGAGGTTTTTCTGCCTTTAAATTATCCATTAGTCTAGACTATAGCTAAGAACTTAAGAGAGGTAGGCTATTTAGCCTGATTACTATGGGTGTATCTCAATAGCGTTATGGGCTTTCCTTTCCTCATCTCCTTCCTTTCCTCGTCTTCTTCCTTTCCTCGTCTCCTTTTCTTAATCTGCACTGATGTGATGGAAAATGTGACAGGTGAAACAAATAGACCTACTTGGCCTGAATCTTATTGCTTTCACCCGTCCTGTGTCTTAAGATCCGTGCAAACGAAGGAAAGGAGATGAAGAGAAGAGGCCATGTATGTTGGACATAGTCCTCTACTGCCTCATCCATCCACATGTCACATCTATCTGTTATCCTTGGACCAACAGCAGGCTCATCAGACTGATCTCTCTGTGTGTGTGTGTTGTGTGTGTGTGTGTGTGTGTGTGTGTGTGTGTGTGTGTGTGTGTGTGTGTGTGTGTGTGTGTGTGTGTGTGTGTGTGTGTGTGTGTGTGTGTGTGTGTGTGTGTGTGTGTGTGTGTGTGTGTGTGTGTGTGTGTGTGTGTGTGTGTGTGTCTGTGTAGTTGTGCCATTTGTCAATGTCACTGTCTTCAGCTCTGTGAAGACTGGAGTGGAATGGTGATGGAATGTTGACAGATTGATGTTGCTTGAAGCTTGTCCATCCATTCATCCTTCACAACAGCAAATGTGCATTGCATTTGCCACAGATCATCTCTCTCTAGCCGCTACATTCATAATGTAGAGCCCGACCCCTCTCTCACTCTCACTCTAACTCAAAACTCACACTCTCTCACCCACTCTTCACTCTCTCACTCACTCTCACTCTCTCACCTCTTACTCTTACTCTTACTCTCACTCTCACACACACACACTTCTGGGAAGTGAAACAGACATCATTAAGGAATGTTGTGAGAACCTTTACTGCTCAATCATTTTCTCTCCATCCCTCTCTTCATCTGGATGTCACTGTGCCTGCTCGACTTGTTTAATCAGCAGTTTCCCCCCAGATAATTGGTGTTGGTCCTGCTAGTAGCGCTGTAGAATACAGAATGGGACAGAGGGTTTAGTATGCCTCTCAGCTCATCTCTCTTCTGTTGCCTGTGATATCTGACCTCTCTTGTCTCCTATACGGCTTGACGTTGATTTGAGGGCATTGTTAGCGGAGGGCTGCAATTAGATGAGGGTGTCAGTGAGGTGGAGGGGAAGGGCTGTGGTTGGTGGGTTAGGGGGGCTGATTTACATAAGGCTTAGCCCAGATTTGGACACACTCTGAGAGATCTGAGGAGCAGGCCTGAGGGCCACGAGCTAATCATCCATGGCCTGTCAGAACACTGTCACCCCTCGTTGTGTTGTGTGTGTGTGTGTGTGTGTGTGTGTGTGTGTGTGTGTGTGTGTGTGTGCGTGCGTGTGCGTGTGTGCGTGTGTTTCACATACGTACAATAGTGCTAGGCAACAACAAACTGTACTAGAACGAACATGAATCACCTATTTATTCAGAAATGTATTCATGAATGTATCAAGGGCACCCTATCTGACAATCTCAAAAACTGTTTCCATTTTCCGCACAACTAGATAGGAAAAGTTCTCTGTCTCTGACTTGCCTTAGAGAAGGAGGGAGCAATAGATGGAGAGAGAGAGGTTAATCCAAGGATCAGAGAAGAAGAGATCTACTGTCTCTTTCTTTATGCTGTATAGTAGTTTAAATGTGTACATTACTACAGTATCCTCTCTGCTTAGACTGGTAAATCACAGAGATACCATATTCTAGCTGTTATCGTGTCATGTATCGCACTGGAATTCTAAAGAAAGGAAACAGGCAAAATTCTGTTCAGATCACTTACTATTTAGTTAGATATTGTGTTACTTTAACTACACAGTTAAACAAGTGATTCCATGCCGTTACATTAGATGTCAAGTGTAACGAACCGTTTACACTATGAAGCGGCATCGCGCGGTGAAACATCGGAAGCTATTCCCTTTCAATGGAAGGAAAGCGAAAGACGCGGAGTGGGCGGGGGACCATTGAGTGATGCGAGCATGGGCGAGGGAGCTGAACAGGGCCGGACTAAAATTAGGGAAAGCTGAACTTTATTCAAATCCTCTGCGATATTGCGACGCGACTGACCATAGCTTTCAAGCCCTGCTGGATTGACTGACAATGGCTGTTGATATGTAGCACCCACATGAGGGCAAGGCTAGCGTGGCCAAGCGAGTGCTGCTTCTATAGTGTAAATGGCCGGTAACTGTTCATTTTGTTTGTGCAGTGGTGTGGGTGTTCTAACTCTCATCTGTCTGTTCCCTTCTCCAGGAAGCAAGGAAGCAGCCCCCTCCATTGAAGTGCGTACCCCTGCTGTGTTTGTGGGAGCTCTTGGGGACTGGGTATGGGGAGGGAAGAGTCGAGGAGAAACACTTTGTTTAGCTTTTTCTCCATTTTCAACAGAGCCAGGAAATATTGGGGGACGGGTGTTGAGTAAATAGCTCTGTCTTTCTGTGTCCGCCTGTCTGTTTGGCAGAAGTTGGGACAGGTTGTGGGTGGTGGGAGTAAATCATAGAGAATGATAGAGGCCTCTAGTGGTTGGAGTCATGTCCAACCGGGTCATCAGGAAGGATCAGCCAATCGTGAAGAAGATAATTGACTACTTCAAAAGGGAGATTGCCTCAATGGCGCTGCCCATGCTGTCACAGACGCTATAATGGCACAGATACAAAGATGAGCCCTCTATCTATCTCTATGGGCTCAACTGTCACACTTCTCAGTTTGGTGGTGTCCCAAATGGCACCCTATTCCCTATGTGGTGCATTACTTTAGACCAGGGCCATAGCTAGACATCAAGGGCTAGGCATACGTCACAGAACAGGATCAAAGAATTAGCCTGCTAACTTTCCTATTCTCAAACATGGAGGCTATGGGAAAGCCTCTACAAGGCTAATACCCAGGCAGCCCCTCTCTGTATACTCCATCCCAATGCCGTTCCTACCTCAGTGTTGCCAGAACATTCTATTCCAATTTTCTGCGTACTGTCTGCCCAGTGCAGTCGTCCACAGCTGGACAGTGGTGTAGCCAAAACCGCTCCCCTGGCACTTTATGCCCCCCTTCCTTAACGCTTCATTTWGTCCCTGTCCAAGTTGACATAAATTGATTGGATTAAATCCTGTCATTAACAGGCTGGAAAAGCGGTTCAATATGCTCGCCTCGCTCCCCAAAGCAGGGCTGTTTGGCCCTGGTCTCCCCTCTCCCTTCACAGCCTGCTCGTTCTGCTGCCAACACACAACAGCAACAAGTCCAGGCATCCCTCCCTGGCCATGGCTCTCTGGCTCTGCCAAGGCAAAACTAACACCATGGACTAGACAGTAGCTTTAGCTTTAGCTGCTGCTGATGTGTGACGTTCAGGGTTGAGCTCTTATGGATGAGTTGTTAGAGGACTCCTAACTATCCCTTCAAAAAGAGTGTGTTCAAAAGCCTTGGTTTTACCTCTGATATTAAATCTGTGTGTGCCCTTCACAGTAGCTGGTGAGGAACCAGAACTACAGGGAGCACACAAAAGGCAAGGCGAGGGAGGTGGAGGAGAGAGAGAGCTGCTTCCTAAGGAGTACGAGGAGGGGCTAGTGGCTTGGCCTGCTCAGACCATAGCCGAGGGCCACGCCGCCTTCAGCTGGGGCCATCAGACCATAGCCGAGGGCCACGCCGCCTTCAGCTTCGGCCAGCGACGAGCATGTCAGTACAGCTAACACATTCCAGCCTGGCTCCTGGACACCAGCAGCCAAGCAAAAAATAATACACACACACACACACACACAAAAAAAAAAACTGGGTCACCATACGAGTATTGCGATGCCACGATACTGGATTTTCCAGGGTGAAACATAAAACCCGAAGCAGTCTGAACTCTATGGTCTTTTAAAAACCTGCTGTTGTGTGAACTGTTTACCTTAAGAAATGTCTGCTTATGTTTGGTTCCTAATTTCCTTGCCATGATACTTCTGAGTATAGTGATACTGGTACCTAACACACACTATGGTATACACACAATACAGTATATACACGAAATAGACCTTCACAAGTTTCCTTCCATCCTTGCCACCATTGTTCAGTGACCCACCTGAAAAGACTGGTCAATTGAAAGCAGCAAGGTAGAGGAAGGATGATGGGAAGGAAACTTCATAATCCCTCTCCTTTAGTACAGGGAACTTGAGGATGGAAGGTGGACTGGATCGTATTCATTAGTGCACACCTTAGCAAAATGCTTGGCAATGGAAACCGGTKATTTCAAACAGATTTGACAAAAGCGGTTTCCACCACAACGTATTTTATTACGGTTTGTAGTAATGAATACAACAACGGACATGATGTAAACTAATGGGAGCTCTCAGCTCTGTTATATGAAAAAAACTTTCGTGTTGAATCAGGGAATACTTGATATAGTGGGTGGCATTCATGGGGTGTGGAAGACACATTTTCTGATCTCCCCAACTATACTGTAAAGGTTTTGTATATGAGTTGTGTTGTGTTGTAGGTAATCAAGGTATATTTGATGATTTTTTTGTGGATTGCAAATTAAACTACCAGGCTTGAGGAAACTGGGATGTGATGTAGGTGCTGGCAAGTAGGTGGTACAGTGTTGCTCAGTTGGTAGATCATGGTGATAGCAATGTCATAATGGTGGGTTTGATTCCCGCTGGGGCCACCCATAAAAAAAAAGGTATGCACACACTATTGTAAATTGATTTGGATAAAATGTTTGCCCAAATGGCATACATATATTAAATATTTTCAGTGTGACATTTTTTTTTTTATGGCTTTACATATGTGGTATGATATACACCCCATCATCTCACACCACAAACCTTTTAACCAAATATTTTTTTTAACTAAATGAAGCCCATGCATGAAAACTGCCTGGAACACATCTTGGTTGAGTTCCTGCCCGAGTCCATACCAGACTCCTGCCAGATCTCAAAACGATTGGATAGGTGTTTAATTATCAACTATGATATAGCAGTCTATGCCCGACTGAACAGTTGATGACATAAAACCATTGGTTGATGCAGTGCAATGCCTGCGCATCAAGTCAGGTTGGAACTCAACCGCTTTCAATTAAGCGTCATACAGGCAGGGTTATGGGAAATTATGTTTTGAAGAAATACAAGCCTATTATATTTAGAACTTAATTTAATAAAAACAAGCAAGTGATTCAGAAATTTAACAAGTCATTTAAAATAGAGAAAAACAAAGTCGTTTATGAAATCATTGGAGTGGAATTGTTACAAATGGAATGCTAAGTACAGCAACACCAGCATAATCAGACAATCCAGGTTTACGCGCTGATAGCTCAAATCAAATGAGCCTCCTCTGTCTATACAGTTCCCTCTCAGCTCTGTAAGGCCACCATTTAGGGCCTACAATCCTTCCTACACTGGACAGGAATGATGGTCTGTGGTCCTGCACTGGACTGGGTTTAGGAGGCGAGGGGGAGCGGTGTTGCAAGTGAAGAGAGTGTTGAGCATAGCTGTGTACTGTAGCTCTTCTTTCTCCCTCCACAGCTCAGTCTTTCTTGGTCCTCTTGGCCTTGGCGATATTCTCCTGACGTTTCTGCTTCTTCTTCTGTTCGCGGTCGCGCACTTCAATCATCTTGGCCAGTTTCCACGACAACAGGGCGCTGGCGATGAAGAGGGGTGTAAGCGCCAGGATGACAGTGGTCAGAAAGCCGTACGGGTCCTTGGCCGCCCATTCCACCAGGTACTCCYCCCACGCCCGCACGTCAATCATCCTGATCGCCAACAGCAACTCCAATCCCAAACCTGGAACATGGGAATGAGGAGAAGGTTTATTATTTAAACATAAGAAGCTTGCAACAAAACATTGCCACTGCCTACACACTGTTGCCCTGCTGAACATTAAACTGCTGACTGGGTACAATTTACTCACCACCAACAGGTGCTGCTACTCCCCCCAACAATAAACACACTTGTCTTTTCCTACTAGCAATGACTTTGATAAATTGTTGAGGGGAAATGTACTTTATACAAATGATGTGGTCTCACCTAGCTATCTTAAGATGAATGCACTAATTGTAAGTTGCTCTGGATAAGAGCCTCTGCTAAATTACTTAATGTCAAATGGAAGTAGCCTTGGCTCTGTTGCTACAGCCACACAGTTTCAGATTCTGGTGACATCTGTTAATTTCAAATCTAACCAATGTTATGTTTACATTGGATGTCTTGTATGCTAGACTTTTTACCTACCGTGTACTGGTATACAAGTGAAAAACAGTAAAATTGCCTCTGTAATTTTAAAGTCTCAACCACAGATAGTTCCACGCCAATAAGAGATATTCAATGAACATGAAATAGCCTATGCACAACGCAGTGAATAGACACATTACTTTAGTACTGGAGAAACAAAAGACAGATTGCCTCTTTACAACTAACATTAGCTTAGCCACTAACCGTTAGCTACATAACAAACTCAGCGTCTGTAATCAATTAAGCTAGCGTTAGGTAGCTAGCTAGCTTATTTGCATTGTAAAACAGCCTCATCGCCCTAGCAACTTTGATCTAGTTTCGCAGTAGACACAGCGACAACTATTTAAATCAAGGCTATATAACATTGGTATAATTAAGTTAACATACTCACTTAACAGAGATTTCTATTTTTATCCCACGCTGATCCGGCACCCTACCACCAGGAAGTTGGTTCTTGCAATTGGTTATGACGTGTACAGCCTGGCATGTATGGAATTGTAGTTTTATTGTGATAGAAGGATACCAGTGACCTGACTCAAGACAAATTAAATTAGGTTAATGCGTGCGTTTGAGCAGATCCCTTTTGTCAAGCCGCTTTACATTGTGTTGCACTATTAGACCAAAATTGGGCTTATTCGACATTGCAGCCGACTGCCTATTTATAGATCAGTCAGTCAGTCAGTCAATCACAATTTACCCACAATGCATCATGGATTTGATGCTCTTGAGCTGATCACTTTTGTCAATCGGTGACAATCGTTGGTCACTACCTTTCAAAGTGTATTTATTGTATTATAGGTACCAAAATTGGTCTTGTTCGACGTTGAAGCCGATAGTACAGGCGACTGCTGACTGACTGACAGTTGTGTAAAGTACTTAAGAAAAAAAGTAGTAAGATACTACTTAAGTCGTTTTGGGCATACTTTACTATTCATGTTTTTGACAACTTTTAACTGCATTCCTAAAGAAAATAATATACTTTTTATTCCATACATTTTCACTGACACCAAAAAGTACTCGTTACATTACGAATGCTTAGCAGGACAGGAAAATTGTCAAATTCTCACACTTATCAAGAAAACATCCCTGGTCATCCCTGCTGGCTCTGATCTGGCAGATTCACTAAATAAAAATGCTTTGTTTGTAAATTATGTCTGAGTGTTGGAGTGTGCTCCTGGTTATCCTTAATTTTTTTATATATATATATAAATATATATTGTGCCGTGTACTACTCAAATCATGCTACTCATTATTATTTGTAGCTCATTCAGTCACCATTTACCAACAATACATCATGGATTTGATGCTATCGCACCCATTGGGTGCTTTCAAGTGGATCACTTTTGTCAAGTCGGTGACCATCGTTGGTCACTGACTTTCAAAGTGTGTTGAATTGTGGGAATAAAAATTGTCTGACTTGCACCTAAATGTCGACTGTATGAACTTTATGAAAATCCTGTGATCAAAGGTGTCCACCTCACCAACAATCTATCATGGTCCAAACACACCAAGACAGTCGTGAGGAGGGCACGACAAAACCTTTTCCCCCTCAGGAGACTGAAAAGATTTGGCATGGGTCCTCAGATCCTCAAAAAGTTCTACAGCTGCACCATCAAGAGCATCCTGACCGGTTGCATCACTGCCTGGTARGGCAACTGCTCGACATCTGACCTCAAGGCGCTACAGAGGGTAGTACGTACGGCCCAGTACATCACTGGGGCCAAGCTTCCTGCAGTCCAAGACCTATATAATAGCCGGTGTCAGAGGAAAGCCCATAAAATTGTCAGAGACTCCAGTCACCCAAGTCATAGATTGTTTTCTCTGCTACCGCACGGCAAGCGGTACCAGAGCGCCAAGTCTAGGACCAAAAGACTCCTTAACAGCTTCTACCCCCAAGCCATAAGACTGCTGAACAACCAATCAAATGGCCACCGGAATATTACATTGACCCCGCCCCCTCCATTTGTTTTGTACTATTACATTGACCCCGCATGTGACAAATAAAGTTTGATTTGATTTGAAGTTTTGACTGCAATTGACTGCAATTTTCTGCAATTGCTCTTAACCAACTTCATGCTGCCGTCATCACCTGCATTGTGGGAGGTTCTATTGTCAACAATAGAGTGGATATACAAATTTTATGTGATATTTGAGGTTCTCTCTCACTAATTGATTATACAATGTACACACACCACAGGAGGTTGGTGGCACCTTAACTTGGGAGAACGGGCTCGTGGTAATGGCTGGAGTGGAATTAGTGGAATGGTAACTAATACACCAAATACATGGCTTCCATGTGTTCGATGCCATTTCATTCCCGCCGTTCCAGACATTATTATGAGTCATCCTCCCCTGACGCACATATATTTCAGTTTGTGATTGTGTGATCAGGGGGTTGGAGACATGTTTATTTCGACATTAAAAGGAAAAACTTATATTTAAGCTACCCTTAAGGTAAATATAATTGACTTAAGTAAAGCTACTTTGAATAAAGTAGTTCACTACCTCCAAATGACTTTCTGAAAAATTATCATACGTAAATCTGAAATGTCAATGACTACAAATTGCAAGAACAAATCATTTTGCAGTCATATGTTAACATAATGTCTAAATTAGCCTATTAAACACAACTACATTTCCAATGAGAATTAGAATTTGGCAAATGTGATGCAAAAGGAAAAGATTGCCTAAGATTGCCTAAAAGTTGTGTAGTTCCAGTAGTTAGCTACACCGTTAAATGTCAAAAACATTTAACTACTGAAAACACTACCTAGATTTGAAATTAGTTAAACTACCAGCAAGCTACTGCAAAATGTAGTTAACTTACTGGTGGAACTACATGTAGTTCATTACTCCCCAACACTGGTTACAAGTGTGCTTCTTTGAAGGCAACCATCTTGAGACCATGCTGTTTTGACAAATGTTTGGGGTAGGCCAATGGTGGAAAGTGCTCAAAACACAGGCCTATGTAACTTTATCTGCATCAGTGTTTGTTTATTTGAGTTTAAACCGTAGAAGGCAGTGTTAAATGTAATTCGAATCGATGGTCAAAAGTTTTGGTCACCAGTTTTCTGATATTTAATGAGAAAATAAAAAAGTTGAACTTCACAACAAAGGAGCATCAGGCTGTCTGAACTTCCTGTGTGGAAGTATTGAAACCAAATCGGGGTTGGTCACACCTGCAGTTCAAAGGCTTCTGCACACAGGGGAGGAGAGGGGGTTCGCCTGAAACACATGCTGGACAACCAGACAGGCAAATGCACATACCAAGCAGAGGGTTTGCTTTTAGTTGGGATTAATAATGTTCATTATTAGACAGCAAGGTTTTTCTTTTCTGCTCAGTGAATGAGTCCATGAGTTTCCATGTATTTTTGTGATGGCAAATTTGAATAATAGAAAATAAAATAAAAATCACAGCATGCAAGGTTTGTACTAGATCAAATTATGATTTGCCCACTTGGAATGTGAACCTTTCTGGGCCTAAGATTTATTGCCTTTACAAATTATATGTATTGGTAAGTTGTTAACAGAATATTCCTTATTTAATCAGTAAGATAACATTTAGTTTATTCAGTCATGTTGGGGCTTGAGCTGTGAGATGGATGAAAAGGCTGCTATGAACTGGATAATATATTTATTGTTCCATTTCTAAACCAGCCTATTGTTTCAACATAGAATAACATGCTGTCAGCCTATACCAAAGTCTAGGCCTATAGGCTAGTTATAACGTTAATCTATTCACAAACTCTTTATGAATATGGGCATTTATAAAAAGGTACACAAGTTAACTTACAACACAGGAAAAGAAACTGAAGGCACTTTTGTCCAACGTGTGCGTGTGAGTCCTTGATGAGCTAGAATGCAATGTTGGAATTTATTCTTGGTATTTACTTTTGTTCATTCGACAGAAAGAGAGAGAGGCCATTGTTAATTGAATAAGGCCCGTATTGATAAAATGATTAGAGAATGGACGAGCCGTCCATATCCTTGCGTTCCTCCCACGCCCTCTCCCTCACTGACAGTTGAGCCCTCTGAACTTGCTAAGAAAACAACCCAGTCACTCGTGATGTTATTGAGAGGAGAGAGCCTACGGTTGTAGATGTCTTCTTCAATACCAAAAATGCGGCTTCAACTCTTGCCCCTTTTACCCCTGTGGGAAACTATAAGACCGCCCTTGGATAAGACCCCGCCTTTAAACTCAAACACTAACAAACTTCAGAGTATTTTCGTCTTTTAGTATCCCCCCCTCCACCACCACACACTGGGCCCCGCCTTCTAGCTCCGGAATGGCTTCACAAAGGATTTGCCGACGTTTGGGAATTCCGCCTATAGCTCCTTTTTTACCGCCACTTGTGCGCTGGAATCGGCCCAGGATGACCAAGGATCCCACCCATCTCGGTTAATTTGACAACACAAAGGACTTRGCCGAACCCAAAAGAAACCGCCTACTATTCCAAATAAGGGTCGTCTCTCCATGTACGGCCGACAATCGTCTGGAGTGTCTTTTTCTCTTCCGCATCCCGTTTATATGGTCGGGGAGACTGTGCTGCAAGTTACAGCAGTGCAATCATGGCGGAGCGAGTCCAGCAGCCCCCGGCCAAGCGGCTCTGCTGCAGGCCCGGCTACAACCCGGCATGCAGGCAGGGGCAGCGGGCTGGAGGAGTACTGTGTGGCGGTCCGGGGTCCGCTCCAGGGGGATCGGGAAAAACACACAACCCCGAATCGCTGCTAGACATAGCGGCGCGGAAAGTCGCGGAGAAGTGGCCCTTCCAAAGGGTGGAGGAACGGTTCGAACGTATTCCAGAACCCGTCCAGAGAAGGATCGTGTACTGGTCCTTTCCGAGGAGCGAAAAGGAGATATGCATGTATTCGTCGTTCAACGCCGGGGGAGAAGAGAGTGGAACTAGCGGGGAAAACAATGAAGAGACCCAGCTGCCTTTCCTACGGGGTGTCACTCTGCTGGAGGGCGGCTGGGTGGACAACGTACTGCAAGTCGGTGAGTATCTTTCGCTAGGCTACTGGGAAATATGATGCTGGCCGGGGAATAACAGTTAGCTAACCCACGTTGGTATATCTGTCATGTGGGAGAGAGAATTGACATTCTCTAACCGCATTCATTCCATGCTTTTCTGTCATTTCCAGTGAAGGGGTAGAGTAACAAACAGTTTTCCCCATGTTTTTGCCCAGTGCGCATATAAAATTGCCCTGAACCGTTCCCATTTGAACGCTTAGCACTTTGTTCTTATTTTCGTGATCGTTTGTTCAGCTTTCTGTCCACCTCCAATGGGTAACCAAACAAAAGCCCCTATATCTTTTCACCACTGGATAAATGGAACATATTTAGAAAGGTTGGGAGGGACAGCGATTTAAAGCCACAGCGCTTCTATTTTGTTTGCCAAACACCTTTTGTGAGATGTAAGCTTTTTTTTCTGCTGCTTTTCAGCTTTCGTGGGAGATTTTTCCAAGCACAAGAAAATGAGTAGGCTATGAGATGGCACGAGCTAGTGTAGGCTATGCCATTGCCAATATCGCACAGTCATGCGTCCTATTCCATAATGCATTATTTGTAGGATATCGAGTCTAAATAAATACAGGCATTTAGCCTGCTGTGGCCTCATACCTCCTGCCTCCCTTTACCAGAGCCATAGTATTCCTGCATTCATCAGTGCAATAGGCTCAGCTGTCACTCTGCCCCCAACCCTTGGAAACGCTTCAGCATTTTAATTTCATTACCCTCCCCAGTTCATCTGAATTCTAATGCAATCTGCAAACTTGATTATATATGCAGGATCTTTCCCCGTCCCTCCTCCCCTGGTTCTCTCCCTTCAGAAGGATCTGTAGTTCTCCAGCTCTTTAGGTCTTGGATCATATGTTGTGCACAACAGTATCCCTCCACCAGCTCCTAGCTGTTTACCAGATTCCTCAGCATTAGTGCTTATTTGTGTGCTGCCTGCCATGTTGCCATGTTAGCAAATTACTGTTGGTTTGGTGAGGTGAAGGTGGAGGTGTTGTGTGTGTGTGTGTGGTGTGTGTGTGTGGTGTGTGTGTGTGTGGTGTGTGTGTGTGTGTGTGTGTGTGTGTGTGTGTGTGTAAAAGTGGGAGATGGATGGAAAGAGGAGTTTGTGTGGTTGTCTGTCTCATTCTGCATGCTAGCAGGGAGAGGGAGGATGATGGGTGAACCCACAGCAGGAGGAGGGCCTGTTGTACTGATTGCAATTTTTGCCCCAGAATTTTTGCAGGTAAAATAAAGTGATAAATAAAAGATGCAATCTTCTCCCAGGGGATAGGCTGCCACAGGAGGAACGGCTTAAAAGCAGGGCGACATGAGAGGGAGGGGGCTGTCAACCGCTGGTGTGTGTGTGTGTGTGTGTGTGTGTGTGTGTGTGTGTGTGTGTGTGTGTGTGTGTGTGTGTGTGTGTGTGTGTGTACTATTGGGGTGTTGATGAAAGACAGTACATGAACAGAGCGAGAAGGCAGAGGTTGTTGTGTGTAAAAGCTAATATAGTTGAATGAGTCTGTACTCTCCCCCTCTCCTCGGTGAACAGCTATAAAACACTCCATATTTACTCCCCTAAGGCCAACTACCAGCCCCCTGGTCTCCTGATTATTTATCTGTTTCTCAAAGACATTAATCACCCCCCTGTACATCAATGCTGAGTTTGAAGAATAGACCAGGGGGAGGGATGGGGGATGCAGTATAAGGAGAGAATGGGTAGAAGAGAGAGAGAGATGGAGAGAGAGAGAGAGTGAGCCCCAGGACAGCAACACAATTAGACCCAACCAAATCATGAGAAAACAAAAATGCTATATGGCAGAATACCATTATTTAAGGAAACTTTGACTATGTACAGACTCAGTAACTATTTGCACATTGTTACAACACTGTATATATATATATATATATATATATAGCCAAAGTATGACATTTGAAATGTCTCTATCCTTTGGCATGTGTGAGTGTAGTGTTTACTGTATAAAAAAAAAACGTAAAAAAAAATCTATTTCACTTGCTTGAGAGAGAGAAATCCACTGGCAGTCGCTGGACCCAGGTTTGAGTCCCTTTACCAGATCCATAATATTCCTGCATTCATCAGTGCAATAGGCTCAGCTGTCACTCTGCCTCCCCAAAACACACACACAGCCATTGATTGATTGATTGGAGGCCGCTTGTGTTAATTACAGAACATTTCCTAGGAATTCCTACCTGCAGCAACACTAGTGGACAATGCTGGAAAACCGGTAAAAGCACAGTGCCTCAAAGTGCCCCAAAACTCCTGGCCCTAATTATGAGCTATGGAGTGGATTATGATATCATGTTGCAGTTATCTGAAAGTAATTGACTTCATGCTTTCGCTGTGTGTGCGTGTGTGTGCCTCCTAGTAAACCATGTCTTAAGCATTTATACGCCAATAATGAGTGTGCAAGCAGTAGTGCCATCAGTTTGTATTTCATCCCAATTTAGGCCTTCATATCGACTTCATWTTGCCTATAAATCACCTTTATTTATCAGCAGCAGTGAGCTGAACGTTGGGCACTATGTCATGGGCACAGCACGGGGTAAATCACTCCAGAGAGAAAGATGGAGGAGGGGGGTAAAGGAGAGGGAGAGGACTAGCCTCATTAGCAGGTGAAAAAACAACAGAGGGACCTCTTAAGGCGTACGCATGCTTAATAGTTCAGAAGAGTTTGTGCTTATATTATGACGACATTATGTGACGTTTTTGTTAGGCTTGGACTTCGGTAAGTTTCAAAACATTTTTTTGTCTGTTCGGGAACAACGTTTTTGTGCAAGCTGAAGTTCGGCGCTGAAGTCTACACCCCTTCATCGGTGATTGGTCAACAGTAGGGATTCTTCAATTAAGTCTGTTGTCATTCAACGAGAACTCGTTTTCATGCACATTTTTTTATTTGACTGTCAAAATGAATGACAGATTTCTATTACTGCTTTTTTCTCGTTGTTCAAGCGAAGGTCGGTTCGGCTAGCAGAGTTTGGCTAGGTTTAGGGTTACTACTCACATGTGCATGAGAGGACGAGAATTGGCGTACGTATTCGTGGGTTTAAATGTCTCTGCCTGTGACTAAGACAGTGACATTGAACATGTGTGTATTGAGAACACACACAACCTCACTTCTCTGCTTCAGTTCTTCAGCAAAAGCCACATTTTCAGGGGCCTGCTTTGACATTTCAGGCATTGTCAAATGAAAACCTTTTATCTGTCACATGCTTAGTCTACATGTGGTGTTTACGAACAGTGAAAAGTTTACTTACTGGCCTTTCACAGCAATGCAGAGAGAAAGAAAAATAGAGAAGTAATAGAAAAGTAACAACACGTGATAATTGAAGTAATTACATACACAATGAATAACGATAACTTGGCTATATAGAAGACGTACCATGTTCAGGGGTACAAGGAAATTGAGGTAGATACAGTGCCTTCAGAAAGTAGTCAGATCCCTTGACTTTTTCCACATTTTGTTACATTACAGCCTTATTAAAAAATGGATTAAATTGTTTTTGTTTTTCTTCGCCTGTCTACACACAATGCACATAAAGACAAAGTGAAAACATGTTTTTAGAGAATAAATAAATAAAATACAAAACATCTAATTTTAGGTAAGTATTCACACCCCTGAGTCGATACATGTTAGAATCACCTTTGGCAGCAATGACAGCTCTGAGTCTATCTGGGTAAGTCTCTTAAGATCTTTGCACAAATATTTAATTCAAAACTGTGACTGCCACGCAGGAACATTCACCAGCTTCTTGGTAAGCAACTCCAGTGTAGATTAGGCCTTGTGTTTTAAGGTATTGTCCTGCTGAAAGGTGAATTCATCTTCCAGAGTCTGGTGGAAAGCAGACTGAACCAGGTTTTCCTCTAGGATTTTGCTTGTGCTTAGCTCCAGTTACTTTCTTTTATTCTGAAACTCCTGAGTCCTTAACAAGTACAAGCATACCCATAACATGACGTTATTTTAACATAACACAGCTATTTTCAGGTCTCTCCAGAGATGTTCTATCAAGTCCGGCCTCTGGCTGGGCCACTCAAGGACATTCAGAGACTTGTCCCAAAGCCACTCCTGTGTTGTCTTGGCTGTGTGCTTAGGGTCATTGTCCAGTTGGAAGGTGAACCTTCGCCCCAGTCTGAGGTCCTAAGCACTCTGGAGCAGGTTTTCAACAAGGATCTCTCTGTACTTTGCGCCGTTCATCTTTCCCTCGATCTTGACTTGTCTCCCAGTCCCTGCCGCTGAAAAACATCCCCACAGCATGATGCTGCCACCACCATGCTTCACCGTAGGGATGGTGCCAGGTTTTCCTCAGAATGTGATGCTTGGCATTCAGAGTTCAATCTTGGTTTCATCAGACGAGAGCATCTTGTTTCTCATGGTCTGATAGTCTTTAAGTGCCGTTTGGCAAACTCCAAGAGAGCTGTCATGTGTCTTTACTGAGGAGTGGCTTCTGTCTGGACACTCTACCATAAAGGCCTGATTAGTGGAGTGATGCAGAGATGGTTGTCCTTCTCCCATCTCCACAGAGGAACTCTGGAGCTTTGTAAGAGTGACTATCGGGCTCTTGTTCACCTCCCTGACCAAGGCCCTTCTCCCCGATTTGCTCAGTTTAGCCAGGTAACCTGCTCTAGAAGTGTCTTGGTGATTCCAAACTTTTTCCAATTTTAAGAATGATGCAGGCCACTGTGTTCTTGGGGACGGTCAATGTGGGGACTGTCGTCGATGCACTTATTAATGAAGCCGGTGACTGATGTGGTAACTCATCAATGCCATCAGATGAATCCCGGAACATATTCCAGTCTGTGTTAACGAAACAGTCCTGTGGCTTAGCATCTGCTTCGTCGGACCACTTCCGTATTGGATGCGTCACTGGTACTTCCTGTTAGAGTTTTTGCTTGTAAGCAGGAATGAGGAGGGTAGTTTTGGTCAGATTTGCCAAGTGGGAGACAAGGGAAAACTGCGTGTCTTTCTGGCTGTGGAGTAATTTCCCAGGTGCTGGTAGAAATGAGGTAAACATATTTCAGTTTTCCTGCATTAAAATCACTGGCCACTAGGAGTGCTGCCTCTGGATGAGCATTTTCTTGTTTTCTTATGGCCCCATACCACTCCTTCAGTGCAGTCTTAGTTCAGCATGGGTTTGTGGTGGTAAATAGACTGCTATGAAAAATATAGATGAAAACTCTCTGTAAATTGTATGGCTACAGATTATCATGAGGTATTCTAACTCAGGCGAGCAGAACCTCGAGACTTCCTAAATACAGACAGCGCATCAGCTGTTAACAAAGACACACACCTCCCCCCTTGAGCTTACCCGACGCTGCTGTTCTGTCCTGCCAATGCATAGAAAAAACAGCTAGATGTAGGATATATTGTCCTCGTCCTTGTTCAGCCACGACTCAGAGAAACATAGGATATTACAGTTCTTCAGGTCCTGTTGATAAGATAGAGCTCCTCCAGTTTGTTCTCAATTGATTGAATGAAAGATATTTAGTTCACAGAAGTGCATGATTTATGATCTGGAACTTAAATCTTGCATGACCATGTTGTCTTTGAGTCTCTCTGTGGCTCCATTTGGGCACTATGCAAGCAGAAAGCTCTAGGCCTCTACACTCTCCTGTTGTAAGGAGCCTTTATTTCCTTATGGTTGATTCCATTATTATTTCAGGTTAGTTATCTGGCACAGTTTCTTTTAAAACAACCACCTGGCCTTCGGGTTGTTTAGAGTTATCTCCTTCATGGCCACTTCTTAAAGTATGCTAACTGTTCAGTGAAATATTCTGTTAACTCATACCCAAATAATGTTGTTGACTCACTCTATACTCATATTTGTGGCCAAAGCATAAATTGGAGACAACCCACAACCCCCACCTCAAACTTGTATCTGATGCCATCTTGCTGAGGAGAAATCAGCTGGCCAATCAGCGGTCTACCCGCATGGATATTTTAATGACTATCGCGTTATTTCCAACACAGAAAAGCTGCTTTTTAACGTATTTAATAAAAAAAATATTTGGAAGGAAAATCACTTCACTCATATTGTAATTAATTAGAGGTCATATTTCATAGACATCTGGAACGCTGGACAGCTACTTTAAAGGACACTTGGAAGGCATTTAGACATTGCTACTCTATTTTACTGTGTGAAACAGAAAATAAACTGAAGCACGTAACCTTTCAGACATACAGTAGGCCACTCGGGGGTTATTTTTTTACCTTAACCCAGTAACTGGTTAGCTTGTTGTGATTGAATTAGGCCCTGAGACTCCCTTTTACCCTTGCCATGTGACCGACCCTGGATCCTATCGTCATAAGAAACATGGCCGGGTCTGGGCTTTCCAAAGGGAACAGGAGCACCAGAGACGGAAGAGGAAGCGGACGCCACACTCACGTTTTTTTTTTCCTTTTCTTTTTTCTGGTTCAATATCGTAAATGAACTAAGTAGACCAGACCAGCTGCTATAAGTTGGGATACACACACAGTTAGTAGACCTGAACGCACCATTTTTCTTTCATTAGTTCACTCAGGCCATTTACCATCTTCATTTATCCATCATCTTTGGGAGCCCCATCCAAGGGTAAGGAGTGTTTTAGGGAAAACCGGTATCCTACCACTCAGTTTCATTCGTATGGCTGACTGGATACAAGATGGGCTTCGTTTCAGCTGCTTTGTCATGGAAACACATTAACCGAGGTGGGAGCTTAAAGATAGGCAGAGGATACACAAAGGTGTAGCCTAGTTCTGAAGAAGCTCACGGATACTTCAGCTGTACCAGCTTCCAGTTCCCAGCTCATATTCCCCTCCCCAACTTCCAGTAAATGTATGCACACATGACTGTAAGTCGCTATGGATAAAAGCATCAGCTAAATGGCTATTATTGTTATTATTATTGTTAGTTTCTTTTCCAGCCCTCAGCCCAGGTTCCCCTCCCCACCTTCCAGACCTCAGCTGCTGTTCCCCTCTCCACCTTCCATGTTCCAGCCCTCAGCTCCTCACCCTATAGCCCCAGGCCCAACTGTTATGGATCTTCCAGCCCCAGCCCCCTTCTCCAGTCATACAGCCCCCTTCTCCAGTCATACAGCCCCCTTCTCCAGTCATACAGCCCCCTTCTCCAGTCATACAGCCCCCTTCTCCAGTCGTACAGCCCCCTTCTCCAGTTCCAGTTTCCAGCCCATTCTCCAGCCTCAGTCTTCAGCCCCAGCCTGTGGTGTTTTCCTGTCTCCAGTCTTGGCCTGTGGCTGGGTTGTGTCATGACTCTTTCCAAGAATCCGGTCTTCCCCAGAATGGCACTCATACGCTCTRGTCTCAAACCAGAGGAGAGAGGGAGGAAACAAAGAGAAAGGAGAGATGGCTATAGCACCAATGACAAGACCCCATTAAATGTTCTCAATTTCATTTACATTTACATTTAAGTCATTTAGCAGACGCTCTTATCCAGAGCGACTTACAAATTCATTACTTTTATTACCAGTCCTCTCTTCTTTCGATTTGGCAATAATAACAGCAGAGGAATGCCAAACTCAGCATTCGGCTCTATCTTTTTCTTGATAATTAATTCCTCTTTGCACCAATGTGCTGCTGCTGAAATAAGCACTAAGCTCTCCAAGCCAATGCTGACTGGGAGGAAGGTTATCCAGCCTTGTGTGTGTGCGTGCGCACGAGCAGCGTGGGTGTGTACTAACCATGTGATACACATGCTTTCATTATGACCATAGAACAGTGCTTCTCTGTTGTGTGGTCAACAGCTGGTTCTTCCCTAACACACCCAGAAGCTGAAGAGCTTTGAATCAGCCCAAAGGCTACATCTGAAAGGTTTGGATGTGTGTGTGTGCATGAGAGTCATTTCAACTCCACAGCACCTGATAAACTGGACCCTGCCCCATCCTGCCTGGATTTCGTTTCTGTGTGTGTGCGTTCGGGCCCCCATCCGTGCCTCAGTCTGTAAGCCAGGAGTAAAGTGGTTGATGGTAATCCTACCTGCTGTCGTTACTGATTTGAGAACAAACATCTCTATCTGCCCAAAAACAAACATGGTGAGCGACCACCGGGGCCACTGGAGGGCTGGGTGGTGTGAAGGTTGCTTCCTGTCCCTATCTGAACCACAACTGGTTTGGGTTGTTTACGGCTCAACGGTTACTGTTGCGGTTGGAAAATTTTATGCAAATCTGAAATAATTTGATATGTTGTTAAAGGTAGGCAAAATTGTAGATATGGCCCTGTGTGTGTGTGTGTGTTTCAGCATTCTAAAGATGAGGGTGGATGGCATTCCTGTCAATCTTCGTTCTCATCCTATCTTTGTTTCCATTCACACACACACACACTTGTCTCATAGCCTTAGGGCGCCAGGCAAGTTATTTAGTTGTTTTTTTGGCACCTTTTTTGTTTGGCCCCTCAGAATGAACAGTTTACCTGGCGATGACCCCTCACACACACTCCTCAAGGGGTGGAGGTGTTCACTCAATCTCCTCCTCCATGGAGCTGGCCTCAGTCTGACCTCATCACTTGACCCCTCGGGGACTAGGTCAAAGGTCAGACTGTCCCCAGCTGTGTCATTCCGCTCCAGGGACTGCCCACAGGCACACGACTGTTTTCTAATAAACACATCCTAACTGGCGGAAGATCTGTTAATAGAAGCTCATGTCTTCCAGTTTCCTCCGGTAAGCATGTAATAGACGCTCATGTTTCCAGTTTCCCTCCGGTAAGCATGTAATAGAAAGCTCATGTCTTCCAGTTCCCTCCGTAAGCATGTTAATAGAGCTCATGTCTTCCAGTTTCCTCCGGTAAGCATGTTAATAGACGCTCATGTCTTCCAGTTTCCCTCTGGTAAGCATGTTAATAGAAGCCTCATGTCTTCCAGTTTCCTCCGGTAAGCATGTTAATAGACGCTCATGTCTTCCAGTTTCCCTCCGGTAAGCATGTTAATAGACGCTCATGTCTTCCAGTTTCCCTCTGGTAAGCATGTTAAAGACGCTCATGTCTTCCAGTTTCCCTTGGTAAGCAGAATAGACGCTCATGTCTTCCAGTTTCCCTCTGGTAGCATGTTAATAGAAGCTCATGTCTTCCATTTCCCTCTGGTAAGCATGTTAATAGAGCTCATGTCTTCCAGTTTCCCTCCGGTAAGCATTTAATAGACGCTCATGTTCCATTTCCCTCCGGTAAGCATGTTAATAGAAGCTCATGTCTTCCAGTTTCCCTCCGGTAAGCATGTTAATAGAAGCTCATGTCTTCCAGTTTCCCTCCGGTAAGCATGTTAATAGACGCTCATGTCTTCCAGTTTCCCTCCGGTAAGCAGTTAATAGAGCTCATGTCTCCAGTTCCCTCCGGTAAGATTAATAGAAGCTCATGTCTTCCAGTTTCCCTCCGTAAGCATGTTAATAGAAGCTCATGTCTTCAGTTCCCTCCAGTAAGCATGTTAATAGAAGCTCATGTCTTCCAGTTTCTCTCTGGTAAGCATGTTAATAGAAGCTCATGTCTTCCAGTTTCCCTCCGGTAAGCATGTTAATAGAAGCTCATGTCTTCCAGTTTCCCTCGGTAAGCATGTTAATAGAAGCTCATGTCTTCCAGTTTCCCTCCGGTAAGCATGTTAATAGAAGCTCATGTCTTCCAGTTTTCTCTCTGGTAAGCATGTTAATAGAAGCTCATGTCTTCCAGTTTCCCTCCGGTAAGCATGTTAATAGAAGCTCATGTCTTTCCAGTTTCTCTCTGGTAAGCATGTTAATAGACGCTCATGTCTTCCAGTTTCCCTCCGTAAGCATGTAATAGACGCTCATTCTCCAGTTCCCGCGTAAAGCATGTTAAGAACGCTCATGTCTTTCCAGTTTCCTCCGGTAAGCATGTTAATAGACGCTCATGTCTTCCAGTTTCCCTCGCGTAAGCATGTATATAGAGCTCATGTCTTCCAGTTTCCCTCCGTAAGCATGTTAATAGAGCTCATGTCATTCAGTTTCCCTCCGTAAGCATTAATAGAAGCTCATGTCTTCCGATTTCCCTCCGGTAGCATGTTAATAGAAGCTCATGTCCTTCCAGTTTCCCTCGTAAGATGTTAATAGAAGCTCATGTTCCAGTTTCCCTCTGGTAAGCATGTTAATAGAAGCTCATGTCTTCCAGTTTCCCTCTGGTAAGCATGTTAATAGAAGCTCATGTCATCCAGTTTCCCTCTGGTAAGCATGTTAATAGAAGCTCATATTTTTCTCCATTTACATTTGACATTTGAGTCATTTAGGAGAGCACATATCACAGTCATAGTAAATACATTTTCCTCAAAGTAGCTATCAGCAAAGTCAGAGCTCGTTACCCTCCTGTAATGTTAATAGAAGCTCATGTTTATTTACGCTCATCCATCTAGAATGGAAATACACTGTAGGCCTTTCTACTTCCTGTGTCCGTGAGGCTCCCACAGGAAACTCTGCTCTAGTACCATGAGCCAGACCTGACCTGGGGCTCTATGCTCTCTGAACCACACCATTCCTATCCAAAGCAACATTCAGTGGTGGGGAGTGGGGGACACCAGTGGCCATATTTGTTACAGGCTACCATTTGGAGTGCTGGATTAGCATAATTGATGCATGTATCTAGTAGTAGGCTGTGTCTGTCTGATGTGGCCCATTCTGGCCTGCATGTTCCCATAAACAGCAGAACCCAGTCAGGCCTTCCTCCCAGCAGAACCCAGTCAGGCCCTCCTCCTAGCAGAACCCAGTCAGACCCTCCTCCCAGCCTCAGCAGGGCTCTGTACTGAGACATGTGTAATCCAGGGAGTGATGGGTAATGGCCTTCTCTCTGATTTACAGTCAGTCTATTGGACTGGATGGATGGGAGACACGCCTATAAAAACAAAAGAAAGCAAAGAGAGAGAGGGGAGGGAGAGAGCGGTCGATCGATAGAGTAGGGACACGTCTCTTAATAAAGATTTATTCATTTTTTCATTCCCTCCATTCGCCCTGGCCGGGAGGGAGGGGGGGGGGAGAATGTGATTACCAGCTTGGTTTTCCCAGGATGCCCCTGGTGTGTGTGTGTGCACTTTGCAGTTAACATGTCTCTGTGTGTATTGTGTGTGTCTGCCGGTGTGTGTTGCGTTTGCATGTGTGCGTCTCTCTCCAGTGAATATGGAGGATAAAAGCATTCTCCATAGTCCTACAGGCAGCAGCAGTAGCAGCAGCTGTCTGTCCCCTGTGTTTGTGTCAGCTAATATTTAGTTAATCTCTGGTCTGGGACCTGCGGGATCGAGCGGAGCTCTTGGTCCACCATCCATCTCCCAATGATCTATATTCCACACTCTCCCTCCGCCATCAACCCCCACATAGAGAGAGGGGGAGAGAAGAGGACCAGGGGAGCGATGGGGAGAGAGGCGGGGAGACCAGGGGTTTATTTGTGGACGAAGGGGGGTGGAGAGAGGGATGGAGTGGGAGGAGAGTTGGAATGAGGGAGGGTTTAGTTTGAGAAGGAAGAGGGTCTGTGTGGCTCAGTTGGTAGAGCATGGCGCTTGCAACGCCAGGGTTGTGGGTTCATTCCCCACGGGGGACCAGGATGAATATGTATGAACTTTCAAAAAATGTGTAAGTCGCTCTGGATAAGAGCGTCTGCTAAATGACTTAAATGTAAATGTAAATGTGTGCACCCTCTGCATATGCCAATCAAGGGGAGGGGGGTGTGTGTGTGTGTCCTTCCCTCATGCACTATTTCCCTCACTATAGCCTATTATCTCATTGTTATGCAGTGTGAGTTATGACTGTCCACCTGCAGCTCATTGTTATGCAGTGTGTAGTTATGACTGTCCACCTGCAGCTCATTGTTATGCAGTGTGTAGTTATGACTGTCCACCTGCAGTGTCTCAAAACTGCTGACTCAATTGAACACATAGACAAATGCTTTTATCACAGAGTGACTTGCTCATCTGAATGGATATATAATAGCCTGGAAAGTGATTTTCTCCCAGCAGCAGCTTGTCCTGTGGCAAAACCTCACCCACTCTCCCTCGTCTTCAAATCTCATCTCAACACTTTTCTAGAAACAAGGCCGGTATACGTGCTGCTCTGCCTTAATTACACACCCTTTCAACTCTCTCTCTCTCCACCTGTTAGGGAGCTCAGTGTGTCATGACTACAGGCCTAAAGAATAGCTTTACTGCTGCAGAGCCACAACTGGTAGGGAGGGAGGTAGAGAATACAGCAGGGAGGAAGGGTTGGATGGAGAGAGAGGCTTGGAGAGTCGGAGGGAGGAAGAGGAGTGAAAGAGGAAGAGTTGTCGCAAACACAGTGAGCCTTAACCACCCTCTCTGTCAGTCAGTCTCTGTCTTTTRTCTCTCTAACAGGCCTCTAATGGGTTTTCCACTGTCCTGCTTCCAAACCTCTTTTTCTCTCTCTTTCTCTTTCCCCTCTGCCTATCACCTCTCTCCTTCCCCTCTCTCCTTCCAGCAGCTGGCCAGGAGAACAGCTGACTAAATCTGGAGCTTGGGGCCCCTGGCCCTGGTTCTGCCCCAGCCTCCTCCCGTTCCCAGACTCCTCTCGTTCCCAGCCCCCTCCCTCCTCTCCTGGCCCCTTGCCTTGGCTCCAGCCCTAGTCCTGCCTCAGCTGAGCTTTGGCTCTATAGCTCTGGTTCTCTCTGGCCCCCACTTTCACCCCTCAACCACACGCTAGCTCCCTCACACACACATGCATGCACGCTGCACGTACTCATGCAGGTATATMATCATTTCCATGTAAAAGGACCAATGAGCACCAATGTGAAGTTCGTAGGTGCATGTCAAACTGGGTGTCAAATGAAAGATACGAATAAATACATTAAGACATTTTTAAACAATTTTCCATCCTGAAAAATTGGAATGAACAAAGGCTTTCATTTCTTGTCAAACAGATGGAAAATGGGTCTTAGAAAACATCTAGCAGAACAAGTCTTAGGTATTAGAAATACATCAGAACACAATAAGGCAAGACCCCCGCCAACAAATATCAACACTTTTTTATTTCATTTTGGAGAAAATATTTGCCATCTATAGGTTTAAGAAACATTGTCTAGTGTCTTAATTCCATTTCCCAAAACCCACATCTTGAAGATATTTTCTGATTTCTCTTCTTCATGAGGACAGAGGTAATGAAAGTACACAGAAGTAACAAGTAAGTCTGCTAAATGACTTAAATGTAAATGTAAGTAAAGGTAGACCTATTAATTAGTTATAGTAGGGGTCGGCAACAGGCGGGACATGGGCCAAAATGATCCCACAAGTGTTTTTAGTAATAATTTATATATACACACACACACACACACACACACACACACACACACACACACACACACACACGTTTTCACAAGTGTTTTTTTTCATCATATGTGATCGTGTCTCAATGTAATCAAATTATGAAATTATTGTTATTTTCAAATACAATCTATTGTTGGCCTTTTATTTTTTGGGGGTTCAATTTGCAGTGTACAAATTATTATAATTATGTTCGACCATCTGCTCTGACATAAATCAGCCCTTGGCTGAATGTAGTTGCCTACACCTGAGTATTTTTCTTTATTAATTATTGATTCAAACTCGATATTCTGTTATCAAATTGGTAACAGAATTTTTTTTAAATCGGTAACTCAATTTCTGCAATTGACTTCGCTACAAAAGGAAATCATAGTATTCACTAACAGTTGGGTCTTACTGTCCTCCCTTCCACTGACATACTGTTATGTTCAGTACTACTGTCCTCCCTTCCACTGGCATACTGTTATGTTCAGTACTACTGTCCTCCCTTCTACTGACATACTGTTATATTCAGTACTACTGTCCTCCCTTCTACTGACATACTGTTATGTTCAGTACTACTGTCCTCCCTTCTACTGACATACTGTTATGTTCAGTACTACTG
>NC_036872.1:30926453-30949585 GCF_002910315.2 Salvelinus sp. IW2-2015 | reverse complement strand
GAATGGTGTTGAGAGTGATTTAGAATGGGGTTGGAGTGGGTTTTTAGAATGAGGTTGAAGAGTGGTTTAGAAAGGGGGTGAGAGTGGTTGAATGGGTTGAGAGTGGTTTAGAATGGGTGAGAGTGGTTTAAGAATGGGTTGAGATGGTTAGAAGGAAGTGGTTTAGAATTGGGTGTTTTGAGAGTGATTTAGAATGGGGTTGAGAGTGGTTTAGAATGGGGTTGAGAGTGGTTTAGAATGGGGTTGAGAGTGGTTTAGAATGGGGTTGAGAGTGGTTTAGAATGGGGTTGAGAGTGATTTAGAATGGGGTTGAGAGTGGTTTAGAAGAGTGATTTAGAATGGGGTTGAGAGTGCTATTGATTCAAAGCCACACTGTACTGAAGACACTTACTTAACTCCATCTTTGTTGTCAAAGGAATGCAGATCTAGAACTTGAGATAGGTCCACCCTAGAGAAACAAGAAAGATAAACAGGTCAACAAGTAAAACATGGCTAATTTCTGGTTTCATTATAACACTGTGGGTCAACTTAAAGGTGCGCACTACGCTTGGATTTTAACATGCATATGTAATGAAAGCATCAATGTTGATGTCACAATACCACTGGACTGGATAGGACTCATCTGTTTTGTTATTAACCATTTAATGGGGCAATCTGTGACTTATACCTCCATTTGTTATTGTTTTAACCGCAGATTTCCCCATTAATATCCAGTCCACAGAGAACCATTGACACATGGAGGACAGGAGTTGTGGGAATGTTGTTCTGGTTAGCCCCCCCATCTGTTTTGGGCTTTCATGTTCTCTGTAGTATCTCTGGGGTGCAGAGTGGATCTGAGAGAGAGACATCCTGCCTTTGATACATGCAGAGCAGCACTGATTTCATTACCCAGCCAGCACCTACTTGCGTCTTATAACTCACACACACAGAATGGGTGGTGCCTGGTTGGGCYTCAGAGGGGTCAGAGAGCAAGGGTTTGTGGGTAACGGGAAACCCTAGGATTGGGGGTTGTGTCTGTGTAGGGGGGGGGGCTCAAGTACAAGTCATTCATGGCTGATACGTTTCATCTGTTTTACAAGAACAAAGCTGGAAAAACATGCAAAGGGATAAGTGTGTGTGTGTGTGAGAGAGAGTTTTATGTGTTTAAAAATAGTCCTAGTAAAACCCCTGTAACATGAAGCAGGGCTGTGTCTCCATGCCGGGTTATGGCTCCAGGTCAGAGTAGGGCTACAGTAGACAATCACCATCCACTGTTCATATAGGCCAAATGAACCAACCCACCTTGACTTCTGACATTCCAGAATCTTGACCAGACCATTTATAGACCTTTAGAGGGAAGATGTTTATGATTACGTTACAATACATTTACATAAGGGAATCACACATCTGATCTGAACAATCAAAAAGCACAACTACAAATGGAAACAGATCCTCACTTGAATATTCTTTATGAGTAAAAAGGTCTGTAAAAAGCAACTAGTGGTCACCTGACGGTGTCTCTGAGGTGGTTGAGCTCTTCTCCATTCACCAGGTCAGTCTTATTGATGATGGTAAGGTCTGCCAGGGCGATCTGCCTGCACATACAACAGTAGAGCCAATATAGTAACCTTTACAAAACTGTATGGTGTTCCACTGGTGTTCCCAAGCCTTCCTGAGGTGTGTGTGTGTGTGTGGCATTGTAAAGGACGTGCCACACTCAAATGGGACCCCTATTATGTTGGAGAGGAAAACAGCAGGAGAAACAGAGAGCAGTGTATAGACATTCCTCTCTGTAGGATCACCAACACCACCAGGCAACCAGAGGACTGATGGGACAGCAGGAAAGGGGTGAGAAAACAAAAAGCCACAAACCTTTATGGAATTTAAACTGTCAAAAAACTGTGTGTATAAAACATGTTTCCTTCCTGTACTGAGACAGACAGACAGACAGACAGACAGACAGACAGACAGACAGACAGACAGACAGACAGACAGACAGACAGACAGACATAGCATACCTAGCTGCTTCATTGACCAGTCCCTCTGGTTTCTCTTCTGTCAGATGCTGCAGGAAGATAATTAATTAAACAAAGTTAGTGAGACCAATTTTCTGTTCTGACACGTCACTATCCTCCAGTCCACTGATGCAAAAGAAAGTCTAAGCTAGTTTTCACCTTTAACTGTATTTCAAATGTGATTCAGCCCTGGGATTGAAGAGTAGATAAATGGACAAAAACTGACACAAAAAGTGACATCCCCAAAATGAAGAGAAGAACATGAACGACCCTCATCAATCCAACATGTGATACAAGAAATCACCTGCTGAAACCAGGAGATAAATCAGATCCATTTTCTATTTGTGTCCTGCCCCTGAAACGGGGATGGAGCCAGCGCTGGTTTCATCTCCTGAGTGAAATATGTAATAACAGAGGGACTAGGGATCGTAACCTCTTCTCCTGACCCCTAAACATCAACCTGTCAACGGATGTCCCTCAGCTCTGGCCTAGCGAGTGATGGAAATCAAAAACTAAATACAATGACCACCACTATTAAATCACCTTCCTCCATCACCATACCCCTGAGTCTGGGGCCTGATGGTGAGTGAGAGGCCTGGGACTTGAGTTCTCATCTGTCCCCAGTCAGAAGACTATTTCAGGAGCAGAGGAGTGGAGAAAGGGGGGTTATGGGGTGTGACAGTCCCATTAGAGTGATCTGCTCTGATATCAATTACCCCTTCAGTTTCAATCATCCTCTCTCTCTCTCTCTCCTCTTCCCCCTCTTCCTCTTTGTGAGGGCCGAGGTGGCACCTAGGCCGTGAACGTGTTGACTGACCAAGCACGACACCCTCAGATTACAGCCTATTATCCAGGTGTCATTTGACCTGTTCCTCTTCAAAGTGTTTAAAGGCTTTTGAGTTTGGGAGGGTGGTGTGTGTGTGTGTGTGTGTGTGTGTGTGTGTGTGTGTGTACATGCGTGTACAGGGTTTGGAACTTTCTATAGCCTCTACAACTTGCAGACAAGATTGTTTGACAGATTCTGAGGATTGTTATGCGATGTCAACTTTTCAACTTTACAATAAACTGGAAATGACTTCAGCTGTGGCTTTTTCGTTCAAAACAACTGGGAAGTCGGAAATCTCTGACTCCGGCTGGGAGAAACAGTTTTAACAGTCATCCAACTTGGAATTCCAAGCCAGAAACTCTGGCATCTTATTCGAGGTCTGACTTTCCAACCTGAAGAACACAGACGTCATGATTTGACCTCATCTTTTTCAGAGTTCCCAGTTGTCTTGAAAGCCCTATTTCTTTCAGGAGAATGTAGAGTAAATTTAGACAAATGAACCACTCAGCCATGTCTGAATTAGCTTTTACCTGCATTGCGTATTTAGCATCAATGACTGTGATAATACCTGTAAACAAAATCAGAAAATACAATAAGAGGGCATGCACACACAATTCAATGAACTCTGACCCTGCAGCCTTTTGGTGTTTGGTCCAGCCTGTGTGTTCAAGTCACTTTCTATGTCCACTTGTGCTCCCCCCCACCCCTCAATGAACACCACATGGAATACACACAGACAGCTCCTAAACACACCAATTGGAACACACACATTTAGCACAAAATAGATTGTTTTACCGTCTAGATAGATGTCACTCCCTAGTTCTGCATCAACCCAGAACATGGAGGCCACAGCACCTGAGAGGGTGAAAGAGAGATATTTAGATAGCATACTGCAACATTAAAGAAGTATTAAGAACATTACAGAAGTAAAACATTATCAGGAGACATTTACTAACCATTACAGTTTGCCTCTACCCCAAGCACAGCCACATTCATCCTGCTAGAACTCAGTGGACCAGATAAAACTAATTTGAGCAGCTTTCAATTGTTTTTCTCCCCATAGGTACATTTAGATTGCTTCCAGGCATTTCCATTTCTCCGTGGGGGAAGTTATTCCAGTGCCATGTCACCGCAGCAGGCCTAGCTTGTTCACATAATGCACTTTTGTCAAACCGTCAGGCGGGAATAAGAAAGCATGGTAAATATTTGATAGGAGAGTAATGAAAACACTGTTTGTGAGTGGCATCCCACGCACCACCCGTCCAGCCTCTTCTTCAATGGGAGGTGCCAGCCCCCTGGGACCTCTCTGATTGACAGGCCTGTCTGGGCCAATGACAGCCCTGTCTCAATCAATAACCAGCCTGTCTCAGCCAATGACAGAGTGGAGGGGTGAGGAGAGTCCCGGTCGGAGCGTGCTCTGTCAGTCCCATGTGTGGACCAGTGGTATGTAGCTGGCTGTGTCTCTGGACCACTGACACCTGTCACTTATTGACACACTCCAGTGGTCACAGGGCTCGCCCTGTAATGGCCTCCTATTGATTTCKTTCCCCCCCTGGCTAAACGTTTACGGCCTGATGGCTTCCCTGTCCTGATGAAAATAGGCTGTTCAGATATCACCCCCCTGCCGCACCCCAATAATCCCAATAGTCTTATTGGTCTTAAGTAAGAAGAAGCTCAACTAGCTGGACTGTTCTAGAAGTGGACGTCTGGAGTCAAAGTAAGGCCAACAATGCAAAGCTTTGGTTGAGCATGCTGGAACTGTGAGGTCAAGAAGAGTATTGACTGTCGACACAAAATACGAGGGCATCTATTTGCATAGCAGACGGAATAGCATTCAGGCTTCAAAAATCATCCTGATGAAGTGAAATGCCATTTAAATACATTACACTTGCTGTCGAAACTTGCCTGTGTATACTTGTGAACCTGTTGTTGCTATAACGTCCAGCTGTATTCTAACCAAATAAGAGAGTAAACAGACTTGAGTTGACAGAGAGTGAAGCGTTCCTCTAGAACAGCGATTGTAAAACTGGGGTTTACAAGTCGCAGGAAATTTTGAATTGGTCGCAGGTTTTGAAATGGTCGCAGGAGGTTTTGAATTGGTCGCAGGAGGTTTTGAATTGGTCGCAGGTGTTTTTGAATTGGTCGCAGGAGGTTTTGAATTGGTCGCAGGTGTTTTGATGGGATTAAAAATACTCCAGTCTGAACCTACACTACTAAAACCAGGTAGAAAGTGTGCAGTCTGAACCTACACTACTAAAACCAGGTAGAAAGTGTGCAGTCTGAACCTACACTACTAAAACCAGGTAGAAAGTGTGTAGAAATGATGATGAACTTATATATTCTTTTTTATAATTTAACCTTTTTCTTTAATCAAAGTATCTTCAATAACTGCCAGGTCGCAGTTGTAAATGAGAACTTGTTTTCAACTAGCTTACCTGGTTAAATAAAGGTGAAATTAAAAATAAATAAAATAAATAGAGCTATTAGCAGAGCTATTTAGAGGATTTGGTTGATTTTGTGGTCTCAAACCAGTGAGCTTAACATTCTTCATCAATGGCCAGGTCGCAGTTGTAAATGAGAACTTGTTCTCAACTAGCCTACCTGGTTAAATAAAGGTGAAATAAAATAAAATAAAAAGAATATTGGCAAAATGGATTATTGACAATTGAAAAGGTGGGTATGTTGTTCTCTTGTCATATAAATTGCTACATTTACTATAAATATAGCACTAAAAATACCTTTCCTGGTGGCATTTTGGCATTTTTTTCCACAATGCAAATATTGGGTAGTTATTCACAGTTTACTTCAATTCAACTGTGAGGGTTTGTGATGTTATTTGGCTTTGCACAACGTGGGTTACTTACCTGGATCCGCAAGTCCTGTTGTTTCTAGAAGAATATAGTCAAACTTTCCTTTCTTCTGCATGAGATTTTCTATGGCTTTCAGGCCATTGTCTCTAGAGGGAATTATTGATTAGGAATGGTAGGTATTGTCAATTGACATCAGGGAATGATGTCCATCCAGATTTTAAACCTAATGCAATGAAAGGGGATGTATTATCGAAGACTAAGTGGCAGTGTTTCAACCAGTTGAATGAATGGGCAGAATTTAGATGTCCGCCTAAATAGATATACCCAAACTTAATTATTTTTCATGAGTTGGCCATAAACAACTGGTAATGTTGCATAGTTTGGTAAAAAAATACTTATACATTGCTGAGGTGTACTCACTTTTTAGGACACAAGCTGAAGTATATAGTACAAATATGATGAAAATGCATGTATGAAAAATCATATGATTTTCCCCCTATTCAATAAAAGTGGGGCAATAGGGTGTGAAATGACTATAACTACTTACTATGAGATTTCACATTTCTTAACTATAAAATACATTTCTTCATACTTAGTGACAGTAAAATATTCATAAAACATTTTATGGATAGGCCATATGGGGGACTTAACATCGAATATAAACATACATACTTGACAGAGCAGCAGAGGCAGCCGTTCCTGAGCTCCAGCCATTCCTCATACAGCTCTCCTGCCTGGCTCACAGCTAGAGACTTCTCCAGAGCACTACCTACAGGACAGAAGAGGGAAAACAATCCTTATCAGAGCAGTAAACATCTGGGTGTTCTGCTGACTGGACTCTCAAATTTTGTGCAAAAATGTGTTARATCCCTMTTAGTGAGCATTTCTCCTTTGCCAAGATAATCCATCCACCTGACAGGTGRGGCATATCAATAAGCTGATTAAACAGCATGATCATTACACAGGTGCACCTTGTGCTGAGGACAATACAATTCCGGGTTCAACTGTACCGGGCAGATGGCGTCGTGTGGGCGAGCGGTTTGTTGATGTCAACTTTGTGAACAGAGTGCCCCATTGTGGCGTTATGGTATGGGCAGGCATAAGCTACCAAAAACGAACACAATTGCATTTTATCGATGGCAATTTGAATGCACAGAGATACAATGAGGAGATCTTGAGGCCCATTGTCATGCTATTCAACCGCCGCCATCACCTCATGTTTCAGCATGATAATGCACGGTCCCATGTCGCAAGGATCTGTACACAATTCCTTGAAGCTGAAAATATTCCAAGTTCTTCCCTGGCCTGCATACTCACCAGACATGTTACCCATTGAGCTTGTTTGGGATGCTCTGGATCGACCTGTACGACAGCGTGTTCCAGTTCAAGTCAATATCCAGCAACTTCGCACAACCATTGAAGAGTGGGAAAACATTCCACAGGCCACAATCAACAGCCTGATCAACTCTATATGAAGGAGATGTGTCGCGCTGTGAGGCAAATGGTGGTCACACCAGATACTGACTGGTTTTCTGATCCTCGCCCCTACTTTTTTTTAAAGGTATCTGTGACCAACAGATGCATATCTGTATTCCCAGTCATGTGAAATCCATAGATTAAGGCCTAATGAATTGTAACTCAGTAAAATCTTTAAAATTGTTGCATGTTGTGTTTATATTTTTGTTCAGTGTTGCTTTCACAACACAGATATATTCTAGGCCTATTTCATGGTTAAAATAATTGACTTTAGCCAGACTAAACACTATTTCTCATGTCAGGCTGTAAAGGATCTTGCAGCATCTCAAGGGATTCATCTAGGTTTGAACAGAGCTCTTTGCTGCTCCCTAGTGCACTTAAAGTAAAGATTCACCTATTTTGAATATTATATTGTTTTTGTGCATCTCTGAGTGATGTTCTATCAATTCCCTGGGTCATTTCATGTTTTCATGTGTATCTGAGCTATTGCAATAAAGTCTCTCTCACTACACTAGAAGTTAATTGGAATACGACTTTAAGATCGTGAAAACGTCTATCATACATGTCAGATTTCAATACTGGCCGATGTCATAACGCGGGAGGTTGTCTGCTCTCGAATGAGCCATTGATAATATTTTAGCAATCTTTTTTTAATTAACAGAGGGTCTAACACATTTCTCCTATTTGTCTGACTCTTCATTCAAAGGTGCATTGCTTGGTGCCGTTGCGAATGTCAGACTCCACTCTGAGGCACATTGATGTGCAGGTTGAACATGGTGAGATTGTTGACTCCTAAAATGACAGTGCAGTTTGTTTAGGCGATTTTACAGCTAACTAGCTATTTCACATGCTGATATTGACTTTGGTATCATTGTGTGAAGCTACGTTTGCTAGCTAGCAACCTACCTAACCAGCCAGCCAGCCAGCCAGCCAGCCAGCCAGCCCATAGAGAGCATTGCAATGTGGGTTTTGTAGTCGACTTGAGCTGCAGAAATGTCCACAACGATTTTAACATGTTGCTACCAACCATATTATAACAACAAAATTAAACATTTGTTCCCCAAAAATATTGTTCTCACATATTAGTGTAACACTGTAAATTATGACAATGGGTGGTTTTGGGTGCATTTTTCCTTTAACCCTGTGGTACAACCAACAAGAAAACATTCACACCATCGAATACAATTACAAAACAGCTGTAATGAAGCAACAAGTAATTTTGTACCTTTATGAAAAAATAGAGATAGCGCAACCTATATAGACCACAAAAAATGAACATACCTTCTCCAAATTCATTGAGTATGACAGCGATTCTCTTATTGTGTTGCTCAGTTAAAATGTAGTTCAACAGTGTCGTCTTCCCAGCACCTATATGGGTTATAAATGAACTGGTTAGTCTGCGGAAGAGGAATGATTTCTATTAATAGCACACTGTAATTACTATAGATTTCTATCCCAGCGGTCAGTCACTAACCCTGACCATGGGGGAGCTACTGGGTGGTCAGGCTTTTGTTCCAGCCCAACAATAACACATCTGATTCAACTAGGGCCTAATCAAAGTATTTGTGAGCTAGCTGAACCAGGTGTTTTAGTGCTAGGCTTGTACAAAACCATGTGTAACAGTATAACTTTAGACCGTCCCCTCGCCCCGACCCGGGTGCGAACCAGGGACCCTCTGCACACATCAACAACAGTCACCCACGAAGCATCGTTACCCATCGCTCCACAAAAGCCGCGGCCCTTGGAGAGCAAGGGGAAACACTACTTCTAGGTTTCAGAGCAAGTGACGTAACTGATTGAAACGCTATTAGCGCGTACCCGCTAACTAGCTAGCCATTTCACATCCGTTACACATGCACATTACAGATCTCTCGATGACCAAGATTGATGAGCACTACCTTCACGCATTTTCTAGCAACACAGCAGTATGCATGGGGGAGGGAACTAGACTTAACTGCCAGTCATACCGAGGTAGCCTGTGATGATGGTCACAGGTATCTGCTCGCCAGGTGAGAGAGGATTTCCTGCGATGGGGACCAACTCTGGGCAGTCATCATCCTCGTCCATTAAAACATCATCCATGGCTGTTATGTGTTCGAATAGTACAATCTGTAAATATGTATTGTATTGATAGCGTTATAACGTTAGTTTGCCTAGCATATAGCTAATATAAACGTTATCATTCAATTTCAATCACGTGTGCAGATCTAAGTTAGCTATAACAACCTTAGGTTGAATCTGACATATATTGGTAAGATTGACAGACGTTATGTGGGACCGTTTCAAACGCATCCAGCAGTGTTGTGAAGTCAGCTAGCTATTTCTAGTGCTAGGCTAGCTAGCCAACTCTGCTGCTGTCCATTCGTGCATAGGGAAACGCTAGAACACTGTTGCGTTTAAAACGGTCCCATCAATATGACAAGTGTCAGTGTGAAGCAAATCAAGGCGATGAATTACGTTTACCTGGTTTTATCTTTGATTACAGAGATTTTATAGATAGACAACTATTTTCATGCTGATGTTTATGTCATGTGTTCCTTTCAATTTTGTTGTAGCTGTGTGCAACGATATATACAATCCGTCTGAGAAAAGAGCTAGTTAAAGTGTTCCGCAAGACAGACCGATATCTCCGAGACTTAGGTAAAATAAATATTGGTTAACAAATAAGTAGGCCTATGGTCATTTGAATAAATTACACACCTCGATATCATCACGACGTATTAACTAAGCATTGTTGCACCATGAACTAACAACGTGCAGCTGCGCTGTCACGTCAACAAAAAGTTCTTGTTTTACGGTAGAGGGCGCGCGCACCTAGCTGTTCGATGCGGGTTCATTCACTCGCTGGGCCCCCAGGCTATAGGCCCCTGGAACGTTGGGTAATCATCTCATTGTGCCCCTGCCCATTGACCTCATAGCATATTTTTGGTCATGATAGAAAGGCTAGAGGTTTTGTCAAATTGATGTCAAAAGTTTTTTTTTTTTTGTGCATTTTAGCTAACCCTTAACTTAATTATCACACACAGATAGTGTGGTGAAGAAGGTGCAACAGCGCCTCTTCAACCTCAAGAGGCTGAAGAAATCTGTCTGGTCACCTAAAACCCTCACAAACTTTTACAGATGCACAATTGAGAGCATCCTGTCGSGCTGCAGCACCGCCTGGTACGGCAACTGCACCACCCAAAACTGCAGGGCTCTTCAGAGGGTGGTGCGGTCTGCACAACACATCAACGGGGGCAAACTACCTGCCCTCCAGGACACCTACAGCACCCGATGTCACAGAATGCCAAAAAAGATAATCAAGGACAACAACCACCCGAGCCACTACCTTTTCACCCCGCTACAATCCAGAAGGCGAGACAGGTGGATCAAAGCTGGGACCGAGAGACTAAAAAATATATTCTCTCTCAAGGCCATCAGACTGTTAAACAGCCATCACTAACACAGTGAGGCTGCTGCCTTCATACATAATTGAAATCATTGGCCACTTTAATAAATGTATCACTAGTCACTTTAATAATGTGTACATATCTTGCATTAGTCATCGCATATGTATATACTGTATTTTATACCATCTATTGCATCTTGCCTATACCGCTCAGTCATTGCTCATCCATATACAGTTCAAGTCGGAAGTTTACATACACCTTAGCCAAATACATTTAAACTCAGTTTTTCACAATTCCTGACATTTAATCCCAGTAAAAATTCCCTGTCTTAGGTCAGTTAGGATCACCACTTTACTTAAAAAATGTGAAATGTCAGAATAATAATAGAGAGAATGATTTATTTCAGCTTTTATTTTTTTTCATCACATTCCCAGTGGGTCTGAAGTTTACATACACTCAATTAGTATTTGGTAGCATTGCCTTTTAAATTGTTTAACTTGGTTCAAACGTTTCAGGTAGCCTTCCACAAGCTTCCCACAATAAGTTGGGTGAATTTTGGCCCATTCCTCCTGACAGAGCTGGTGTAACTGGGTCAGGTTTGTAGGCCTCCTTGCTCGCACATGCTTTTTCAGTTCTGCCCACACATTTTCTATAGGATTGAGGTCAGGGCTTTGTGATGGCCACTCCAATACCTTGACTTTGTTACCCTTAAGCCATTTTGCCACAACTTTGGAAGTATGCTTGGGGTCATTGTCCATTTGGAAGACCCGTTTGCGACCAAGCTTTAACTTCCTGACTGATGTTTTGAGATGTTAGTTCAATATATCTACATAATTTCCCTCACTCATAATGCAATCTATTTTGTGAAGTGCACCAGTCCCTCCTGCAGCAAATCACCCCCACAACATGATGCTTCCACCCCCGTGCTTCACAGTTGGGATGGTGTTCTTCGGCTTGCAAGCCTCCCCCTTTTTCCTCCAAACATAACGATGGTCATTATGGCCAAACAGTTCTATTTTTGTTTCATCTGACCAGAGGACATTTCTCCAAAAAGTATGATCTTTGTCCCCATGTGCAGTTGCAAACCTCAGTCTGGCTTTTTATGGCGGTTGTGGAGCAGTGGCTTCTTCCTTGCTGAGCGGCCTTTCAGGCTATGTCGATATTGGACTCGTTTTACTGTGGATATAGATACTTTTGTACCCGTTTCCTCCAGCATCTTCACAAGGTCCTTTGATGTTGTTCTGGGATTGATTTGCACTTTTCGCACCAAAGTACGTTCATCTCTAGGAGACAGAACGCATCTCCTTCCTGAGCGGTATGACGGCTGCGTGGTCCCATGGTGTTTATACTTGCATACTATTGTTTGTACAGATGAACGTGGTACCTTCAGGCATTTGGAAATTGCTCCCAAGGATGAACCAGACTTGTTGAGGTATACAATTGTTTTGGTTGATTTCTTTTGATTTTCCCATGACGTCAAGCAAAGGGGCACTGAGTTTTAAGGTAGGCCTTGAAATACATCCACAGGTACACCTCCAATTGACTCAAATTATGTCAAATAGCCAATCAGAAGCTTCTAAAGCCATGCCATAATTTTCTGGAATATTTCAAGCTGTTTAAAGGCACAGTCAATTTAGTGAATGTAAACTTCTGATCCACTGGAATTGTGATAGAGTGAATTATAAATGAAATAATCTGTCTGTAAACAATTGTTGGAAAAATTACTTGTGTCATGCACAAAGTAGATGTCCTAACTGATTTGTCAAAACTATAGTTTGTTAATTAACAAGAAATTTGTGGAGTGGTTGAAAAACGAGTTTTAATGACTCCAACCTAAGTGTATGTAAACTTCCGACTTCAACTGTATTTATATGTATATATTCTTATTCCATTCCTTTACTTAGATTTGTGTGTACTAGGTAGTTGTTGTGGTATTGTTAGATTACTTGTTAGATATTGCTGCACTGTCAGAAATAGAAGCACAAGCTTTTCACTACACTATCAATACCATCTGCTAACCATGTGTATGTGACCAATATATATATATATATTTTATACGCTGCCTCGTTAATTCTCCTAACCTGCTGCGTAAGTTCTCCTAACCTAATAAAGCTAATTGGTTATTTGCTTTATGTGTAAATACTGTATCATTGACAAATCTCATCCATGTAACTACTGCTGTACCTTTTTCCTGTTTATACTGTATATTGTCAATACTGTCTATACACATCACATATTTATATTCCGGACTCAGATATAGCTCGTTCTGATATTGCTCGTTCAGATATGATATTGCTCTTTCTGATATTGCTCGTTCAGATATTGCTCGTTCTGATATTGCTCGTTCTGATGTGATATTGCTCGTTCAGATATTTCTTAATTTCTTCTTTTATTTTTATTATTTGTGTGTTATTAATTGTACGGTTAGATATTTACGGTACTGCTGGAGCTAGAAACACAATAATTTCACTGCACCTGCTTTAACATTTGCTAATCTGTGTATGCAACAAATCAACTTTGAATTGATAACCTGCTACAAAAAGTCAAATCTGACAAAAGCTGTATCCTTTCTAATAAATACCCATGTATTTTGTTTTGCAGTGCAGCACATTCTGTTTTGAATCAAGCTACATTTTATTTATTTTTGTTCACATATCCTCTCTGATGTACTTCATCCTTGATTTGCTACTTATATATGACCCCATCAAGTGAAGATCATACTCCCATCAGATATAATCTACAGGAGGTTGGTGGCACCTTAATTGGGGAGGATGGGCTTGTGGCAATGGTTGGAGCAGAATCAATGCAACGGTATCAAATACATCAAACACATGGTCTGATGCAATTCCATTTGCTCCATTCCAGACATTATTATGAGCCGTCCTCCCCTCAGCAGCCTCCACTGATCTAAACCCTTGATGGTGCAGAGCGCATGTTTCTACAAATTACATTTCAAAAGCTGTTAGGATCAGAATAGATCAGAAACACATGGGTTTATGTCAATGTTAGCCGATTAAACTCAACTCCACAATTTACAACATAACATAAAAGTATGTTTTTATAAAAAAACGACTAAATTTCAGCACCCAAAGAATAGCCTTCTTTGAAACCTTCCCCATCCCAACCAACCTAATTGCGGGCTATTCTTACCGTGTTGAAATCAGTATAAAAAAAACGTCATTTTATGTGACGTCGGAGCTCCAGCCCGCTAGTCTCAGAACAACTCAATCGAGGAGTTTAGTTTAGTCGGCTATGTCAATTTGGGCATTCCAAAACGTCAATATCTCCCTCCCGATCTCAACCCTATCTCTCTTAGACACACACACACACACACGTCAGACTGCTTATTAAGCAAACCCAAGGGCGTGTCTAGCAGAGAGAGAGACAGAGAGTGTGTGTGTGTGTGTGTGTGTGTGTGTGTGTGTGTGTGTGTGTGTGTGTGTGTGAGAGAGTGTGTGTGTGTGTGTGATCCCCTCCCACTCCGCAGCCGGTGTCTGGCTGGTTGGGATGGGGAAGGTTTCAAATGCGGAAGTTTCCACCCAGAACGCTGCCACAGCGAAGATGAGGCTTGTGATGACATTTGTGCTAGCAGCGCGGTAGGAGAAGTTACCACTCCGCAGGGAAACTGTAGCTACCACCGCAGAACTGGAGTAAACTGCTCATGTCGTCTTTGGCGAGCGCGGAGCGACGTGCGTTCGCTCTGAAAATTAACAGGTAATGTTCGTCTCTCTCACACACCTTTACGACTTTTCATGATCAGGTTTGTGAACTCATAGTTCTCATAGGCTACTGATTTGAGCTGTTGTTACGTCAGGGAAAGGCGAGTGGATTCCTATACACGCAGCTACATGCGGGCAATTCATATAACGGAATTACGCTGAGACCTAGATTTTTCTCTTTCAAATGTATACCAAACCAAAACTATTGATTTCAAAGTTTAACAAACCATAGAACTCTATGCACAAGGAATAATTTTAACAATTTCAACAGATTAAAAAAAAAAWACATTTACAGTAGGAACTGTGCAGATGCAAACTTGTATCTGCACAGTTCCTACTGTAATTTTATTTTTATTTTTTACAGTAGGCCTAGGCTAAATGTTTTTTTTTTAAATGATTTATTATGTGAATTGTTCAAAGTTGTCATTGTGCTGTATGGTTTGTTAAACTTTGAAATCAGTGGTTTTTGTTCGGCATACATTTTAAATCAGAGACTTCCATTTCCATTACCGAAGCATTGGCCATGTTGGGACTGTAGGGTACTCTATCATGGGTGGGTTGCATTCCTTCAGTTAAATTATGATATTTGCTTTAATAACTCCATAGTTATTTCTTATGAGTAAGGATATTAAACATAGATTTATTTCATTCAATTACCTATCACACATTTAGTTCTAACATCTTTAAAGGAGTGGACTAATATTCATAAAACAAATCCTATTCTACCTATATTAGAGCCTACCTATATTTCCCCCAAAAGACCAATGAACAAGAACACATGTTTTCAGTCTACCGTTAGACCTACTTACTTCACAAAGAGCTTATTGAGCTGACGCAAACATGCTTTTGCATATACAGTGTATGTGAACACCCCTTCAAATTAGATGATTCTGTGCTTTCAACTTTGTGGCAACAGTTTGGGGAAGGTCCATTCCTGTTTCAACATGATAATGCCCCCGTGCACAAATCGAGGTCCATACAGAAATGGTTTGTTGAGATCGGTGTGGAAGAACTTGACTGGCCTGCACAGAGCCCTGACCTCAACCCCATCGAACACCTTTGGGATGAATTGGAGTGCTGACTGGGATAATCGCCCAACATCAGTGCCTGACCACACTCATGCTCTTGTGGCTAAATGGAAGAGGGTCCCCACAGTAATGTTCCAACTTCTAGTGAAAAGCCTTCCTAGAAGAGTGGAGGCTGTTATAGCAGAAAAGGGGGACCAACTCCATATTAATGCAGTGTATTAGCAATATAGTGTATTAGCAATGCATAATATGCTATACAATGTGGGAAATTGTAAGAAGCTACTGGGGGGGGATGACCAATTCCATATCAGTGCCCATGATTTTGGAATGAGATGTTCGACATGCAGGTGTCCACATACTTTTGGTCATGTAGTGTATTTTTGTTGCCTTCATTTCCCAATCATTGGGTTGCCTAAACAGCAGACTGAAAAGAAGTCACTGTAAAAAAGACTAAATAGTCTCTACAAAGCAGAATGTTATATTTACACTTTACCGGTTTTACGTGCTGTTGGTCCATTTGGCAGTAGGAGGTGGAGATAGGGTATCCACAGGAAAGGGTTGTTTACCTGACTTTTTGTGGCTCCTGTAGGTTCTGTCGCTTGTATTTGTCTGTAAAGGCATTGCACGTGATACACAATATGTAAACAATAGTGGACTATAATCAAATGTCGTCTACCGATGCACGTTTCCTCAGCAATCAGCTGGAAGTGTTTTCTGTCCGGTTAGGCTCAGCCATATTGTGCAAGTGTTTGTCACGTGTGAATTGCATCAGTATTTAAAATAAATAAACGCAAATACAAACAATATACGGACCAGCATACTGTCGGTCGGGTTGATAACACTAATCTGTGAATATTTTGTCTCAAATTCCTACCTGCAGAAGGACCAACCAGCATTCTGGCTTGTAGAGGTTGTGAGAGGAAACTTTCCTGATCCAAACGCTAAGTTCTGCCTGACGTAGAATTCTCTGCAATTCAACGTCAGGTCTTCAGCCTACTCATTGTACGTTTCTATATCTGTCAGGGCTCTACAGTGCCACCATTTTACTCGCTTATAAACGCAGAAATACTTTACTGTGCGTCCTGGAATTTTATTTTAGGAGCAGCAGTGCGCCTAGAAAAATAAAAGATTCTAGCTTTATTACCTCAAATATTTTTCATTGTGTTCCAAAATGTATTTGTGTGTGCCTACATCTTTCAACTTAGGCGCACACGTGCTCCTTCTAAACCAAAGGTCCGCGTAGAGCCCTGTGTGGTGTGCTGTGTTTGATCGTTTCTCCTCTGCATGTTGTGTACATTGCCTTCGGAAAGTATTCACAACCGTTGACTTTTTCCCCATTTTGTTGTGTGACAGTCTGAATTTTAAATTACGATTTCTTTTGTCACTGGCCTATATACAATACCCCATAATGTCAAATTGCAATTATGTTTTTCGGAATTTGCACAAATACAAAATGAAAAGCTGAAATGTATTTAGTCAATAAGTATTCAACCCCTTTGTTATGGCAAGCCTAAATATGTTCAGGAGTAAAAATATGCTTCACTAGTCACATAAGTTMCATGGACGCACTCTGTGTGCAATAATAATAGAGTTTATCATGATTTCTGAATGACTACCTAATTTCTGTACCCAACACATTATCTGTAAAGTCCCTCAGTCAAGCAGTGAATTTCAAACACAGACCAGAGGTTTTCCAATGCTTCGCAAAGGGCACCTATTAGTAGATTGGTAAAAAAAAAAAAGCAGACAATGAATATCCCTTTGAGCATGTTGAAGTTATTAATTACACTTTGGAGGGTGTATCAATACACCCAGTCACCACAAAGATACAGGTGTCCTTCCTAACAGTTGCTGGAGTTCAAGGAAACTGCTCAGGGATTTCACCATGAGGCCTATGGTAACTTTAAAACAGTTAGTGGTTGTGATAGAACTGAGGATGGATCAACATTGTAGTTACTCCACAATACTAACCTAATTGACAGAGTGAAAAGGAAGCCTGAACAGAAAAAATATTTCGAAACATACAATTCACTTTTTGTCCTGAATACGAAGTGTTATGTTTGAGGAAAATACAACACATTACTGAGTATCACTCTCCATATTTTCAAGCATAGTGGTGGCTACATCATGGTATGGGTATGCTTGTTATCGTTAAAGACAGGGGGGTTTTTCAGGATAAAAAATACATGGAATGGAGCTAAGCACAGGCAAAATCCTAGAGGAAAACCTGGTTCAGTCTGCTTTCCAACAGACACTGGGAGATGGCCAAATCTAGGCTAAATCTACACTGGAGTTGCTTACCAAGAAGACAGTGAATGTTCCTGAGTGGCCTGGCTACAGTTTTGACTTAAATCAACTTGGAAATCCATGGCAGGACCTGGAAATGGTTGTCTAGCAATGATTAACAAACAATTTGACAGCGCTTGAAGAATTCTGAAAAGAATAATGGTAAAATGTTGCACAATCCAGTTGTGGAAAGCTCTTAGAGACTTACCCAGAAAGATTCAACTGTAATTGCTGCCAAAAGTGATTCTAACATGTATTGACTCAGGGGGCTGAKTAGTTATCTAGTCAAGATATCATAATTTTGTTACAAATGTTAAAATTTTTCAACTTTTACATTTCGAAGTATTGTGTAAATCGTTYACAATTAAATCCATTTTAATCCCACTTTGTAACACAAGAAAATGTGGAAAAAGTCAAGGGGTGTGAACTTTGAAGGCACTGTATATATAGCCCATCTAGCAGCCCAGTCAGAGGTTATACATGAGGGATCGTTATTGTTCTTCCTCCTACACACCGACCAGGTGGAGAGGAAGTAGTCTACATGAGACCATTGTCTGTCATGCCTTTAGTCCACTGATACAACAAATGTTTCTCTCTCATGACCTTATAGACATCTTTAGCTTTACACTATAGACATGAGTTGTAACTTTTGAGCTGTTACAATGGTTATGAAAGCCCTTGTATTGAGACCCACACCTTGTTCTTTCGGGAACACTTTGTGGCATTCTAAAATGTATAGTATCCAAATTAGCATCCTAGCCCCAGCTATAAGCTACATTACACATTTATAATTGTGTGTCCTGTTTAAGTTAGGTCAGTCCCACCCTACCTGTAGTTAATTAACGAGACAGGCCGTATAGTTGACAGTTTGATTGAAGTGGAGAAGATGGGGCAGAGTCTCGTGTAATAGGGCCGGGACTATACCAGTATCGTGGCAAGGAAACAAAACACCAAGCAGATTTGACTTGTTTAGGAAAACAGCCCTAATGTTGGAAACAAACATCATGTTGTCATCCAGAGTCACGTGTATTTATTTTCCAAGCTTTAGCACACCATATTTTATATACAGCAGGTTATTAAAGGACCAAAGAGTTTGGTTTGCTTTGTGTTTTCATTTTTGCATTGGATAAAATATTGCGATCCTGGTGTTACGAATCCCTTTGGCCCGACAGTCTGGGGGGGATGGTAATGGGACCCGTAACACAACTCACACAAATTATAATAGTGAAAACGTAACAGTGAGAACAAATAACCACGACAACTTAAATCTACCGTCAAACTCAGGGTTTATTAGTAAACACACGGAAAAGGGGCTGAGCTGGACCCAAGGAAAGAAATAAGCATCCAAAAACACCCCTAAGCTAGACTAGCCTATTTCAACAACAGCTAACTAACTAACCAAAAATACAGTGGGTGGTCCGCCCAGTTCTAACTAGTGTATTTAACAAAGTTCACCTACGGGTAGTGTARGCCCATGGGCGAACTGTCTGGTTACCCCCTTTTCCCACTATCAAACAAACACTCAAACACCATAACAAAACCAATACTCACAGGTGGGGACAAAATGACATGTATCCTAAACTACACAAGCGATCTACAAACATATGGCTTTTACAGAGAGATTGCTACACAAAAAGATCYAGCTCCAGAGAAAACAACTGACAGGGTTTTTAAACCAAGGGAAAGGGACTGTGATTGGGTAAGAGAAAAGGAGCAGGTGTCTTCTGATTAGCGACTGATTGATGACTGATTGGGGAATGATGATTGTCACCTGTGAGTAGGGGAGAAGGAGAGAAAAGAAATACACATAGATTACTTGTATCCATAACACCTGGTTTCGTCACCTACTGTGAAACAGGGCTGAGGTCAGTTGCTGAAAGGGAGAGCATCTTCAGTTGCGTCTTGAATCCACTGCTGAGCCAGCTAATGGGCTCGGTCTCCACAGCCTATACTGTCCACATGGGTTTTTGTTGCTGACCGTAGGACTGGCTGCTCACCAAGCTGTGAAAGGTTAGGATCGTGCATGTGCGTGGTTCACTTCCAGCAACAGTGATTACTCACTGAATTTGACACATTTCTGTTGTTGTGGTGATGAAAAGCTATTGTTTACATTCTTGACTGACAATTTATCATCCATTTGTATTCTTCAAAATGTTAACAAACAGGTCTCAATTTCAGTAAGCTTGAATTAAGTAGGCAGGCAGTTTGGAAATGTACAACAGATTCAGTCCTCCCCTTTGGCTCTTCACTGTTTCTCACACGTAAGCAGTTCTAAGCACAGATCAGGACATTCTTCTTTCTCTATCAAGATGAAATTAGAAGGGAATTCTACTATGACACAGACAGCATTTGGTTCACTTCTCTTTTCATTTCATGACAGTGTTAAAACAGGAAACACTTGTTTCTTACACCAGATAATGGAGGAGGAATTAAAGAGAAGTGCAAATATTTTCTCTCTAGAAAAAAAATCCCTACTGTAAATGTTGTGCTCTTTACTGAAGCTAATTGATTAATCAATTAAAATGTCAACTTCACATATAAACAGTGTTCTTAGTTCGACACCAGATGTTGTCAGTTAAACTGGGCATTTCCACGATAAAGGAATTACGCTAAGACTTTTCACTTTAGAATGTATGTCAAACAAAAAACACTGATTTGAAAGTTTAACAAACCATACAACTCTATGCAAAGAACTACTTTGAACAATTTACACAGAACATTTTACAAACACATTTACTGTAAGAACTTTGCAGATGCAAAGTTTGTTAACAGAAGTAGGGTCAAATCTTCCTTAGTTTTTTATGTGACCACGTTTTTCACAAACTCTACTCAGAGTTAAGAGTCGAAGATGTCTGCTGAAAGAATGGGGTGTCAGCTATAACATGATACCTTGAGTTTCAGTTTGGACTACAGTAGGTGGAGTGGATTTACGTCCAGTAACGGAATTACAGTAACGGAATTACAGTAACGGAATTTCATCATGGGTCCCTGATTTGTACTATTCAAAAATGCATAATTATGAATGTCATTCTCTTCATGGTGATGTTTCCTAAATAGGTACACTAAGGTAGAAATATGCAATATCCTCCTTTTTCATATTTGGATATTATTCTACACACAGGCTATTATTGTAATGAGCTCTGCCCCCAAACAAGACCAGATTTGGTTGGTCCGGACCAGACCAAAACTGAACCAATCAGACGTCCATGTTTCACAAGTTTGGACAGCACAGTACAGGACATTAAAGCACAGTACAGTACAGCAGAGTATAGTAGAATGCAATACATTATACTGTACTCTACTTTGCTCTACTGACTGACCAAATTTCAACTACTTTTCGATGTCCGGTGTCGGTCGCTGCTCAGTGGGTGAGGATGCTTGTTACAGTAAATGGAAAGATGGTAGGTGTCAGTAAGAGCCGGGAGAGGTGACATTAACTGAGAGAGAGAGAGAAAAGCAGCTATGATCTGAACATAACAGTATGTCAGTGGAAGGGAGGACAGTAGTACTGAACATAACAGTATGTCAGTAGAAGAGAGGACAGTAGTACTGAACATAACAGGTTTAAGAAAAGTGTTTTTTTTTTTCAATTTACTCGCCTCGGAATACACTCACAGCTTGCCAATTGGCGATTCCTCACTCCCACGTAGTCCACGCACTACTCCCGCCCAGACAGAGCCGAACTAAGCAAAAAAATTTACTACCAGCACGTGACCATTAAACCGATTTTAGAGCTTGTTATAAGGAAAAGTGTTCTTCTGAAATTTCATGACCTTCGAAACTCCGACTGAATTGGTTCCTATCCTCTTAGGCACGTCCTGGCAAAACAATTCTATACAGCTCGCATTAAACACACGTTAGAGATGTTTAAGGAAAGTGATTTGTTTCTTCAAATTTCATGCCTATGAAAACTCGCTCGAAATTCGTGAATTACCCTACTCCCTCTAGATTTTGCAGACCGATCCTGCAAAATTTCACTAAAGAGTGGCATTAAACACGATTAGAGCTTGTTTAAGGAAAAGTGTTTTTCATTTCCTGAATTTCAAATCGCTTGAACTCACGCTGAAATGTTCCTATCCCTTAGTTTTTAAGAGTACTGGCACAAACACAATATATCACAATACTAACAGAGTGCATTAACACGATCTCTATCAAGGAGCTTAGCATTTTTAAGGAAAAGTGTTTTTTTCAATTCATGCTGAACTCGCTGAAACGTCACCTATCCTATAGTTTAAGCAGATACTCAGGCAAAGCACATTTACAACTAAAGAGTTTGCTTAACACGATTTAAGAGCTGGTTTCAGGAATCGTATGCTTTTCTTTTATCCTACACTCCGATACTGCTTGAGAAAACTCAGCCTAACATTGTTCACTATCCCTCCCTAGTTATCTCAGCATGATACTCGCAAAAAAATTTTCACTCAACAAGAGAGTGCAATTAAACAACGATTTAGAGCTTGTTTAAGGAAAAAGTGTTTTTTCAAATTTCATGCCTTGAAACTCCGCTGAAGATCGGTACTTCTCCATAACCTCTAGTTTAAGCGTACTAGCAAGCAAAAAACATATTTCACTACAGAGTGCATTACACCACCAGCGAACATTCCGCTAAAGCTTGCGTATAAAGGAAAGGTTGTTTTCTTCTTTTCAATTTCATGGATACACCACAGCACACCAACTACACGCCCAGTACCTGACTACACCCAACCCAAACTACAACCGCAAGCACATCAACTCCAACCGCAGCAACGGCACAGCACACCCACCAGAGCAGCACAACCACACCACAGCACACCCACCACCGACACAGCACACCCACTACCACACACGGCAACCCACCACAGCACACCCACCAACCACTCAACACCACGCACACGCAGACCACACCGCACAGCACAGCACACCACCACAATCCACCACAGAACACCCACCAACCACAGCACACCCACAACCACAGCACAGCACACCACCACATCACACCACACAGCACCCACCACACACAGCACACCACCAGCACACCGCTACCAACACACACCACAGCACACCACCACGCACACTACAGCAACCACAGCACACCCACACACACACTACAGCACAGCACCACACACACCACACTCCACCAACCACAGCAAGTCCACACACCACACACAGCACACCCACACAACACACCACAACACACCACACCACCAGACTCCAACAGCACACCCATCACAGCACACCCACCACACCACACAACAGCACACCACAGCACACCCACCAACACACACTCCAGCAGAGCACACACCACCACAACTACAGCACATCCACCACATACACCACAGCCACACCCACCAACCCACACCACAGCACACCCACCACACTACACAAGCCCAACCCCAACCACAGCACACCAGCACACCACAGCACACCCCACCACACCCAGCACACCACAGCACACCACCACCACCACACCCCACCACACCATACCACCGCACACCCACCCTCACACCACACACACCCAGCACACCCACCAAGCACACTCACCCACACCTCAACATCACCACACCCACCACACGCACAGACACCCAGCACACCACCACACCACAGCACACCCACCACACCACAGCA
>NC_036872.1:30907016-30924936 GCF_002910315.2 Salvelinus sp. IW2-2015 | reverse complement strand
ATAACAGTATTGTGTGGAGAGGAGGAAGTAGTACTGAACATAACAGTATGTCAGTTAGAAGGGAGGCATAGTATTGAAACATAACATATGTCAGTAGAAGGGAGGACAGTAGTACTGAACATAACAGTATGTCAGTAGAAGGGGGACAGTAGTACTGAACATAACAGTATGTCAGTAGAAGGGAGGACAGTAGTACTGACTAATAGTATGTCAGTGGAAGGGAGGACAGTAGTACTGAACATAAAAGTATGTCAGTGAAGGGAGGACAGTAGTACTGAACATAACAGTATGTCAGTGAAGGGAGGACAGTAGTACTGAACATAACAGTATGTCAGTAGAAGAGAGGACAGTAGTATTGAACAATACAGTATGTCAGTGGAAGGAGAGGACAGTAGTACTGAACATAACAGTATGTCAGTGAAGGGAGGACAGTAGTACTGAACATAAAGTATGTCAGTAGAAGGGAGACAGTAGTACTGAACATAACAGTATGTCAGTAGAAGGGAGGACAGTAGTACTGAACATAACAGTATGTCAGTAGAAGGAGGACAGTAGTACTGAACATAACAGTATGTCAGTGGAGAGGGAGGACATAGTACTGAACATAACAGTATGTCAGTAGAAGGGAGGACAGTAGTACTGAACATAACAGTATGTCAGTAGAAGGGAGGACAGTAGTACTGAACATAACAGTATGTCAGTAGAAGGGAGGACAGTAGTACTGAAACATAAAGTATGTCAGTAGAAGGGAGGACAGTAGTCTGAACATAACAGTATGTCAGTAGAAGAGAGGACTAGTACTGAACATAACAGTATGTCAGTGAAGGGAGGACAGTAGTACTGAACATAACAGTATGTCAGTGAAGGGAGGACAGTAGTACTGAACATAACAGTATGTCAGTAGAAGGGAGGACAGTAGTACTGAACATAACAGTATGTCAGTAGAAGGGAGGACAGTAGTACTGAACATAAACAGTATGTCAGTAGAAGGGAGGACAGTAGTACTGAACATAAAGTATGTCAGTGGGGAAGGGAGGGACAGTAGTACTGAACATACAGTATGTCAGTGAGGGAGGACAGTAGTACTGAACATAACAGTATGTCAGTGGAGGGAGGACAGTAGTACTGAACATAACGTATGTCAGTAGAAGAGAGGACAGTAGTACTGAACATAACAGTATGTCAGTGGAAGAGAGGAACAGTAGTACTGAACATAACAGTATGTCAGTAGAAGGGGACAGTAGTACTGAACATAACAGTATGTCAGTACACATATTCTATCCTTGAGTTGAGTCAGAAGACTCAAGCATGTGTTTTGGTTTTCCACCCCTACAACTAAATGTTAGGTTTATATCTCAGCAGCAATTGTTCAAAACTACAGTAGGAGATATGTACGCATGATGAGTTGATTTGGATACTGTACWAGAATATACTGTACACGAATGCAATCATGGCATTGTATAGGAGCTTTTTTTGATTCCAGCCCTAACATCCCAACATCCCAACTCAAAGTTGTATGTTTACAGTTGGTGTTATATATTGCTAACCCATGGAACATCCAGTCTAGACTCACATTCCTTAGCCATACATAAAGGTGTGGAGCATACCAGAGGTATTGTTGAGTGATTGTATTATGTAACTCTCCTGGCAAACTCTCCACTGGAACGGTGGTGTTATGCCTCCTGTAATATGGGTGAACTATCCTTTTACCAGGAGCCCACTCACACACTGCCTAGTCTCATGTGGTCACTGAGCGTGTTAGGAGAAGCTACAGCCACATGGCTCTGAAGGTCAGGACCTGGGCGGGACGCAGGCAGTCGAGAGGAGAGCAGTATGCCAATGAACATAGAGCAAAGTTCAACCAGTTACGAGAGCCACAGCCCAGAGCCACACGCACCACACAGTGGTACCAAATTCACACTCCATTCACGAGTTAAGTTGACAAAAATGGTGTGGGTGGAAACCTGTATAAATGGTGCTAGACTGAAATGAAACTACAGACTGCTTTCAGACTGGCAGTTCCTGTTGGCTAGCATCACATGGCAGTCCTGGAGTTAAGATGCCCACATAATTGTGTTGGTTGGGGAAGGGGTGGAGGGGATCTTTAGTGGCAGATCCATCCTAAACAATGGCCACCGTGATTTAATGAACACAGAGAGCAGCAGCACATGGACAGCATGGGGACTGGAGGAGAAGCAGGGACACTGACCCATTTGGCATGAACAGCATGGGGACTGGAGGAGAAGCAGGGACACTGACCCATTTGGCATGAACAGCATGGGGACTGGAGGAGAAGCAGGGACACTGACCCATTTGGCATGAACAGCACTTGGGGACTGGAGGAGAAGCAGGGACAGACTGACCCGATTTGCGAGTGAAACAGCAGGGGGACTGGAGGAGAAGGCAGGGACAGACTGCCCTTTGGCAGTGCCCCTCAATGAGACTCCCAACTCCACACAAACAGCCCCTGTTGCGCCACACACACACAACACCACACAACACACACACTCACAAGCACACCACACACACACACACACACACTTCGCACAGTTTTTGCTAACTAGGGCATCTTTTCATGCGATTTTCCCTTTGTAGCAGAGTAGGAAAGAAGAAAGGGTATTGTGGTACCCGTTGGTCAGGGGACCAATGACATGGTGGATTAATGGGTCTATAACCAGAGTAGTGGAGCATCTCATAGAATAGATGAGATATGATCAAATTAGGATGCTTGCTCTATTTCTGTTCTCTTTCTCTCTGCCTGTCCTCTCTGTCGGTCGGCTCTCTGACGGTGGTTTTCTTATTTTCTAAGACACCAAAGAGACACACCCCCACCTTATCTCTCTCCTTGCACGCCGCACAACGACACAACACCAACACTTCTCTCTCTTTATGCGCTCGCATTCTATCTGTCTGTAAGATTTCCGCTTGATTCCGTTGCATGGCTGTTGGTTTGGCAGAAGTCTTGTACGCTCCCATTCGAGTCTTTAAGGGAAAACAAAGGGCTGATGCTAGTAGCCAAGGAGTACCAAATGAGACACATTATTACCCACAAAGACCAAGGTTTTATTTGAAGCTTGACGGTTCTCCTCTTCTCCTCTCTCCTCGTTCTCTCTCCTTCGTTCTCTCTCTTCTCCCTCTTTCCTTCGTTCCTTCTTCCATCCTCTCTCCTTCGTCCTCTGTTCATCCTCTCTCCCTTCGTCCTCTCTTCCATCCTCTCTCCTTCGTCCTTTCCATTCCTCTCTCCTTCGTCCTCGTCTCCATCCTCTCTCCTTTGTCTCCTCTCTCATCCTCCTCCTCTCCTCTCCCTCTTCTCTCCGGTCCTTCTCTCTCTCATCTCTCGCCTTCCTCTCCCTCTCCTTACGTGCTCTCTCTTCCGGTCCATCTCTCTCTCTCCGTCCCCTCTCTCCTTCGGTCCCTTCTCGGCGCTCCTCCTCGCCTGTCGGTCCTCTGTCTTTTCCTCCGTCTGGGCTTCCGTCTCCACTCTCTTCTGCTTCATCCTCCCTCTCCCCTCCTCTCCTTCATCCTCTCTCTCACCTCCTCCTCCTCTCTCCCCTCCGTCCTCTCTCTCCTTCGTCCTCTCTCTCCCTCCTCTCTCCTTCGTCCTCTCTCTCCCTCCTCTCTCCTTCGTCCTCTCTCTCCCGCCTCCTACTTAGTAGTGTGAATGACTCTAGAACAGGGATCATCAACTAGATTCAGGCACAGGACCATTTATTTTTGTTGAGCGGATGGTCGGGAGGGCTGGAACATAATTACAAATAAATTGACCGCAAGAATCCCAAACAGATATAATATTTGACTAAAACATAATCTATTCAAACCTTGTTTACATATGTATATGATCACGTGTCTCTCTATTATGCGTGGGAAACACATTTATAAAATTAGAATCACTTGGAGCTGATTTCCTGGTGTGTTTTTTAATGTCCAACAATGAAAATTCCCCAAAATTATATATATATATATATAAAACCCTCGTCTTTGTGGGTAATAATGTGTCATTTGGTACTCCTTGGCTACTAGATCAGCCCTTTGTTTTCCCTTAAAGACTCGAATGGGAGCTGTACAAAGACTCTGCCATACTCTCTATATACATTTATACATATATATATTGGCCATATACCACACCTCCTTGGACCTTATATATAAGCAATAAGGTCCGAGGAGGTGTGGTATATGGCCAATATACAACGGCTAATGGCTGTTCTTAGGCACAACACATTGCGGAGTGCCTGGACACAGCCCTTAGCCGTGGTATATTGGCCATAAATAACAAACCCCAGAGGTGCCTTATTGCTATTATAAACTGTTTACCAACGTAATTAGAGCAGTAAAAATAAATATTTTGTCATACCCGACTGTCAGCCAATCAGCATTCAGCGCTCGAACCACCCAGTTTATAAATATATATAACCTGTGGGCCAAATTCGGTCGCAACGGGTCGCAAGCTGGGGAACCCTGCTCTAGAACCTCTCCCCTCCTTCTTCCACACACGTTGCTTAGTAGTGTGAATGACACTGATATCCAGTAAATGACTTTGATGCAGGATGTTTTTACTCAATCAGTGACCAACATTAACCCTTACCAAAATGTCTGTGTCATTCTGCCCCTCCAAAAGGGAAAGGAAAGGGGGACACCTAGTCAGTTGTACAACTGAATGCATTCAACTGAAATGTGTCCTCCACATTTAACCCAACCCCTCTGAATCAGAGAGGTGCGGGGGGCTGCCTTAATCGACATCCACGTATTTGGCACCCGGGGAACAGTGGGCTAACTGCCTTGTTCAGGGGCAGAACGACAGATTTTTACCTTGTCAGCTCGGGGATTCTAACCACTAGGTTACCAAAAAGATCATGAGATCAACGTTTGTGTGTATGTGTGTGTTTGTGTCACACTCGCCTGAATTGTCTCTGCCGGCTCTCTTATACCTCTCAATATGTCCAATCTTTCTCTCAGCTACCTTTTGATAATATCTGTTTTGTCGTACACCTCGAAGAGTTTCTCCTCTCCTCTGTTTCAGACACTCGTCTGCTGAGATCAGGAGACACTTCGGTGGGAACTATGGGTCCCCCCAGGTCTCCAAGCAACATAGTCGTCACAGCTCCATCGCATCAGTCTCCACTTGCTCCACCGTGGTGAGTTACAGTACTACTGTACAACTAACTAGACCCTTTCATGGGTAGAGGGAAATAGCACTATGGTGTACTATTTAGCTCCCCTTTAGGAGAAGGATTCTGACTGAGACTTTCCCACAGCATGTTGTGCTGTAGGCCTAATAATGTAATCCTAAAGAGGGATTTTCTCCCATGGACATTCAGTGACTCCTCACTTATTCTCTCTGTCTGTCTGGTCAGTCTGGTCAGTCTGGTCAGTCTGGTCAGTCTGGTCTGTCTGTCTGGTCTGTCTGGTCTGTCTGGTCTGTAAATCCGACCACAACTCTATCCTACTGATTCCTGCTTACAAGCAAAAATTTAAGCAGGAAGCACCAGTGACTCGGTCTATAAAAAAGTGGTCAGATGAAGCAGATGCTAAACTACAGGACTGTTTTCTATCACAGACTGGAATATGTTCCAGGATTCTTCCTATGGCATTGAGGAGTACACCCCATCAGTCACTGGCTTTATCAATAAGTGCATCGAGGACGTCGTCCCCACAGTGACTGTACGTACATACCCCAACCAGAAGCCATGGATTACAGGCAACATTCGCACTGAGCTAAAGGGTAGAGCTGCCGCTTTCAAGGTGCGGGACTCTAACCCGGAAGCTTACAAGAAATCCTGCTACGCCCTGCGACGAAACATCAAACAGGCAAAGCGTCAATACAGGGCTAAGATTGAATCATACTACACCGGCTCCGACGCTCGTCTTATGTGGCAGGGCTTGCAAACTATTACAGACTACAAAGGGAAGCACAGCTGCGAACTGCCCAGTGACACGAGCCTACCAGACGAGCTAAATCACTTCTATGCTCGCTTCGAGGCAAGCACCACTGAGGCATGCATGAGAGCATCAGCTGTTCCGGATGACTGTGTGATCACGCTCTCCGTAGCCAACGTGAGTAAGACCTTTAAACAGGTCTACATTCACAAGGCTGCGGGGCCAGACGTATTACCAGGACTTGTGCTCCGGGCATGTGCTGACCAACTGGCAGGTGTCTTCACTGACATTTTCAACATGTCCCTGATTGAGTCTGTAATACCAACATGTTTCAAGCAGACCACCATAGTCCCTGTGCACAAGAACACAAAGGCAACCTGCCTAAATGACTACAGACCCGTAGCACTCACATCCATAGCCATGAAGTGCTTTAATGGCTCACATCAAGCCAGGCTGGTAATGGCTCACATCAACACCATTATCCCAGAAACCCTAGACCTACTCCAATTTGCATACCGCCCAAACAGATCCACAGATGATACAGTCTCTATTGCACTCCACACTGCCCTTTCCCACCTGGACAAAAGGAACACCTATGTGAGAATGCTATTCATTGACTAGAGCTCAGCGTTCAACACCATAGTACCCTCAAAGCTCATCACTAAGCTAAGGATCCTGGGACTAAACACCTCCCTCTGCAACTGGATCCTGGACTTCCTGACGGGCTGCCCCCAGGTGGTGAGGGTAGGTAGCAACACATTTGCCACGCTGATCCTCAACACTGGAGCCCCCCAAGGGTGCGTGCTCAGTCCCCTCCTGTACTCCCTGTTCACCCACGACTGCATGGCCAGGCACGACTCCAACACCATCATTAAGTTTGCAGATGACACAACAGTGGTAGGCCTGATCACCGACAACGACGAGACAGCCTATAGGGAGGAGGTCAGAGACCTGGCCGGGTGGTGCCAGAATAACAACCTAACCCTCAACGTAACCAACGCAARCAAGACTAAGGAGATGATTGTGGACTACAGGAAAAGGAGGACCGAGCACGCCCCCATTCTCATTGGCAGGGCTGTAGTGGAGCAGGTTGAGAGCTTCAATTTCCTTGGTGTCCACATCACCAACAAACTAGAATGGTCCAAACACACCAAGACTGTCGTGAAGAGGGCACGACACAGGAAACTAAAATGATTTGGCATGGGTCCTGAGATCCTCAAAAGGTTCTACAGCTGCAACATCGAGAGCATCCTGACTGGTTGCATCACTGGACCTCCAGGACCTCTACACCAGGCGGTGTCAGAGGAAGCCCCTAAAAATTGTCAAAGACCCCAGCCACCCCAGTCATAGACTGTTCTCTCTACTACCGCATGGCAAGCGGTACCGGAGTGCCAAGTCTAGGACAAAAAGGCTTCTCAACAGTGTTTACCCCCAAGCCATAAGACTCCTGAACAGGTAATCAAACGGCTACCCAGACTATCTGCATTGTGCCCCCCCCCAACCCCTCTTTTACGCTGCTGCTACTCTCTGTTTATCATATATGCATAGTCACTTTAACTATACATTCATGTACATACTACCTCAATTGGCCCGACCAACCAGTGCTCCCGCACATTTGCTAACCGGACTATCTGCATTGTGCCCCCCGCCAAACCCCTCTTTTACGCTACTGCTACTCTCTGTTCGTCATATATGCATAGTAACTTTAACCATATCTACATGTACATACTACCTCAATCAGCCTGACTAACCGGTGTCTGTATGTAGCCTCGCTGCTTTTATAGCCTCGCTACTGTATATAGCCTCGCTGCTGTTATTTTTCACTGTCTTTTTACTGTTGTTTTTATTTCTTTACTTACCTATTGTTCACCTAATACCTTTTTTGCACTATTGGTTAGAGCCTGTAAGTAAGCATTTCACTGTAAGGTCTACACCTGTTGTATTCAGCGCACGTGACAAACTTTGATTTGATCTGTCTGTCTCTCTGTCTTGTTTTAAGTGCACTAATACCTCTCTATATTCATCAGGCTTTAGGCGTCAAGTCTTTGTGTCTCTGACTGTCTGACTCACTGACTCTAGGCTTGAGCCCTTAGATATTTCTCTCTCTGCTGCTAGTCAGCTGACTAGGCCAGAGGAGGGAGAGTTGGCCCATCCCCTAGTTATTATGGTTAATCTTTAGCCTGCTTTGGAAATGGGTCAGGGCCCAGTCTACTGTAGAGGGATGGGACGGCCTGCTTACCTTCCAGCTTATACTGGCAAATCTGTTATATCTGTGGATTTGCGATGCGGGAGAGAGTTTATTTAATACCATAATCAAATGATATTTTCCCACGGTGCACCATCATTATTATTTGTATGATTCATCTCTCTATTTGTAGGACTTATAATGATGAGTATTGTTATTAGTAAGTAATTTCCAAAATGATGGATCACGTGTGTGTTTGTGTTATGCTTGTCTGTGTATGCCCACTTTTGTCAGTGTACACTTGCTCGTTTGTATGGTTCTATCTCAAGAAACATAAAAGCTGATTGGAGGAGGCCTTGTTGATGTCACTTCCTGTAGACATGTGTTTTACCTCACTTGAACTTACTGCTGCTCCGTACCTAATCAACCCCTGGTCACTTCCCTTACCTACTTCATGTAGGGACCTAAAACCATTAGATGGGTATTAAGGATGATGGCTCCACGTTGCCCTCTGAAAGGCTAGGACTCAGTTCCACCATATTGCTTATACCTATCCAATCCTTTTACATCTACCGAGTGTCTTGGGGTGGGGGCTAGGAGTCACTTTGGAGTTGTGTAACAGTGTCTTTGAGTCTTGCAAGAGCTTGTGGTTAACTCTTCTAGAGGAAGAGAGTTGTCAGAAACCAGTAACTGCCAGTAGTCTGTACAGGCTGTAGGTTCTTGTTTCCGGAATCCGCCATTTTGTGAACTTCCCTCTTACATGTTGAGTATTTAGCGGGGTAAGTCTACTTCCAATTCAGTGTACCTGTGTTATATTTCTACTAACAGTCATCTAGAGACCTACACTTTTCTGTTTCAAATGTGTGAAGCATCCAGTGTTGTGAGGTTGGAGGCAGGTAATGTGGTGTTAGACTGCGTATTTGGTACAGACTGTACAGGGGTTCAGCTTGGGGAAGCAGCGATTACCGTATTTGGTACAGACTGTACCAGGGGTCAGCTTGGGGAAACGAGGCTACGTATTTAGGTCAATGACTGTACAGGGGTCAGCTTGTGGGAAGCAGGCTACGTATTTGGTACAGACTGTACAGGGGTCAGCTTGGGGAAGCAGGCTGCGTATTTGGTACAGACTGTACAGGGGGTCAGCTTTGGGGAAGCAGGCTACGTATTATGGTACAGACTGTACAGGGGTTCAGCTTGGGAAGCAGGCTACGTATTTGTACGACTGTACAGGGGTTCAGCTTGGGAAGCAGGCCTACGTATTTGGTTACAAGACTGTACAGGGGGTTCAGCTTGGGGAAGGCAGGCTACGTATTGGTACAGACTGTACAGGGGTTCAGCTTGGGGAAGCAGGCTACGTATTTGGTACAGACAGTACAGGGGTTCAGCTGTTGGGAAGCAGGCTACGCGTATTTGGTACAGACTGTACAAGGGGTTCAGCTTGGGGAAGCAGGTACCGTTTTGGTTACCAGACTGTACAGGGTTCCAGCTGGGGAAGCAGGCTACGGGTTGTTCATTAGGCTGAAACGACACATTGCAGAGTTGGGTAGTATAGCTGTCTTACTGTTAGGGAAAGGCAAGATGTATCCTCAAATATATTTTTGACAAAATACTTAAACACCCCCAGAGTCAAGACAAAACTAAACACACATTTTGTATAAAAATCGATACTTTTTTACACGTATTGTAAAATATAATAACAAAATGCACAAAGTGATTGAAACATGTATTCCAGCATTAAAATTGCTTACTGCTTCAGGAGTAACAGTGTGGTAGTCTAATAGTCTGACTGCTGGTAGGGACAACAGCCTGGCTGAGAGCACTACTCCAGAGTGCAGCATACCTGGGAGTTGGGACAGAGGCATGCATACATTTGAATGTATTTGTTTCATTTGGCTCCCATGCTAAGGAAGGGAAAGAMAATATATATTATGGAAGGAGATATGCAGCCCAAGTGTTAAAATATCTGCGGTTCACTAAAAGAAGTGAGGGAGAATTAGGATGCTTGTCCAGATTCACTCCTCACACTAAACACAATACAAACTATGAAGTCTTGAACCATCTGGTAAAGACAGCGTTTACAAAACAGATGGTAGCACAACAGTTGACGTTTTCTGGGCATTTTCATTTTAGTCTGTTGCGGTATGTTGCACACTAAAGCAGCCGGATATATGATCAGATATGCTGTCGCCTGCACAGGTTCCACTCTACAGCCCTCCCTGAGAAACAGCTGCGCTGCTCAGCTTTCAAACCATGCCCTCATATAGCCCCCGTATACAGCCCATAGAAATGAATAAAGATACAGATCTGGAATACGTATTTCTATAATGCAGCCTCTCATCTACGATAGTCATTGGATGGCCTTCTGTGGTGATAAAAAATCCTGTTTATTTCTTTGACTCTTATCACAGACTTGATTGGGATAAGGCTGGATGCTGTTGCATTGACTGTGGATATTTCTCTAACAATATGATGTGATTTAAGGGGAACATGCTCTTCTCTCCAGTTTGTAGAGTGGTGATTTATAGATATTCATCTCTTCTATAGTCTGATCTAAGCTCTTCTGAATTGCTCTCCAGATTATCCTCCATTCAGATCTTTCCTTGAGTTGGCAGATTTCTGAGCCACACTTCACACATTACCTTATAGTAACTACACTACTGTATATGTAACCCCACAGTTACTGCCATAGTGATGTAATTAGAACAGAATTTGGCAAGTTGCCTTTGACTACCATTCAGTTATTGTTTTGTGTGTTTTACAGCTTCCATGTGAAGAGTAATTCCATCGAACACCACAGTAGTTACAGAGTTAGCTACACAGCACAACACCAACTTAACAATAACTGTTGTGAGTTTTTGTCTGGAATTATGTTACACACGTGATACTTCTCTCTTCTGATCTGCGTTTGTTGGGTCTTTATGTCAATCATATGAGCTGTCATGAGGTGGACTCAGCCACCCCTTAGGAGTTAGAATATGGGGATAGTTGCCCAGGGGTTGCAGAAGGTTATGATGAGGATTTATACACTAACGTGATAAGAAATAAACCATTAAAAACGTATATCTAAATCCAAATATAGACTAACATGCAAGCACACAATTATACACACACATGCACATGTACAGTTTAAATGTAAAGTTTCTATGGAAAGTATATGAGCTCAGTCGTCTCGTTCCTTGACAGGTCTGAGGTTGTTGAGAGCAGAGTCGTGATCAAACCTGTCCTCCTCCTCCCAGCTCTAAAATGCCTCTCTGCCTCTGTCTCCCTCTGCCCCTCTGCCCTCTGTCTCTCTCTGCCTCTGTCTCGCTCTGCCTCTGTCTCGCTCTGCCTCTGTCTCGCTCTGCCTCTGTCTCGCTCTGCCTCTGTCTGTCTCTGCCTCTGTCTCTCTCTGCCTCTCTCTCTCTCCCTCTCGCTCTCTCTCTGTCTCTCTCTCATTAAAATAACATAAAATTGATCAGAAATACAGTGTAGACATTGCTAATGTTGTAAATAACTATTGTAGCTAGTTTATCATACTAAAAGGCTAATTGATCATTAGAAAACCCTTTTGAAATTATGTTAGCACAGCTGAAAACTGTTTTGCTGATTAACAAAGCAATACAACTGGCCTTCTTTAGACTAGTTGAGTATCTGGAGCATCAGCATTTGTGGGTTCGATTACAGGCTCAAAATGGCCAGAAACAAAGCACTTTCTTTTGAAACTCCTCAGTCTATTCTTGTTCTGAGAAATGAAGGCTATTCCATGTGAGAAATTGCCAAGAAACTGAAGATCTCATACAACGCTGTATACTACTCCCTTCACAGAACAGCGCAAACTGGCTCTAACCAGAATAGAAAGAGGATTGGGAGGCCCCGGTGCCCAACTGAGCAAGAGGACAAGTACATTAGAGTGTCTAGTTTGAGAAACAYACACCTCACAAGTCCTCAACTGGCAGCGTCATTAAATAGTACCCCCTAAACACCAGTCTCAACGTCAACAGTGAAGAGGCGATTCCGGGATGATGGCCTTCCAGGCAGAGTTCCTCTGTCCAGTGTCTGTGTTCTTTTGCCCATCTTAATCTTTTCTTTTTTTGGCCAGTCTGAGATATGGCTTTTTCTTTGCAACTCTGCCTAGGCCAGCATCCCGGAGTCTTCTCTTCACTGTTGATGTTGAGACTGGTGAAAGAAATGTGTGTTTTTTGCCAATTTTAACTGCACACTTGTTGTTTGTGAACATTATTATTATATAATGTTGTATGTTTTTCCCCCAACACCACTTTCCATAAATTTTTAGAGCAGACCCTCATGCTAAATTATGTCAAAAGATTTTTTGAAATCAACAAAGTATGAGAAGGTTTTGTTTGTTTGCTTGTCAATTAGGGTGTGCAGGGTGAATACGTGGTCTGTCGCACGGTACTTAAAAAGTACATTTGACATTTGTTCAGTACATTGTTTTCAGTGAGAAAATGTACAAATCTGCTGTTAATGATAATGCAGAGGATTTCCCCAAGGTTTCTGTTGACGCATATCCCATGGTAGTTATTGGGGTCACATTTGTCTCCACTTTTGTGGATTGGGGTGATCAGTCCTTCTATAGAAATATTGGGAAGATGCCGCAGGCCTTTTGGTTGGAGGGTTTGTATTTTGTACTGTAGTTCATTCAAGGTAATTGGAGAATCCAGTGGGTTCTGGTCGTCTTTAATAGTTTCTAAGATTTGTATTTGATCATGTATATGTTTTTGCTGTTTCTTCTTTGTTATAGGGCCAAAGGTATTGGAGAAGTGGTTTACCCACACATCTCCGTTTTGGATAGATAACTCTTTGTGTTGTTTTTTGTTTAGTGTTTTACAATTTCCCCAGAAGGGGTTAGATCTTCCTCTCTACACCTCTCTCTCTATATACCTCCCTCTCTCTCTATGCCTCTCTCTCGCTCTGCCTCTCTCTCTCTATGACTCTCGCTCTCTCTCTATGCCTCTCTCTCTCTCTCGCTCTGCCTCTCTCTCTATGCCTCTCGCTCTCTCTCTCTTCTCTCTCTCTCGCTCTGCCTCTCTCTCTATGCCTCTCGCTCTCTCTCGTCTCTGCTGCCTCTCTCTATGCCTCATGCTCTCTCTCTCTCGCTCTCTCTGTATGCCTCTCTCTTCTGCCCCTCTCTCTCTCTGTTTGTACTTTAAACAATGTGTTGTTAGGTTCTTGGTTTGTTTCCAGGCATTCCTTTCATTGAAGCCAGGGAAAACATATCTGGAATAATCTGACTCTATCAATGATACATTTAGATGCACTACAGTGGTTTATTCATAACCTTAAGAATGCCAACATGTAGTTGCGTGGTAACTTTGTGCCTTAACCGTTTCCTGCCTGTGCCCTCTGCATGAAACTATTTCTCTCTCTATTTTCTCCCTCTACCGCTCTTTCTCTGTCACCGTCTCCTTCGCCCCTTCTCTACTTCCTCTCTGATTCAGAGGGGTTGGGTTAAATGCGGAACACATATTTTAGTTGAATGCATTCAATGGTACAACTGACAAGGCATTCCCCTTTCCCTTTACATTAAGAACACCTTCCTAATCTTGAGTTGCACTCCCTCTTTCGCCGTCAGAACTGCCCCAATTTGTCTGGTCCTGGACTTTACAAGGTGTTGAGTGTTCCACAGGGATGCTGGCCCATGTTGACTCCAATGCTTCCCACAGTTGTCAAGATGGCTGGATGTCCTTTGGGTGGCGGACCATTCTTAATTCACACAGGAAACTGTTGAGCATGAAAAACCCAGCAGCGTTGCAGTTCTTGACACAAACTGGTGCACCTGGCACCTACTACCATACCCCGTTCAAAGGCACTTAAATCTTTTGTCTTGCCCATTCACCCTGAATGGCACACATGTTCAATCAACGTCTCAATTGTCTCAAGGCTTTAAAATCCTTCTTTAATCTGTCTCCTCCGCTTCATCTACACTGATTTGAAGTGGATTTAACAAGTGACCTCAATAATGTAATGGAGGAAAAGTTCATGTCTATGTCATGAAAAGAGCAGGTGTTCATAATGTTTTGTGCCCTTGCTGTATATAATAGTATGATATCTGTCTGTCTCTCCAGCCCCAGTCGTATGACGCGGTGGAGCCCTTGGACCTGGAAGAGTTTCTGATGTCACAGCTACGGAGTGGAGACTCCGCCCTCATGCAGGAGCTTGGAGATTTCCCCGACGACGACCTGGAAGTAGAACTGGTGGAGAAGGAGTGTCGGACCGTACGCCACTCTGTACCGGAGGAGGGGTGGGTCGCATGGTCACATGATCAATATAGAATAAACTCAACCATGTTACTAGATTGTTATGCCTATCAGATCCCCACATATCTAGGAGAGAGCAGGGAGCATCTAGAGTTCTGGATTAGACATTGATTTAAGCCTGGCTATTAGTCCAATAGTGCCAGTAACTTTCTCCACTATCAAACTATATCTGTGGCCAGATGACACCCCACCCACTAGTTCCCTAGGTCCCACTTATAATTTAATAGAATAAGTATWCCTCAGAAGGCTCTTACAACCCAAGAGGCTGTAAAATAGTGAAAATATTCTGACAGTGGTATCTTATTGTTTTAGGATTGTCACTCACCTTGAACATGTTACAGATAGTGCTGATGAGATGGGAATGCAGAATGAGGGATAAAGATAGTGTGTGTATGTAATGAGTGTGTGTSCTTAACCTCCTTCTCATTCCCTCACTGACCGCCTATATCTCTATAGGGTGGAGTTGGATTCCCATGTCAGGGACTGTGTTCAGAGTTACACCCAGCCCTGGCTGATGGTCAGCAGGAGGTACACTTCCTTTGATCAACTCTTACACACATTCAGGGGCTGCTTTCTTTCCTAATCTCCTTTCCCTTGTGACTACTGACCTGTAAAATGCTAGATATCTGTACGCTAGTGGTCACTAACCCTGGACTACCTGGAGAGCTACCTGGTGTGCAGCATGACTAAAGGCTGCACACCAAGTGGCTCAGTCTTCAGGACCAGGGTTGATGACCACTGGAGCAGACAACACAGTGGAAACCTATMCAGTGGTTTATACAGTGGAAGCCTGTGCAGTGGTTTCCTTCTCAGATGCAGCACCAAGGCTGTCTGTCTGGTCTGTCTGTCTGTCTACAGAGAGATGTCTGAGAGACAGTGATAGACAGAGGGGTTATCTTCACACATACCACACACTGATTACTTATCACAGCCTAGGCCCACTGTACTGCTGGCACACATACACTACCGGTCAAAAGTTTRAGAARACCTACTCATTCAWGGGTTTTTCTTTATTTTTACTATTTTTTACATTGTAGAAAAGTAGTGAAGACATCAAAACTATGAAATAACACATATGGAATCATGTAGTAACCAAAAAAGTGTTAAACAAGTCAAAATATATTTTATATTTGAGATTCTTCAAATAGGCACCCTTTGCCTTGATGACAGCTTTGCACACTCTTGACATTCTCTCAGCCATCTTCACCTGGAATGCTTTTCCAACAGTCTTTTCCTTCACACTGCGTTCCGACTCATCCCAAACCATCTCAATTTGGTTGAGGTCTGGGGGTTGTGGAGGCCAGGTCATCTGATGCAGCACTCCATCACTCTCCTTCTTGGTAAAATAGCCCTTAGCCTGAAGGTGTGTTGGGTCATTGTCCTGTTGAAAAATAAATGATAGTCCCACTGAGCGCAAACCAGATGAGATGGCGTATCGCTMCAGAATGCTATGGTAGCCATGCTGGTTAAGTGTGCCTTGAATTCTAAATAAATCACAGACAGTGTCAGCAGCAAAGCACCCCCACACCATAACACCTCCTCCTCCATGCTTGACGGTGGGAAATACACATGCGGAGATCAATCCGTTCACCCACACCGGTCTACAAAGACACAGCGGTTGGAACCAACAATCTTAATTTTCACTCCAGACCAAAGTACACTTTCCATCGGTCTAATGTCCATTGCTCGTGTTTCTTGGCCCAAGCAAGTTCTTCTTATTATTGGTGTCCTTTAGTAGTGGTTCTTTTGCAGCAAATCGACCATGAAGGCCTGATTCACGCAGTCTCCTCTGAACAGTTGATGTTGAGATGTGTCTGTTACTTGTTCTCTGTGAAGGCATTTATTTGGGCAGCAATCTGAGGGCAGTTAACTCTAATGAACTTGTCCTCTGCAGCCAGAGGTAACTCTGGGTCTTCCATTCTGTGGCGGTCCTCATGAGAGCCAGTCATCATAGCGCTTGATGGTTTTTTACGACTGCACTTGAAGAAACTTTTAAAAGTTCTGACATTTTCCGTATTGACTGAACTTCATGTCTTAAAGTAATGATGGACTGTCATTTCTCTTGCTTATTTGAGCTGTTCTTGCCATAATATGACTTGTCTTTTACCAATTAGAGCTATCTTCTGTTTACCACCCATACCTTTCACAACACAAATGATTGGCTCAAACGCATTAAGAAGGAAAGAAATTCCACAAATTAACTTTAAGAAGGCAACACCTAGTTAATTGAAATGCATTCCAGGTGACTACCTCATGAAGCTGGTTGAGAGAATGCCAAGAGTGTGCAAAGCTGTCATCAAGGCAAAGTGTCGCTATTTGAAGAATCTCAAATATAAAATACATTTTGATTTGTTTAACACTTTTTTGGTTACTACATGATTCCATATGTGTTTTTTCATAGTTGTGATGTCTTCACTATTATTCTACAGTGTAAAAATATAGAAAAACCCTTGAATGAYTAGGTGTTCCAAAACGTTTGACCGGTAGTGTACACACACACATTCAGTCTCCTGGTCAGGGTTTTCATCCACATCCTGGGGCTTTGTGTCTATGTGGGGGGTGGAATACTACATCTAATCTGCCCTGATAAGATGAAAAAGCTGTGTGTGTGTGTGTGTATGCGCATAGGTGCCAGGGAGATAGTTGGAGTGCATATTCGGAGCGGGCAAGTCTACACAAAACTCTGCAGAAACAGACATTTGAGTCTGACGTCCAGCCAGAGAAACTAGAGACACCGGTAAGCACAATATACACAACAGTGCATACACAACAACAACAAAAAAGGGCATTCCAAAATATATCCGGGTTTGGGTCCGTAAGGAGCAGTTTTGTCAGTCCCATTGTTATCAGTGGACCAACGTGTATTCAGAGTGTACTGTAGTAGGACATTCAGGTATCAGATCCAAAGATTACATTACGGAAGGAAATAATCAGAGAAACATAATACCCTGGGTTTTCTATCAGAGAAAGATGACATGCCCAACATGAAACCTGAATACTAGAGTTGTTTCAAGCTACATCTCCTGATTCCTCAGATCGATAGATATAGATTGTCTTTTAGTTTTAGAATCTCTGTTCTTGTGAGGAAATTCTAATCAGTGTGCAATGAAAGGAGAGAAAGAAGTAGAGAAAATGAGAGTGAGAGAACAGAGCGAGGGAACCATAGAAAGTGAGACGGAGCCGTTGAGGGGCAAGCGGTGAGGTGTTGTGAGGGGGGTGTTGGGAGGTGTGGGAGTGTTGGGAGCGGAGCGGGCTGGGAGTGTTGGGAGCGGAGTGTGTGCGGAGCGGTTGGAGCCTGGGGAGGGGAGCGAGGGAGTGTTTGGAGGGAAGGGTTTGGGGAGCAGAGCGTTGGGGAGGTGTCGCGAGCGGTTGGAGAGGAAGGGTTTGGGGACGGAGGGAGGTGTTTGGGAGGACGGTTGGGAGTGTTTGGGAGCGAGCGTTGGGAGGGAAGGTTTGCTGAGACGAGGGAGGTTTGGAGCGACTGTTGGGAGTGTTGCGGAGCGGAGCGGTGGGGAAGGTTTGGGGAAGCGGTTGGGAGGGAAGGGTTTGGGGAGCATAACACTGAACACCAGACGTGTTTTTCGTCTCATTACCTCCATCCTGA
>NC_036872.1:30897707-30900593 GCF_002910315.2 Salvelinus sp. IW2-2015 | reverse complement strand
GGTGGAGGGGGGGGGTGCCTGTGAGGAGGAAGGGGTTGTGTGGGGGGCTGTAGGAGGAAGGGGTTGGTGGGGGTTGCTGTGAGGAGAAGCGGGGTTGGTGGGGTGGAGGGGGGGGTGCTGTGAGGAGGGAAGTGGGGTTGGTGGGGTGCTGTGAGGAGGAAGGGGTTGGTTGGTGGGGTGGGCGTGTGAGCGAGGTTTGTGGTGGAGGGGGGGTGCTGTGAGGAGGAAGGGGTTGTGGGGGGTGCTGTCGAGGAGGAAGGGGGTTGTGGGGGGGGGGGGCGGTGGGTGGCGAGGGAAGGGGGGTTGGTGGGGTGCTGTGAGGAGGAAGGGGGTTGGTGGGTGGTGCTGTGAGAGGAAGGGGTTGGTGGGGGGGGGGGTGCCTGTGAGGAGGAAGGTTGGTGGGGGTGCTGTGAGGAGGAAGGGGGTTGGTGGGGAGGGTGCTGTAGAGAGAAGGGGGTTGGTGGGGGTGCTGTGAGGAGGAAGGGGTTGGTGGGGGGTGCTGTGAGGAGGAAGGGGTTTGTGGGGGGTGCTGTGAGGAGGAAGGGGTTGGTGGGGGGTGCTGTGAGGAGGAAGGGGGTTGGTAGGGGGTGCTGTGAGGAAGAAGGGGGTTGTGGGGGGGTGCTGTGAGGAGGAAGGGGGTTGGTGGGGGGGGTGCTGTGAGAAGGAAGGGGTTGGTGGGAGGTGCTGTGAGGAAGAAGGGGGTTGGTGGGGGGGTGCTGTGAGAGAGGGGGTGGTGGGGGGGTGCTGTGAGGAAGAAGGGGGTTGGTAGGGGTGCTGTGAGGAGGAAGGGGGTTGTAGGGGGTGCTGTGAGGAAGAAGGGGTTGGTGGGGAGGGTGTCTGTGAGGAGAAGGGGTTGGTGGGAGGGGTGCTGTGAGGAGAAGGGGTTGTGGGGTGCTGTGAGGAGAAGGGGGTGGTGGGGGTGCTGTGAGAAGGAAGGGGTTGGTGGAGGGTGCTGTGAGGAGGAAGGGGTGGGGGGTGCTGTGAGGAAGGAAGGGGGTTGGTGGGGAGGGTGCTGTGAGAAGAAGGGGTGGTGAGGGAGGTGCTGTGAGGAAGAAGGGTTGGTGGGGGGGTGCTGTAGGAGAAGGGGGTTGGTAGGGGTGCTGTGAGGAGAAGGGGTTGGTGGGGTGACTGTGAGGAGAGAAGGGGGTTGGTGGGGGAGGGGCTTGAGGAGGAAGGGTTGGTGGGCGAGGTGCTCGTGTAGAGGAAGGGGGTGGTGGGCCGGGTGCTGTGAGGAGGAAGGGGGTTGGTGGGGAGGGTGCTGTGAGGAAGAAGGGGGTTGGTGGGGGTGATGTTGGTGGTGGTTGAAAACAGGACACAGCCTGAGAACTCAGAGCTGTCTAGTCATGTAGCTCAGTTGGAGTCTGATTCCATATGGACTTAGTACTCCCTGATTAACTATGATCTCTCCATGGTGGTAGGGGGCACCCTTTCACTTAGAAGTTACTGGGCTCCCCTGGAGTTGAAACCCAATAGTTATGGATTCCATGAGCTTGTCTCGATTCTCTTGATGTTCACACACAGTTAATCATCTATGGATGTCTTATCCACTGCGATAGCATAGCAAGTTACCGGCCTATACACTTAAAGTGCTGCAATTATTTGGAACACTGATTTAGGTCTACATGCAATACACTTGAGTAAAATTATTTTGTTGGGAGAATTCAACATTATTTGGGGATTTTGTCTCTCTTCCATCCTCTCCCTGCCCTCCTCTCTCTCCCTGCCCTCCTCTCGCTCCCTGTCCTCCTCTGTGTCCTAATACCAGTCATTATTATTACAGGTGAAGTCCCCGTCCCTGTCTTCCTCTCTCTACTAATACCATTCATTATTAATACTATTACAGGTGAAGTCCCCGTCCCTGGCGGTACTGAGTGATGACTCCAGCAGGACCCTGACCTCCTCTGACTTTGACCTCCGCTCTGGTCTGACCCCTGACCCCAGAGTGGAGGGGCTGCTGCACTTCAGTAACCATGACGACCTGGACAGGTTCAACCAGGAAGCCCGGCAGGGGAACCGCCACCCTGAGCTGTTTGCCCTGTACCCACCAGCCGACGACGTGAGAGAGGGACACACACATATAAATACAGTCAATGTTTCTGTGCATGCTTGACTTGAATTGAGTGGCTAGATCCATGACATTCCTTTGGTATTCCAGGATGATGCAGTGGAGATCCGGCCCATTCCCGACTGTCCCAAAGAGCACATGGGCGACCGGATCATCATCCGGTGTCAGGCCATCAAGTATGGGAATTACACTACCTTTCACAGAAGGAAAATAACTGTTTGCCTCTAGCTAACTAGCTACCTCTATGTGAGAATCAACATGTTGTGTGGGACAGGGTGGCAGAGAGAGGGAAGGTGTGTAGCCCACAGAAAGTTGGTGTGACAAGGAGAAGATTATCTCACAATATGAATGATGGGGAAATGTTCCCAGCATTTAGCATGCATTTGTCTGCTACTGCTACTGACAGACCATTGTTAAGTTGGAGACCATTCAGTTTGGTCTGAACCTTAGCCTTTAGCCTGGGAGCTCTGCAGTACAGTGGTTGTTACCTTTCCTTTAGACCATTGCTAAAATAGAAAATATAGGCTACTGATGGTGCCTTGAATACCGGTTTCTTTCATTTAATGTTCATGTTATGGGGATTTTATATAAAGGAAATTTGTCTTTTGTGTCTGTGAAAATTAAAGATTACTGACAGAGCCATAAGAAAATATTGCTTATTATCTGATCATATTGGAATATATTTGTTAGGTTTTCAGTAGGTTCAATTAGGTTCACTAGACTTATGGTCATTTAAATTTTTTCAATGAACATTCGAACAGTCCGGCCCTCGCTGTAGCTAAATTTTTTATTTGCCCCTCGTCCATTTGACTTTGAAACCC
>NC_036872.1:30874527-30891134 GCF_002910315.2 Salvelinus sp. IW2-2015 | reverse complement strand
GCAGTACAGTGGTTGTTACCTTTCCTTTAGACCATCACTTTCTGTGAGACACGTTCCCTTTCTCTCCCTCTCTTACACACTTTCTGTGGGCTAGTATCTCTCTGTCTCTCTTGTTCTCTGTCTCTCGCTGTCTCTCTCTCTCGCTCTCTCTCGCTCTCTCTCTCTCTCTCTCTCTCTCTCTGTTCTCTCTCTGTTCTCTCTCTCTCTTTCTGCTTCTCCCACACCGTAAAGCTGCCAAAGGTTTTAGCTAAGTTCTTTATAATCTCTAAACATTGTTTTGGCAGCTGTTTGTCCCAACTTTCAGTGGGGCTTATCACTGGATTGGCTCAGTTCCAAGTCTCAATGTTGGTGCATACACCAACAATCCATATTTCTGTTGAGTATCCTGAGTTGATAAATAGAATCAAATGAAATGTATTCGCCACATACACAATTGCAGCAAAATGCTTATGTGCTTTCTCAATCAACAATGCAGAACTTTATAGAATTGATAAAATGTCATAATACGTCAGGCTTATTGACAATGTTTGCTGGCTGGTCGACACACTGCTGTGAAATGACAGGCTGATCTATTTTCTCCCCTGTCCTCCATAGGTTTGAGATTGACATTGAACCACTGTTTGCTACCCTGGCTCTGTACGACCTGCGAGAGAAGAAAAAGGTACAGTAGGGTTTCCTTCTGAAGGGTTTCCACAGTGCTGTATTCTTTGGCCCACTGTGTGTTATAAGGTCAGGAAGAATCACATGACCTTCATTGAGGTTAATGCGTGTTAAGGACAAGACGCACCATAGCGAACGTGGGCCGTGCGTCAGTAGATCACGCGCTGGTTGTCGGCGAACAGTTGTGATTCAACATGTACGATAGTCAGGAAATGTTCTAAGCAGTTCGTCGGCAAGGTGTGCTTCATCTTTAGGTGATTTCATGACCAGTGTGTCAGGTTTGTGTTGCTGGTCACTGAAGTGATGGATCAGTGGGATATCCGAAGACTTTAGGCACAGGAGACAGAACGTCCAGAAGCCCTGGACTGAGAGGCTTCTCCAGTAGACCAAGCATAGCCGTGTTCATACAACCAACCCATCTGAATCACACTGTACTCTCCTATCCAAACACAGTTCTGTTAGCCAAAACTAGTAGCATGTGTGTGTTATGGACTTGCACAGCCGGATGGTTTTTGGATTGGATTTAGCGTTTTAAGGTTCAAGGGCACCACGTTTGGATTTGAGCCGTTGACCTTTTGGTGGTCTGGCCACACTGCATCCTGGTTGCGCAGTCTCAAAGTGCTAGTCTTTTTCTACTGCCTTTCCCTTCATTATATACTGCATCTCCTGCATGGCGAGGGAACCAGATGATGCTCTTCTCCATAACCTCCACAATAACATTGTGCCTTATGGATATTAACACAACATCCTCTTAATTTAATTCATTAGAGGAGGACGTAGATGGGCCTGAAAAAGGCACCATGTTGTAGGCCCATGAAACATCCCCCAGTTATGGAACAGGATGACATACTGTCCAGCTTGTTGAACTAATTACACTTGACATGACTCAATCTGGAACAGAGGGGTTTGTGAGGTAGTTTTTCTTCTCTCTCTTTCTGTCCTCAGGCTCTCTGCTCTCTCTCTTCTTGTGTCTCGCTCTCTCTGTGTTCGCTCTCATCTGTTCTTGCTGGTCTCGGCTCTCTCTGTCTCTGTCTTCGCTCTCTTCTGTCTTCTCTGTCTCGTCTCTCTGCTCGTCGTTGTCTCTCGCTCTCTCTGTCTTTGTCTCGCTTCTCTCTTCTCTGTCTCGCTCTCTCTGTCTTTCTTCGCTTTTCTCTGTCTTGTCTCGCTCCTCTGTCTTGTCTCGCTCTTTCTGTCTTGTCTCCTCTCTCTGTCTGTCTCGTCTTTGTCTCGCTCTCTCTGTCTCGCTCTCCGTCTCTCTCTCGGTCTGTCCCTCCCTGTCTGTCTGTCTCTCTATTTCTCTCTTTCACCATCTCTTTACTGTTTTCTCTGCAATGAAATGAGTTTTGTTTCACATCTGGAAATATGCGCAGATGTTGATATAGTTCGCTGGCAACATTCTCTAACCTGTCCTGCCCTGACCGACTGACAGATGAGTTTACAGTCACATACAACAACGGGTATATGAAAGATTATTACAGCGAAGATGGTTATGATTATTTGGCAACCATGGTGTGTGTATTGTAGGCTAAGTAGTGATATGTGGTGCATCAGGGGATTGGGAGGTTGTATATGCCAGATGTTTAGACACACAGCCAGCAATCATCAGCTGTGCTGTGTTTCATCAAAATGAATATGAAGTCCTGTGGAATGCTTGGCTTTTAAAGTTAATACACTGCAATGCCGTCCACATGTATTACCACATAACTGTTGAATTTGAAGCGTTGTCCAAATATAACACACACACACACACACACATTACACATCACACACACAATACATACACCACACCACCACACACACACACACACACACACACACACAACACACACACACACACAACACATCCCACTTAACATTACTGAACTGTCACCTCTTCTGTCTGCTTCAGATTAACGTGAGAGAGACCAGGAAGAGATCATGCTGTTGTGCTAGCAGCAGCACAGTCCTGCTATGAAGTGTTTAACTGTTGTAGAGGACTCATATTGACATGATGGAATGAGAGGTTGTAAATGGTAGATATGGGACCTACATGTACACTAAGCGACAGGTCACCGTAGGTTATCCTTTCTCAGACACAGTCACAAGGGAGATAGCCGTAGAACACAGAAGCTCTTTCTCAATTGTTCTTTCCCCGATTCAGTTACATCCTCTCTCTTTGCTCATCCTTCTCAAAGTGTATGGGAACGAAAAGCTCCATGTCATTCCCCTAACATTTTTTCTCTTAAAGGAAGAAGTGGACATCCCTTCAAGACTTTACATTCACTTGAAACACTTTGTGAGATCTCTGCTGGGACATTAACACTGTCATGAATTGACATGCTATGTATGCTGTATGATGCATGATGAGATACAGTAAAGTAGTACGAAACATTCCAATAATGACACTGCAAGATGAATAATTTCTCTTATGCATTCATAAGACACCCTTACAGAAAAGTGTTCCATAACTTTGTATCAGATAACCACAGAATGTTGCTGTGGTCATTCCTTAGAGCAGAGTAACTGTCTGTTGGTATTACGTAGGGACAGACTACTGTCTGTGTGTATTACAGTAGGGCCAGACTACGTCCTTGTGTCTAGTAGGTGACGAGCGTCTGTGGTATTAAGTAGGGAACGACGACTGTCGGGGTATTCGTGGGAGCTACTATTTGGTATTACAGTAGGACAGACTACTGTCGTGTGGTATTACATAAGGGAGACTACTGTCTGGGTGTGGATTACAGTAGGAAGATACTGTCTGTGTGGTATTACAGTAGGGACAGACTACTGTCTGATGTGGTAATACAGTAGGACAGACACTGTCTGTGTATGGTATTACATAGGGACAGACGACTGTCTGTGTGGTATTACGTGAGACACTGTCTGTTGATACGTAGGGACAGAGACGTCTGGTTATACATAGGCAACCGTGTGTGTATACACTGGCGAAGATACTGTCTGTGTGGTATTTACAGTAGAAGACTACTGTCTGTGTGTATATACAGTAGGGACGCACTCGTGTGGAACATAGCAGCTACTTCTTGTGGTGTATTACAGTAGGGACAGACGACTGGTGTTGTACAAGGAGCGCTGTTATGTGGTAATCTCAGTGGGACAGACTACTGTCTGTGTGGTATTACAGTAGGGAAGACACTGTCTGTGTGGTATACAGTAGGGAGAGACTACTGTCTGTGTGGTATTACAGTAGGGACAGCTACGTTCTAGTGTTTACCAGTAGGACTCTGTCTGTGCGGTATTACAGTAGGGACAGACGATGTCTGTGTGGTATTACGTAGGAAGACTACGTCTGGTAGGTATCATACGTGGGTCACTACGTCAGGGTATGTACGTGGTGACAGCTACTGTCTGTGTGTATTACGTAGGACAGACTACTGCTGTGTGGTATTACAGATAGGGACAGGACTACTGTCTGTGTGGTATTCTCAAGTAGGACAGACTACTGTTCGTGGTTCGTACAGAGAGCCCAGATACTGCATTCAACGTGTGTGGTATTACAGTAGGGACAACACTGTCTGTGTGTATTACAGAGACATTCATGTGGGTTACATAGCAGACGACTGTCTGTGTGGTATTACAGTGCAGGGCCAGACTACTGTCGGTGTGTGTATTATTCCAGTAGGGGGCCGACTTCAACCTGTCTGTGTGGGTATTACAGTAGGGAAGACTGACTGTCTGTTGGTTATACAGTAGGGACGACACTGTCTGTTTGGTTATTACAAGTAGGACAGACTACTGTCTTGTGGTATTTACAGTAAGACAACTACTCTGTCTGTGTGGTATTACAGTAAGGACAGATACTGGCTGTGTGTATTAACAGTAGGGACAGACTACTGTCTGTGTGGTATCTCGTAGGACAGATACTGTCTGCTGTGTTATACAGTAGGAAGACGAACTGTCTGGGTTGCGTATTACAGTAGGACAGACTACTGTCTGTGTGTATTACAGTAGGACAGATACTGTCTGTGTGGTACTACAGTAATAGGACAGACTACTGTCTGTTGTATACAGTAGGCAGAGTACTGTCTTTGATTTACAGTAGGGACGACTACTGTCTGTGTGTATTGACAGTAAGGACAGATTACAGTAGACTACTGTCTGTGTGGTATTACAGTAGGGACAGAACTACTGTCTGTGTGGTATTACAGTAGGGACAGACTACTGTCTGTGTGGTATTACAGTAGGACACAGACATGTTGTGGTATTACAAGTAGACCAGACTACTGTCTGTGTGTATACAGTAAGGACAACTACTGTCTGGTGGTATTACAGTTGGGACAACTACTGTCTGTTGTGGTATTACAGTAGGACAACTTGTCTGTGTGATTACAGTAGGACAGATACTGTCTTGTGTATTACATAGGCCAGAACTGTCTGTGTGGTATTACAGTAGCAGACTACTCTGGTCGTGTGGTATTACAGTAGGGCAGACTACTGTCTGTTGTGGTATTACAGTAGGGCCAGACTACTGTCTGTGTGTATTACAGTAGGCAGGACTACTGTCTGTGTGGTATTACAGTAGGGACAGACGTATGTCTCTGTTGTGTATTTACAGTAGGGACAGACGACTGTCTGCTTTGGTATTACAGTAGGGACAGATACTGTCTGTTGTGGTATCATAGGCAGACTACTGTCTGTGTGTGTTATACAGTAGGGACAGCGACTTGTCTGTGGTGTGTATTACAGTAAACTTTGGGAGTCATAGACGCTGTCTGTGTTGTATTAGTAGGACAGACTACTGTCTGTGTAGTTACAGAGGCAGCTACTGTCTGGTGTGTATCTACAGTGGGACGACTGACTGTCTGTTATGGTATACAGTAGGACAGACTACTGTCTGTGTGATAAGTAGGCAGACTACTGCTGTGATTACGAGAGGGACAACTACTGTCTGTTGAGTATTACAGTAGGACAGACTACTGTCTTGCTGTGGTATTACAGTAGGATCAAGACGACGTCTGCTGTGGTATATACAGTAGGGAAGACTACTGTCTGTGTGGTATACATAGGGACAGACGACATGTCGTGTGGTCGATTACGTAGACAGACGACTGTCTGTGTTCGTTTACAGTAGGACAGACTACTGTCGTTTGGTATTACCAAGTGGACAATACTATAGTCTCGTCTGTGTATTACAGAGGACAGACTACGTAGTGTGGTGATTACATAGGACAGCACGGTCTGATTTAGGTCATTAACCGTAGGACAGACTACTGTCTGCTTGCTATTACAGTAGGACAGACTGATCTGTGTGGTATTACCGATAGGACAGGACTTCGGTCCTGTCGTGAGATATTACACTAGTGACCAGACTAGTCTTGTGGTAGTACAGTAGGGACAGAAGACGTTCTGTTGTTGATTACATAGGGACAGAACTACTGTCTGGTGGTGTTACAGTTAGGACAGAAGACTGTCTGTGTTGAGTATTTACAGTGGCAGACGACTGTCCTCGTGTGGATATTACAGAGCACGACGCGACTTCCTGTGATATTACCACGTAGGCACAGACGACTGTCTGTGTGGTTTAAAGTAGGGACAACTAGTGTCTTGTCATTACAGGAGGGACAGACTCTGTCTGTGCTGTATACAGTAGGATACAGAACCTACGTCTTAGCATGTATACAGAGCGTACAGACGCTGTTTCTGCTGTAGGCCTATCTCAGTATGGGCAGGATTATGTACTGATGTGGTTAATACAGTAGGGCCAGCAGAACTTACTGTCGAATGTCGGTATTACAGCTAGGCCAGACTACGTCGTGTGTATATACATAGGGCCAGATTAATGTCTGTGTGGTATTACAGAAGAAGAACTACATGTCTGTGACTGGTATACAAGTAGGGACAGAACTACTGTCTGTGTAAGTAATTACGAGTAGGACCAGACCGACTGATTGTGTGTTATACAGTGGACAGCGGTACTGCTGTGTGGATTACGTGGAAGACTACTGTCTGTGTGGTATTACAGTCCAGACAGTACTGTCTGTGTGTTATTACAGTAGGGAAGAGCAGCCTGTCGTGTGTATTAATGGGGCAATACTCTGTGTGTAATACGTAGGAACTACTGTCTGTGGGATTACAAGTAGGACAGACTACTGTCTGTGTGGTGGAGCTCTTCAGCGGGTGAGGAAATGGTGTCAACAGCAACTCTGTGCGGACGTCTCTAATATATACATTGCCTTGTCGCCCAAACCCGCTGAACGTAGTGAGGAAAAGGCCTGTTGTCCCTGTATAATCCCTATACGGAGTTAGTTCACATTTAGGGCACAACATAGGTTTGCACGGAAATGTAAAATGAGGTTTACTTATTGAACAAGTTCAGGTAGTCTTCCACTATCTGTAATTCTTTCCGGTTGGTCGCCTCTCCAGCATATTATCTACACATAAAGATGAATGGACATCTTGTAATCCACCACTCAGGTGACATTAACGCTGACCTCTCTGTTGATACTTCCTCAGATATCCGAGAACTTTACTGTATCTGAACTAGACAGTTTTAAAGGGTTCTGCATAGCCCCATCCGCACGAGACGGAGCCATCCACCCTCTCCCGAGCAGCCATATTCTTCCTCACATAACCCTCTCCAGACATCTTCCACTGGTCCACAAAGGTTAAATTACCCATTCTCACAACCTACTGCCCTATCTCGAGTATGCTCGTTCAGGTAATACACACGTCTGTACGCACCTAACGTATCTACAGTTGACTGGTCATTCTGGTAAACACTGTAGCACTAAATGATATGCCTTTTTAATGAGGCTTTATTCAAAGTGACTTAAGCAGTAGTGTGCACTGCCTGATATTCTATATGGTTGGGCCCATGCAATTGAAACCACAAGCCCGACCGTGTCCTCCACACATAGTGGCTCGTGGCTTGGGACAGGTGTTGCAGGTGCTCTCTGCTTACTGTGATAGGAGTCTGTGTGATCGTGTTGGCTGCAGTTTCAGCGCTCTGATGACTGTTCCGCTGTGGAAGACGATATCATGGGTTACGTAGGCATACCAGACAACTTGCCATAGATCCCGTGTCGTATAGTGGACGATTAATTGTGTTGTTGCTATGATGTATCTGGTGCTGTTAGTGGTTATCTCTGTTGTGTTTCGAGAGTTGATGTACTCTGTGTTGGCTGTGTCTATGAGTGAATGTACCTCTGTGTTGCTGTGTTTCAGAGTGATGTATCTCTGTTGGCGGTTTTCAGATGATGTACCTCTGTGTCTGGCTGGTTTCAAGAGTGAATGTACCTCTGTGTTTGGCTGTGTTTCAGAGTGATGTACCTCTGTAGTTGGCTGTGTTTCAGAGTTGATGTACCTCGTGTTTGGCTGTGTTCAGAGTGATGTTACCTCTGTGTTGGCTGTGTTTCAGAGTGAGTGTACCTGTGTTGGCTGTGTTTCAGAGTGATGTACCTCTGTGGTTGGCACTGTGTTTCAGAGGTGATGTACTCTGTGTCTTGGCTGTGTTTAGAGTGATAGTACCTCTGTTGTGGCTGTGTTTCAGAGTGATGTACCTCTGTGTTATGGGCTGTGTTTCAGAGTGATTAGCCTCTGTGTTGCTGTGTTCAGATGGATATACCTTGCTGTTGGCGTGTTTCAGATGATGTACCTCTGTGTCTTGGCTGTGTTCCAGAGTGATTAGTACCTCTGTCTTGGCTGTGTTTCAGAGTGATGTACCTCTGTGTTGGCTGTGTTCAGAGTGATGTACCTCTGTGTTTGGCTGTGTTTCAGAGTGATGTACGCTCTGTGTTTGCTGTTGTTTCAGAGTGATGTACCTCTGTGTTGGCTGTGTTTCAGAGTGATGTACCTGTGGTTGGCTGTGTTTCAGCATGATGTACTCTGTGCTTGGCTGTGTTCAGAGTGATGTATCTCTGTGTTGCTGTGTTTCAGATGATGTACCTGCTGTTTGGCGTGTTCGAGGTGACCCTGTTGTTGGCCTTCAATATGTACCTCTGTGTTGCGCTGTGTCGAGTGATTTCCCGTGTGGCTGTGTTCAGAGTGATGTACCTCTGTGTTGGTGTGTTTCAGAGTGATGTACCTCTGTGTTGCTGTGTTTCAGAGTGATGTACCTCTGTTGTTGGCTGTGTTTCAAGAGTGATGTACTCTGGCTTGTGTTTAGTGATTACCTCTGTGTTGCTGTGTTTCAGAGTGACTGTTACACCTTCTGTGTTGGCTGTGTTTCAGTAGCCTCTGTTTGCTGTTTTCAGTATGTACTCTGTGTTGGCTGTGTTTCTGTTGCTGTGTAGTTGACGTGATGATACCTCTGTTCGTGTTGGCTGTGTTTCAGAGTGATGTACTCTGTCTTGGCTGTGTTTCAGAGTGATTAACCTCTGTGCTTGCTGTGTTTCAGATGATGTACTCTGTGTCTTGGCTGTGTTTCAGAGTGATGTACCTCTGTGTTGGCTTGTTTCAGAGTGATGTACCTCTGTGCTTGGCTGTGTTTCAGAGTGATGTCCGTCTGGTTGGCTGTGTTTCAGATGATGTACTCTGTGTTTGGCTGACTGTTTCAGAGGTGATGTACCTCTGTGTTGCGTGTTTCAGAGTGATGTACCTCTGTGTTGGCGGTGTTTCAGAGTGATGTACCTCTGTGTTGCGTGTCTCGATGATGTACTCTGTGTTGGCTGTGTTTCAGAGTGATGTTACCTCTGTGTTGGTGGTGTTTCAGAGTAATGTACCTCTGTGTTGGCTGTGTGTTCAGGTTGATTACCTCGGTGTGTGTTCGAGGATTTGCTCTTGTTGGCTGTTGTTTCAGAGTGATGTACTCTGCTTTGGTGTGTTTTCCAGAGTGATGATACCTCTGTTTGTTGGCTGTGTTTCAGAGTGTGATACCTCTGTTTGTTCAAGTGTGAGCCTGTTTGCTTCAGGTGAGTAACTCTGTGTTGGCTGTGGTTTCTAGTGATACGTCGTGTAATGATTATTCCTCTGTCTGTTGGCTGTGTTTCAGATGTGATGTATCCTCTGTCTGGTTAGTTTCAGAGTGATGTACCTCTGTGTCTCGACTCGTGTTTCGAGGTGATGCACCTCTGTGTTGCGCTGTGTTTCAGGTGATGTAGCCGTCTGTGTTGGCTGTAGTTTCAGAGTATGTACCTCTGTGCATTGGCTGTGTTTCAGAGTAGTGTACCTCTAGTGTTGGCTTGTGTTCAGAGTGATGTACCTCTCCTGTTGGCTGTGTTTCAGAGTGATGTACCTCTGTGTTAGCTGTGTTTCAGAAGTGATGTCCTTGTTGCTTGTGTTTCAGATGATATACCTCTGTCTGTTGGCTGTGTTCAGATTGTATCCTCTTGTTTGCTTGTGTTTCAGATGATGTACCTCTGTGTTGGCTGTGTTTAGATAGGAATAGGTTGCTGCAGCAGGGAGAGATACAAGTGACCTGTGCGAACCCATATTATGGTCATGAAGGAGACTGACTCAGCAAAGGTAGAGTGCCATGATCACACACAACACAACACACACACCACACACACACACACACCACACACACACACACCACACCAACAACACACACACACAACACACACCAACACACCACACACAACACACAGCTATAGGTTGTAATTGTGGTTCTTGTGGGTTTCCATGGGTGCAACAAGGAGAAGCTGGAGAAGCTGCGTAATCAGTCTGAGATGTTTCTGTCAGAGACTTGTCGCTACGCATGCCCTTTGCCTGGGCTACAGTCACATCATGAACGTCATCAGCACCGCCACACTGGACGCGAGACACCACCGACTCTGACGACGCTCAACGTGTGTGTGTGTGGCTGTGTGTGTGTGTGTGTGTGTGTGTGTGTGTGTGTGTGTGTGTGTGTGTGTGTGTGTGTGTGGTGTGTTGTGTGCTGTGGTGGTTAAGAATGGTAACTCTTGAGCCCAAGGCTTGTTTAATCTTACTTTACTTTTCTGTACCTGACTTGACTGACCTCTCCTCCCCTATCCAGGTAAATCCAGCAGTCTGGAAAAGAGAGGTCAGTTGCCCAGAAGGAACTCAGAGAGGTTCGGTACCATGGAAGACCAGTGTAACATGTCTGCCTTCAAACCTGCTACCATCACCATCAGCACCTTCTGCAAGCAGGTCTGAACACATGCACTCGAGAAAACAACACACTCTACAATATAAACATCGATCCAGCGACATAAGCATCGCTAAGCTCAGAGAAAGGTCTTGGACAGAGAAAGGTCTTGGACAGAGAAAGGTCTTGGACAGAGAAAGGTCTTGGACAGAGAAAGGTCTTGGACAGAGAAAGGTCTTGGACAGAGAAAGGTCTTGGACAGAGAAAGGTCTTGGACAGAGAAAGGTCTTGGACAGAGAATGGTCTTGGACAGAGAATGCTTGACCTTGTGGGTATCACCTCGAGACAAGGCATTCTTTCATTCCACACAATCCACAGAGCAGACACCTGATAAGACCTGGCCAGGTATCATATAGACATACCATACATTCTCCATACTTGCCATCGCACAGCAAGGTTGCATTTTTCCTTCCTACTAGCAACTGTGGAGAGTTGGTCTCATAACAACAGTTAGTTGCTCTGCTCAGTATGTCACCTTCCTATGAAGTTGATGGAAAAGAGGAAAGAAGTCTGCTGTGCAACACTACAAATTCACAATGTTTAATGTTAGGTGTTCAGAGACATTATATCACTGTATGTTGTACATGAAGACATGTTCATTTGACTAAACTGGACCCTGCTTTGTTTAAGGAGGGGGACCGTCTGAGTGATGAGGACTTGTTTAAGTTCCTGGCAGACATCAAGAAGTTCTCATCCCTGCAGAGAAGAATTAAAACCATACCAGGTGATCCGCTATTCAACCACACCGCAAGACCTGGCTGTCTGTGTGTGCTGTTTCATTCCATTCAACCACACAGCAAGACCTGGCTGTCTGTGTGCTGTTTCATTCCATTCAACCTGACAACACGTGACTAGAATGTCCCATTTCTAAGAACAAGTGTCTGTTTTATCTGGGTTTAAGTGACTTCATGATTTTAAAATAGCTGAATAGGCTATTTTGTATAATTCAGAATCAATTGCTTATAGTGGTGAAAACCTGTGGGACTGACAGCTTTCTTATATTTACCTACTTTGGAATAATTCTGAATGAACATAGTTTCAGACTGTTTTTGACTTGATCTATTTTAGGTACAATAAGACTGGATGTGACTCCGGTCCATGACAACCCAGTGGCCTGTCTGTCTACTGAGCTGATCCCAGTCAAACCACTGGCTGAGAAGAACGTCCGACCTGTCAAAGAGGTTTTGGAGTTCCCCTCCAGCGAGGTCTATGTTCCACACAGCACTTACAGGTGAGCACACACACACACACACGTGTCGATGCATACCACACACACAGACTGCACAAAAGCATTTACAGGTTAGTACACTCACTCAATTCTCCTGAAACCACTTTTTGAATATTGCATATTCTGCAAATTCTCCTCAAAGCTTTAGCGTTTCAGACTGCATGGATTTACCATAGCACATCGCTTCAAGCAGTATAAACAGGTTTTCCAGGTTCATGACTTACTACTCCTACTAGTGTATTATCTGTCTCCGTGCTAAGCACCATGTACACATGTCCCTTCACGTGAGCTTTACACATGTTAGACAGTCATGAAGGTATTTAACACAGCACATACTGTAGCTTCAGGCCTTCTATTTTCCATCAATGTCGTGAACAGGTTTGCTGGGACTTCTACAACCAGTCTGACCTGACACAACCCCCAATGCTGTCAACACTTCACTCCTTCCTCCTCACTGCTCGCTAGATGAACACTGTGTCCCAAATGGCACCCTATTCCCTATAGGGCTCTGTTCAAAAGTCAAATCAAAATCAAATCAAATCAAATTTATTTGATAGTCCACTATATAGTCCACTATATAGGGAACAGGGTGCTGTTTGGGACACAGCTTAAGAGTGTGTCTCCTGTCTCGGGACAGATGACTACATTGTTACATAGTTTTTAATCTCACACTAATGTTCACACCACATTTGGTTCATTGGTAAGACTAGTTTTCAGGCCCACGTGGTGTATTGTGTAATATCATGCATTTGTTATCTTCACCGGGTGCCATCTAGTGGTGTAGTATGGATGTGCAGGCTCAGGCAGTCTAACTCTGAATAGGAATTGTGGTGCTGATAGAAGATGGTCATATCCTGACCACCTGACCAGGAAGAACTCTGGGCACTGACATTTACCAGGCTATACTTCGGGCTTGGGCTGCTGATTTGTGCAGGCATGAACTAGTGGGAGTTTCTTTCCCTTTCCCTCTCTCTCCAGGAACCTGCTCTATGTATACCCCCAGCGACTCAACTTTGTCAACAGGCTGACTTCAGGAGGAAGGAATATCACTATTAAAATCCAGTTTATGAGTGGAGAAGACCCCAGCTGTGTGATGCCTGTGAGTTTCTCACACACACACACACACACACACACACACACACACACACACACACACACACACACACACACACACACACACACACAAACCACAACACACACACACACACACACACACACACACACACACACAGACAGACAGACTGTACACCCACATTGCTGTGACATTGTACAACATGGTTTCATTGAGTTTACTCTGCTTTTTCCCCCCCTCGTAGGTCATTTTTGGAAAATCGAATGGTCCTGAGTTTGTGCAAGAAGTATACACCCCGGTCACGTACCATAACAAGCAAGTGGATGCTATTTTAAATACTACATGCTAAATTACAACAACACAACTACGGCATAACATGCTACATTTTCTAATATAACAATCTAATTTTTGTTRTTGTGTTGTCTCTGACCTCTGTCCTATGTGACTGTGCCTCAGGTCTCCAGACTTCTATGAGGAGGTGAAGATGGCTCTGCCTGCCAGGCTGACTGAGAGACACCACCTGCTGTTCACATTCTACCACATCAGCTGTCAACAGAAACAGAACCAGACTGGAGCCAGTGAGGCACTCATAGGTTACTCTGTAAGTCTGACCCCTCATGCCTGGTCTCACCTGGGCCTATATTCATAAAGTGCCTCACAGTAGGAGTGCTGATCTAGGATCAGGTTTCCCCTGTCCAAGCAATCTTATTCATTGTGATCTAAAATGCAAAACTAATCCTAGAGCAGCACTCCAACTCTGAGATAATGGTGCCGTTTATTTGCCAATAATTGGGAGAAAGACCAGAATGGGGCTGCCTGTGTAATCTGATTGGTCAAAAGACCAATGATTGGCAAAAGATCAGAATTAGGCTGCCTGTGTAAACCCTGCCTTTATGGATATGGGTCCTGGTCTCATCTGGTCTGGATCAGTCTATGATCTGGCCTAGTCAAGATCAGTTTCACTGCACGCTGGATTAATGTGGTCTTACATGAACGTGCAGATACTCTACTGAACATGGTGCTGGTTATTTATGATCAATATACTAGTAAGTGATTCTTCTCAATGATGTGGCAAGGTAGATGTGTCCCCTGTATGTATTTGTCCATTGTCAGTGTTTGCGGTGGCTGATCTTCTGTCTATCCCCCTGTGTACTGTAGTGGCTGCCTATACTGAGTACTGACAGGCTACAGACTGGTCAGTACTGCCTCCCCATCGCCCTGGACAGATTGCCTGTCAACTACTCACTGCACTCACCTGAGGTAACATTCATTTGGCCATTTCAATTCTCCAGACAACCGTTTAAAATAAGTTGTATCACAAAAATGTTAAGAGTGGAGTGTCTCCCGCTGGGGGAGAAAATAAATGTGTTGATGTGCTGATTTATTGATTGGGTTTAGATGGCAACAGACATGATATTTCTTAATATCTCTCTCTGCAGAACATTCCCCCTCTCTCTGCAGAACATTCCCCCTCTCTCTGCAGAACATTCCCCCTCTCTCTGCAGAACATTCCCCCTCTCTCCTCTGCAGACATTCCCCTCTCTCGCAGCACTTCCCCCTCTCTCTCTGCAGAACATTCCCGTGCTTTCTGACATCCTCCGCAGAACATTCCCCTCTCTCTGCAGAACATTCCTCTCTCTCTGCAGAACATTCCCCCTCCTCTCTCTGCAGAACATTCCCCTCTCTCTGCAGAACATTCCCCCTCTCTCTGCAGAACATTCCCCTCTCTCTGCAGAACATTCCCCTCTCTCCTGCAGAACATTCCCTCTCTCTGCAGCTTCCTCGCTCAGAACATTCCTCCTCTCTCGCAGACAATTCCCCTCTCTCTGCAGAACATTCTCCCTCAGGTTCTTAATATGTCAATCTCTCTCTCTGCAGAGGATTACCCCTCAGGTTCCTCCAGTCAAGTGGATGGAAAGTCACAAAGAGTTTTCAACCTGGAGATACAGGCTGTGTCCTCAGTACACACACAGGTAAGTCTCTCTCTCTCATCACACACACACACACACACACCCACAACACACACATCACACATCACACCACACACACACACCAACGGAGGGATGGACACGAATCACCCTAGTCTATACTTACGAGGTCTACATCTACATAGAAGGTAAGCAGCACGAGCTGGTAGATACCTAGTCTCCCATTATGGCTCTAATCTGTCGTGTAGTGGGGTGGTAGATGTCTAGTGGCCTTAATGGCTCTCTAATCTGAAGTCGTATGGGGTGTCGATGTCTAGTCTCCGTTGGCTCTACCTGGTAGTGGTATTGGGGTGGAAGATGCCTAGTGCCCTTATCGGCTCTAATCTGATAGTGGTAAGTGGGTGGTAATACCTAGTCCTCCCTATGGCTTCTAATCTGATAGAGGTAGTGGTAGATACCTAGTGTCCTATGACTCTAATCTGAATAGTGGTAGGGGGTGGTAGATTACCTAGTCTTCCATTATGGCTCTAATCTGCATAGTGGTAGTGGGGTGGTAGAACGCTAAAGTCCTCCATATGCATCTAAATCTGGTAGTGTAGTGGGCTGGTAGATACCTAGTCTCCATTTGGCTCTACATCTTGATAGAGTAGTGGGGTGGTAAATTACTAGTCCTCCCTTATGGCGTCTAAATCTGATAGTGCGTAGTGGGGTGGTAGGATACTAGTCCTCCCTTAAGGCTCTAATCTGGTAGTAGTGGTTGGGGTGGTAAGTGCCTAGTGCCCTTAGTGGCTCTAAATCTGATAGGGTAGTGGTGGGTAGATGCCTAGTGCCCTTACGGCTCTTAATATGATAGCGGTAGTGGGGGTGGTAGATACCTAGTCTCCATTATGGCTCTAATCTGATAGTGGTAGTGGGGTGGGAGATACCTAGTTTCCCATTATGGCTCTATTCTGATAGAGGTAGTGGGGGGTAGATACCTAGTCTCCATTATGGCTCTAATCTGAAGTGGTAAGTGGGTGGTAGATGTCTATGCCCTTATGGCTCTAATCTGATAAGTCGTAGTGGGGTGGTAAGATGTCCTAGTCTCCGTTTTGGATCTAAATCTGGTAGTGGTTTGGGGTGGAAAGATGCCTAGTGCCCTTATGGCTCTAATTGATAGTGGTAGTGGGTGGTAGATACCTAGCTCCCTTATGGCTTAATCTATTAAGAGGTAGTGGTAGATACCTCGTGTCCATTAATGACTCTAAATCTGAATAGTGGTAGTGGGGTGGTAGAATACCTAGTCTCCATTATGGTCTAATCTGATAGTGGTAGTTGGGGTGGTAGAATACGTTTAGTCTCCAATTATGGCACTATATCTGGTAGTGGGTAGTGGGCTGGTAGATAACTAGTCTCCATTATCGGCTAATCTGATAAGAGGTAGTGGGGGTGGTAAATTACTAATCTCCCTTATGGCTGCTACATCTGATAGTGGTAGTGGGGTGGTAGATACCTAGTCTCCCTTATGGCTCTAATCTGGAGTAAGTGGTTGGGTGGAGATGCCTAGTGCCCTTATTGGCTCTAATCTGCTAGTGGTAGTGGTGTGGTAGATGCCTAGTGCCTCTTACGGCTCTAATATGATACCTGTAGTGGGTGGTAATACCTAGTCTCCTTATGGCTCTAATCTGATAGTGG
>NC_036872.1:30871642-30874502 GCF_002910315.2 Salvelinus sp. IW2-2015 | reverse complement strand
CCTAATGGTACTCATCTATAGAGACCAGTCAGCAGTATCGCCGCTGGACAAGAATTAGACACATGGTACACCCTGCATAATTCACAGTCACTGATGATTTGATACGATTAGAGTCTCTGAAAAAGGAGTCGGTTGTAAGTCTACTAAAGGCTCATAATGACAGTCATTACTAAAGCCTTCTGTGCTGATTTGACCGGCAGGCTGGTCCCCCTATCTGCAGGCAGTAACGCAACCGGAGACGATGGTTGTGACATCATACTTTCGAACGCGGTTGAGAAGGCGGCTCCCTGCGAGGGACGTCTTGCTTCTCCATGCTGAGAAGATAGGCACTTCACGGCTGCGGATAGCGATATCATTTGGCGCATTTCAAATTCTCCATTGGACAACCGTTAAAAATAAGTTGTATCACAAAAATGTTAAGAGTGGAGTGTCTCCCGCTGGGGAGAAAATAAATGTTGTTGAGTGCTTGATTTATTGATTGGGTTTAGATGGCAACAGACATGATTATTTCTTAATATTCTCTCTCTGCAGAACATTCCCCCTCTGCTCTGCAGAACAATTCCCCTCCTCTCTGCAGAACATTCCCCTCTCTCCTGCAGAACCCCCCTTCCGCAGACATTCCCCCTCTCCTCTGCAGAACATTCCCCCTCTCTCTGCAAACATTCCCCTCTCTCTGCAGAACATTCCCTCTCTCTGCCAGAGCATTCCCCCTCTCCTCGCAGAACCTTCCCCTCTCTCTGCAGAACATTCCCCCTCTCTCTGCAGAACATTCCCCGCTCTTCTCTGCAGAACATTCCCCCTCTCTCTGCAGAACATTCCCCTCTCTCTGCAGAACATTCCTCCTCTCTCTGCAGAACATTCACCCTCTGCTTCGCAGCACATTCCCCCTCCTCTGCAGAACATTCTCCCTCAGGTGCTTAATATGTCATCTCTCTCTCTGCAGAGGATACCCCTCAGGTTCTCCAGTCAAGTGGATGGAAAGTCACAAGGAGTTTTCAACCTGGAGATACAGGCTGTGTCCTCAGTACACACACAGGTAAGTCTCTCTCTCTCACACATACACACACACACACACACACACACACAACCACACACACCTACACACACACACACACACACACCACCACACCACACACACACACACACACACACCCACTTGTAGTCATTTATTTACCCCTTCCCCTCCCCAGGACAACCACTTGGAGCGTTTCTTCACATTGTGCCATGCCCTGGAGGGCGGAGTGACGTTCCGCTCCGGGTTCGGGAAAGAGAAGATCCGAGAACAAGCTGGACACGAGCTGAAGCTGAGATCATCTCCCTGTCGTCCTCCAGACTGGAACCTCTGGTCCTCTACCGCCACCTGGTCTTAGATAAACTGTTACACCATCATCAGCCAGCCCATGGTCATCGGCTGGACAAACAGGACCTATAGGGACATGTCACCAAGGGCTTTTCAGACAGACGGGTACCTATAGGGACATGTCACCAGGGCTTTCAGACAGACGGGTACCTATAGGGACATGTCACCAGGGCTTTCAGACAGACGGGTAGTGTGAGAGTATACCTGATATGTTTGAGACGTGTTTTGTTGTAACCTAACTGTGTGTGTGTTTTATTTCCTAGCCAACCTGGCCCAGATAGCGTTTGAGTCAGTGGTGTCAATCGTCAACAGTCTCCACAACAGCCAGGAGCTGGCCAGGGACCAGCAGGGCAGGAACGGTCTCCTAGCAACATACCTGTACTGGGTGTTCCGTCTGCCTGACTCCAATGAGCTCCTCAACACAGGTAGGAAGGAACCACCGGACACATTGTCATGGTGATGTGACTGTATGGACAGTCTAACTTGTGAAGAGAATGGACATAGTCGTATTTGCGCTACAGGAATGTGCTCAGCTGAACACCGTAACTGTAGATAAGTTGCATGAAACAGAAGTCATTGAAATGAAGGGGGACTGTGTAATTACATCAATACAATGCTATAGTAGTGCAGATCTGTGCAACTAAAGTGTAACCAGGTAGATCATGCCAGTGACAAGGTTCTCAGAAGAGGACCGTCGTGCTCTCCCAAAAGTTTGGTTGGTGCGTAAAACCTGTGAATAAAGATAAGCCAAATAGTGTGATGGGTCAAAAAGATGTTGCATAAAGTTTATGTTGCATAAAGTTTCAACTTAATAGCCTTCTTCAGTGTGTAGGTGACGTGGTGCGTTCAGGTAGATCATCCAGAATGGTTCTCCCCTGTGTGTCCAGGTCCAGGGGGTGTGGTACCTTCCACTGAGGGCCGCTACAGTACTATGGGGCGGGCCTCAGCCACCACAGTAGGAACCATGTTACTGCAGTCCAGGATCCGCAGCAGCAGCAACCCTGATATCCCTGCCCCACACAGTGCAGAAGACACAGAAGTCAATAACATCCTGTCAGCTAAGGTACTGCTACACATACAGAGTCGTGGTTGAGTGGGTAACACTGGATGTTCAATCCCCGAGTCCACCTCTCACACTTTGTCTCCTCTTAAAGGACACTGATCATGCTAGCTATTACCATAGACTTCCAGTCATTGCGTTAAAGCTAGTTAGTAATTGCGCTAATTCCAGTTAGCAACTTCCTTCAAACTGCACACAGACATACAAATGAAATCCACAAGTTCATCTGACTCTGGAGAAGTAGATAAAAGGCTTCATTGCCAAAATCCCAAAGTATCCCTTTAACTTGTGAATCTCTACTATTCTTTAAAAAAGGTGGGAAAAGGTACTGCTACACTAAACACAAAGAGTCAATGAACATCTGTCATGAGCCTGCCACAAACACAGAGTCAATGAACATCTGTCATGAGCCTGCCACAAACACAGAGTCAATGAACATC
>NC_036872.1:30864667-30871617 GCF_002910315.2 Salvelinus sp. IW2-2015 | reverse complement strand
CAGCTCATGGACAGATGTTCATTTGACCTGTGTTTGTGGCAGGCTCATGGAGATGTGCATTGACATCGTGTTTGCAGGCTCATGTACAGATCTTCATTGACTCTTTGTGTTTAAGTGTTACGCAGTACCTTTCCCCACCTTTTTAAAGAATAGTACGAGATTCACAGATTAAAGGGATACTTTGGATGTTGGCATGAAGCCGTTTATCTACTTCCCTTGCCATGAGTCAGAATGAACTTGTGTGATTTCATTGTATGTCTGTGCTGCAGGTTTGACAGGAAGTTGCTAGAACGGAATTAAGCCGCACTTACTAGACTAGCTTTAACGCCAATGACTGGAAGTCTAATTGGGTTACATAGCCTAGCAAATCCATGTCTTTAAGAGAGAGACACAAGTGTGAGAAGGGTGGACTCGGGGATTGAACATCCAGTGTACCGCACTCAACCACGACTCTGATGTGGTAGCAGTACCTTAGCTGACAGGATGTTATTGATCTTCCTGTGTCTCTGCACTGTGTCGCGGCAGGATATCAGGGGATGCTGCTGCTGCGGATTCCTGGACTGCCACGTAAGCATGGTTCCTACTGTGGTGGGCTGGAGGGCCCGCCCCATAGTACTGTAGCGGCCCTCAGTGGAAGTACCACACCCCCGCGGACCTGGACACACACTGGGGAAAACCATCTGGATGATCCTACCTGAACGCCACCACTCACCGTAAATACTGCAAGGAAGGCCTATGACATAAACGTTATAAGCAACCAAACTTATGCACATGCTTATCATCTGAACCCATCCACACTATTTGGCTAGTCGTTTATTCACAGGACGCACCAAACCAAACTTGGAGAGAGCACGACGTCCTCTTCTGAGGAAACCTTGATCACTGCAGTGATCTAACCTTTACGACATTAGTTGCACAACAGATCTGCCACTACTATAGCATTGTATGATTGTAATGTAACACAGTCCCCCTTCATTCAACTGACTCTGTTTCATGCACATTACTACAGTTACAGTGTTTCAGGCTAGGACACATTCGCTGTAGCGCAAATACGACTACTGTCCATTCCTTCACAAGTTAGACTGTCCATACACGCACATCACCATGACCAATGTCGTCCGGTTGTTCCTGCCTACCTGTGTTGAGGAGCTCATTGGAGTAGGGCAGACGGAACACCCAAGTTACACGGTAACTGTGCTAGGAGGACCGTTCCTTGCCCTGCTGGCCCTGGCCCAGCGCCTGGGCTCGTTGTGGAGGACTGTTTGACGATATTGACACCACTGACTAACGCTATCTGGGCCGGTTGGCTAGGAAATTAAAACACACACACAGTTAGGTCTACGAACAAAACACGTCTCAAGACATATCAGTATACCTCTCACACGTACCCGTCTGTCCTTGAAAGCCCTGGACATGCCCTATAGGTACCCGGCTGTCTAAAGCCCTGGGTGACGATGTCCTTATAGAGTACCCGTCTGTCTGAAAGCCCTGGTGACTGACCTATAGGTACCCGTCTGTCTGAAAGGCCCTGGTGACATTGCCCATATATGATACCGTCTCTGAAGCCCTGGTGAATGTCCTGATAGGTAGCCCCGTCTGTCGAAAGCCTGGTAACATGTCCTATAGGTACCAGTCGTCTGAAAGCCTGGTGAACAGGTCCCTAATAGGTCTACCCGTCTGTCTGATAAGCCCATGGTGAATGTCCCTATAGGTACCCGCTGTCTGAAGCCTGGTGACATGTCCCTATAGGTACCGACTGTCTGAAAGCCTGGCGTGAATGTCGCCTATACGGTACCCGTCTGTCTGAAAGCCCTGGTGAATGTCCCTATAGGTACCCGTCTGTTGAAAAGCCCTGTGACATCGCCCTAGGTCCTGTTGTCCAGCCGAATGACCATGGCGCATGAAGGGTAAACCAGTTTATCCTAAAGACCAGGTGCAGGTAGAGGACCAGAGGTCCAGTCTGCGAGGGACGACAGGGAAGATGATGCTCCGCTTCAGCTCGTGTCCAGCTGTTCCCGCGAATCTTCTACTTCCCGAACCCCAACCGAGCGGAAACCGGCACATCCGCCCTCCAGGGCATGGCACAATGTGAAGAAACGCTCCAAGTTGGTTGTGAAACCTGGGGAGGGGAAGAGGTAAATAGAATACTACATAAGTGGGTGTGTGTGTGGTTGTGTGTCCGTGTGTGTGCTTGTGTGGTGTGTGTGTGTGGCTGTGTGTGTTGTGTGGTGTGTGTGTGTGGTGTGTGTTGGGTGGTGATGTGTTGAGAGAGAGAGCTTACCTGTGTGTGTACTGAGGACACAGCCTGATCCCAGGTTGAAAACTCTGTGACTCTCCATCCACTTGACGGCAGAACCTGAGGGGTAATCCTCTCAGAGAGAGAGATTGACAATTAGCACCTGAGGGAGAATGGTGTCTGCAGAGAAGGCGGGAACGTTCTGCGAAGAGAGGGGGAATGTCTCTGCAGAGAGAGGGAGGATGTGTCTTGCAGAGAGAGGGGAATGTTCTGCAGAGAGAGGGGGAAATGTTCTGCAGAGAAGAGGGGGAATGTTCTCGCAGAGAGAGGGGGAATGTTCTGCAAGAGAGAGGGGAAGGTTTCTGCGAGAGAGGGGAATGCCCTGCAGAGAGAGGCGGAAGTGTTCCTGCAGAGAGAGGGGAATGTTCTGCAGAGAGGAGGGGAATTTCTGCAGAGAGAGGGGGAATGTTCTGCGAGCAGAGGGGGAGTTCTTCTGCGAGAGAAGTCTGGAGAGAGGGGAATGTCTGGGAGCAGAGAGGAGGGGAATTGTTCTGCAGAGCAGAGGGGGAATGTTCTGCAGAGAGAGAATATTAAGAAAATAATGCAGTCTGTTGCCATCTAAACCAATCAATAAATCAAGCACCTCAACACATTTATTTTCTCCCCAGCGGGAGACACTCCACTCTTTAACATTTTTGTGATACAACTTATTTTTCAACGGTTGTCCTATATGGCAGAACTTACACTGTTAGCCATAATGAGTATGCTATGTGCCAGGTGAAGTAGCGACTCACTTGTCTCAGCTGGAGAAGCAAGACGTCCCTTCGCAGGGGAGCCCCTTCTCAACCGCTTCAAAGATGATGTCACAACCATCGGTCTCCGTGGTTACTGCCTGGAGATAGGGGAAGCCATCCGGTCAAACAGCCAGAAGGCTGTTAGTAATGACTGTCATTATGAGCCTTTGTAGTACAACGACTAACCTTTTTCAGAGACTCTAAGGTCGTATCAAAATCATCAGTGACTGTGAATTATGCAGGGTGTACCATGTGTCTAATTCTTGTCCAGCGGCGATACTGCTGACTGGTCTCTATAGATGAGTACCATTAGGCCACAAACACAGAGTCAATGAACATCCTCTGTCATGAGCCTGCCACAAACACAGAGTCAATGAACATCCTCTGTCATGAGCCTGCCACAAACACATGTTGCTACTGTAGCTACATCCTCTAGCATAGCCTCTGACTGTTTGGTTGGTTTACAACACATCAGTACCTTCAAGGCTTTTCTTGATATCCTCTGGGTCTATGGCTGTAGTGTAGACTCATTGGTTTTGGCCAACTAAAAGCATGTCTGAATTGCAAATGGCACCCAATGGACCATGGTCAAAGGTAGTGCACTATTTAGGAAACAGAGTGCCATTATGGGACCCACACACCACATCTGTTTATCTCTGTGTGTCTGAAGCTACAATAGTCCAGATAGTCGAGTCAGATTCTTCATGACCACCTTGTTGTTGCTGTCCTCTCCCTCAGGGCCAGAACAACCCAGGCAGTCGTATGTCGACCTATGTGGATGTGAGCAGCCACCCTCAGAGCTCTACGGGCGGGACCCGGCCCTCCAACAGAAAAGTAACTTTTACCAGAAAGATCCCGGGAATAAATGTCTTTATTCACCTCTGTGATGCCAACAGTCACCAGCAGAGGGCAATGTGGCACTGAGCAGATCACATACTGTAGCATGTAGACTTCCATATTTTCTTTAACTAGGCAAGTCCGTTAAGAACAAATTCTTATTTACAATGACGGCCTAGGAACAGTGGGTTAACTGCCTTGTTCAGGGGCGGAATGACAGATTTTTACCTTGTCAGCTCAGGGATTCGATCTAGCAACCTTTCGGTTACTGGCCCAACGCTGGAACCACTAGGCTACCTGCCGCCCCATACTGGCCAAACACTGACAATAACATCCTCATTTGCATTCTGAGTAGAATGTTCTATATACGTCGCAGTAGGATGTTACATGGCAGCCAGTAAAATCTTAAATCTGTAACAGATAATGTGATGTGGATTTCTTTGCTGTCAGAGCGAACCACATGAGTATGTGAAATAGAACCTGAACATGGTATTGAACTGTGGGTCTACACAGTCACAAAGATTTTACAGAGATTAAACACTATGAGTGTGTGTGTGTGTGTGTGTCTGTGCATTTCAAAATCACTCTGTTTTGAGGTGCTGTTCTTGTGTTTGCCATGTTCAAATAAGACCAGACCCTTCCCTTTGAAATGCTGTATCTGATTTCACTGGCTGGGGTCACAGTGCATTTGGCTAGCTCTGGTTTGTGTTGAACTGAGGACTGTGGCACCAGCAGTCAGTCCGTCATTCAGTCAGTAAATAAATCTGTTGGCCTGTCTGAGTGTCTCTCCCTCTCTCTAATCTCTCTTTCTCTCTAACGTATAAGTTGTACTTTTCTTTTAAGAAGTCTTCCGTTATAACACTGAGATAGTCCAGGATTGATGTGATCCTTTGAAGCAGTACACTGTATTCTACATGTAGGTTACCAGACACTACTGTTTAGTGGTGGTAGTAACCCAATGCTCTGTTTCTCCTCTGACAGCAGTTCCATGAGGAGTTAGCTCTACAGATTGTGGTCAGCACAGGAGTCTGCAGAGAGAACGCATATAAATATGCCTGGTTCTTCTTTGAACTGCTGGTGAGTGTGTTCAATATACTCTGAATGTACAAACATTAGCAAGCCTTCCTAATATTGAGTTGCATCCCCTTTTGCCCTCAGAACAGCCTCAATTCCTCGGGGGCATGGACTCTGCAAGGTGTCGAATGCGTTCCACAGGGATGCTGGCCCATGTTGACTCCAATGCTTCCCACAGTAGTGTCAAGTTGGCTGGTAGTGGATCTCTACTCTGAAATGACTTGTTCCATCTCATCCCACAGATGCGTAATTGGATTGAGATCTGGTGACTGGTCAGGCCACTGCAGTAAGCTGAATTCACTGTCATGTTCGTGGAACCATTCCTGGAMAATCCTAGCCTTGTGGCATGGGGCATTTATATTACTGAAAAAATGTATTTGCAGATGGACACACTGCTGTCATGAAGGGATGCACCTGATTGGCGATGATGTTCAGATGTCCTGTGGCATTCAAACGTTGCTCCACTTTTATCAAGGGGCCCAATGTGTGCCATGAAAACACACCTCACACCACCACCAGCTTGTAATGTTGACACGAGGCATGATGGATGCATGTACTCGTGGTTTTCTCCATACCCTAGTCCTCCCATCGGCGTGAAGCAGCAGGAACCGGGATTCATCGGATCCAGCAGTGTTTTTCTAATTCTCCAATGTCCAGTGTTTTCGTTTCTTAGCCCACTGCAACCGCATTTTCTTGGCTTTCTGCTGAAAGATGTGGAACGCAGCCTCCATACCCCATTCCCGTCAAGGTATGACAAGTTGTGCATTCAACCAATGTTGTACTGGACTGTCAGTTGACTAACTGTAGCCTGCCTGCGGCTCTGCACAATTCATGTCAGCCTCTTTTGTCATCTTTCATCAATTACCTGTTTTTCAACCACTGGCCTCCCGTTGGCTGGATGTCCTTTGGGTGGAGGACCATTCTTGATACACACAGAAAACGGTTGAGTGCGAAAAACCCAGCAGTGTTGCAGTTCTTGACACACTCAAACCGGTGCGCCTGGCACCTACTACCATACCCCGTTCAAAGGCACTTAAATCTTTTGTCTTGTCCATTCACCCTCTGAATGGAACACATACACAATCAATGTCTCAAAATATTTCTTTAACCTGTCTCCTCCCCTTCATTTACACTGATTTGAAGTGGATTTAACAAGTGACTTCAATAAAGGATCATAGCTTTCACCTGGATTCACCTGGTCAGTCTGTCTTGGAAAGAGCAGCTGTTCTTAATGTTTTCTACACTGTCTATTTACTTTAATGGCAAAGAAGCTCTAGCATTTTTAGCTTAATGGAGTTGTGTGTGTCCAGGTGAAGAGCATGGCCCAGCATGTGTCTCAGCTGGAGAAGCAAGACGTCCCTCGCAGGAGCCGCTTCTCAGACCGCTTCAAAGATGATGTCACAACCATCGTCTCCGTGGTTACTGCTGAGATAGGGACCATCCTGGTCAAACAGCAGAAGGTTAGTAATGATGTCATTATGAGCCTTTAGTAAACTTACAAACACTTTTTCAGAGACTCAATCTATCAAATCATCACTTAATGCAGTTTCCTTTTTATTTTTTATCCTGATGTCTCTAAGGAGACCATTGGCTGTTTTTAACTGAAATCCAATGTTTTTGTTTGTTTTTGTTGTTGTTAGGAGTTGGAGCAGGCAGAGAAGGTGAACATCAGCCTGGCCTTCTTCCTGTATGACCTGCTGTCTCTAATGGACCGAGGCTTTGTCTTCATCTTGGTCAAAAACTACTGCAACCAGGTCACTACAACAATACACTACCCTAACCACAATACGCTACCCTAACCACAATACATACGCTACCTAACCACAATAGCCTACCTAACCACAATACGCTACCCTAACCACAATACGCTACCCTAACCACAATACGCTACCCTAACCACAATACCTACCCTAACCACAATACGCTACCCTAACCACAATACAACCTACAACCACATACACTACCCTAACCACAATCGCTACCCTAACCACAATACGCTACCCTAACCA
>NC_036872.1:30845447-30862906 GCF_002910315.2 Salvelinus sp. IW2-2015 | reverse complement strand
AGGGGTAAGGTCCAGAGGAAGGCCATCAACGCCACCTACAGTCTGCTGTGTGCCCATGACCTGGACCAGCGCTGTACCCGTCCTGACGTCCGGGCCAAGGTGGCCACTCTCTACCTCCCCCTGGTGGGCATCATCATTGACTCCATCAACTACCTGGACTTCACAGGTACTGGCCTGGCCACATCCCATATCCACACCTATACCCTACCCATTGGGACTTAATGTAGAGTCTAAGGAGTTGGTTGATTGGTTTGGAACTGGGTTGATGTGAACTGTGCAGAGCCGTGGCTGAGTGGTAACAATCATGGATTCAGCGCTATCTATCTAATAGAACTCAGAGGGTTTTCTTTAATGGAAGCTTCTCTAATGTCAAACATGTAAAGTGTGGTGTACTGCAGGGCAGCTCTCTAGGCCCTCTACTCTTTTCTATTTTTACCAATGACCTGCCACTAGCATTAAACAAAGCATGTGTGTCCATGAATGCTGATGATTCAACCATGTATGCATCAGTAAACACACCTAATGAAGTCACTGAAACCCTTAACAAAAGGTTGCAGCATGTTTTTGAATGGGTGGCCGGTAATAAACTGGTTCTGAACGTCTCTAAAACTAAGAGCATTGTATTTGGTACAAATCATTCCCTAAGTTCTAGACCTCAGCTGAATCTGGTAATGAATGGTGTGGCTGTTGATCAAGTTGAGGAGACTAAATTACTTGGCATTACCTTAGATTGTAAACTGTCATGGTCAAAACATATAGATTCAATGGTTGTAAAGATGGGGAGAGGTCTRKCCGTAATAAAGAGATGCTCTRCTTTTTTGACACCACACTSCAAAAAGCAAGTTCTGCAGGCTCTAGTTTTGTCTAATCTTGATTATTGTCCAGTAGTGTGGTCCAGTGCTGCAAGGAAAGACCTAGTTCAGCTGCAGCTGGCCCAGAACAGAGCGGCACGTTTTGCTGTTAATTGTAATCAGAGGGCTGATATAAATACTATGCATGCCAGTCTCTCTTGGCTACGAGTTGAGGAGAGTGACTGCATCACTTGACTGCATCACTTCTTTTTATAAGAAACATTAATGTGTTAAATCCCAAATTGTTTGCGTAGTCAACTTACACACAGCTCTGGCACACACACTTATCCCGCTAGACATGCCASCAGGGGTCTTTTCACAGTCCCCAAATCCAGAACAAATTCAAGAAAGTGTACACTATTATATGGAGCCCTTATTGCATGGAACTACATTCCATCTCATATTGCTCAAATTAACAGCAAACCTGGTTTCAAAAAACAGATAAAGCAACACCTCACGACACAACGCCTCTCCCCTATTTGACCTAGATAGTTTGCGTGTATGTATTGATATGTAGGCTACGTGTGCCTTTACATTTTTTTTATGTAGCTCTGTCGTTGAGCTGTTCTTGTCTATTGATGTTCTGTATTATGTCATTCTGTATTATGTTTCATGTTTTGTGTAGACCCCAGGAAGAGTAGCTGCTGCTTTTGCAACAGCTAATGGGGATCCTAATAAAATACCMAAAAATTCTTTGCTCTCAACAAATATGTGACTCCCCACCATAGTCTCCCCTTCAAACGTGCTCCCCTTTCTACCTCTGTATCTCCTTAGTAACTTCTAATCTGTGTAAATAAAAGTTGAAAATACGTATTTTTTTTGTATTTGACACTTGTGTGTCTCCGTAGTGTCCGAGGCTCGCGGAGGGAAGAGCAAGACCGGAGGGTCAGACGAAGACCCCGACAACATCCCGCCCATTAATCAGTCTATTGCTATGGCAATCGCCGGCAATCCCTTCAACACCTTGGCGAGGAATGCCCTGGCTTCCATGGCGTCTGTGGTAAGGCTATAGGAATGCTGCCATGGTTTTGTATCAGTAGGACTCTCTTCGTTCACCTCCAAGCACATACTGTATGTTTGGGTTCCTCCATCAGACCTGGATTAAGTTAGCTTTTTAAAATGATTCATTCACAATTTCAATTAGAGTAGTAAATTCCTTGCTCTGTAGTTTTGTGACTAGTAGTGATTAAGGTGTGTGTGTGTGTGCACGCATCCACAAGGGGGCGGTGGTGTAGCAGGTGTGCTGCTGTGAGGTAGACTGATGAGCTGTCGGAAGCACACACACACACCATCCATTATGAGATGCCAGCTCTCTTTCTCTATCTCTCTCTCTCACACACACACACACACACACACACACACACACACACACACACACACACACACACACACACACACACACACACACACACCGGGAGATGCTTTATGGACAGGCATTATCATCATAAGTGAACTGGGCTGTGCTGAGAGACACACACATCCATCAAATGTAGCCACGGAAACCACACAGCCACAGAACACCCTCCATTTGTCTCTCCTATTATACTTCGTCTGTGCTAGATGGATGTATGCCCTATACACAATGCAAACTGTAGTTTTTTTTTTTTTTTACAGTTTTGAAAAGTGTTTAACATATTGACATTGAACTCAAGTCGAGGTCTTAAGCCTGCCATTTGAGTAATAGCATCTATGGAATCAGTAGGAGTTTAATGGTTGTCTTCATCAGAGGTCCCAATCAACTCTGTGTAATAGTGTTACTCAATGGTAGACATCAATCACTGGTCTGTATGGAATATTCATCAAACTCAACCTCTGAATTACATGTAGCACCTGTGGAGAGCCTTGGCAGCGGCTAATTGGGATTCCAATAAAATACAAGAACCCATAAACAACATTATACTACAGTATGTCTCTGTCCACTCTAAAGTATACAGTATATCTCTGTCTCTCTCCTCTGTAGCAGTCTGCTAAGGCAGTGGCCACCCTGTCGGCAGAGACCAGCCGTAACCTGCTGCTGTGTTTCCTGTGGGTAATGAAGAACGCTGAGAGGAGTCTGATCCAGCGCTGGACTGTAGACATGCCCTCAGCACAGCTCAACAGACTGCTAGAACTACTCACCATCTGTGTTTCCTGCTTTGAGTACAGGGTAAGTGTATCTGCGCCCTGCATGGAGTATATGCCTAATTAATGTCTGTAAGTAGGATGTAAATGTGTGTGTTATTCTCACTGTGTTTGTGCGTGCATGCCTTCACGCATTGTGTGTGTGTGTTGTGCAGGGGAAGCGGAGCAGTGATAAGGTGAGCACGCAGGCCTTACAGAAGTCCCAGCAGGCCAAGATGCAGCTGGAAGACTCCCTACTGAGGGGCATCGGAGCCCGGGGGGAAATGATGCGACGGGCTGGAGGTCAGTCTGATTGATGAAGAGTAGCTACATGCACAGTACACGACTTAGAAGTATATCTCCTGAAAAGCAGTTCTGAGTAGCTGAAAAGGGAACAATGGTACTCCTAAGCTGCTTTTTGATTGGACAAGTGCCTGCCAGCCCCTTTATCCCTGACCTTTGACCCTGACAGGAAGTGACCGTGCAGGTCAGAGAGTGAACCTGCGCTGGAGAAAAGACCTGACACAGTGGAGGCAGACCAATGACAAACACGACAAGTGAGTTACACGCACTGAGTACAAATGCAATTCATTCATTACATATCTCTCCTGGTATGGAAGAAGATACATTGTCAGACAATACATTTGGAAGAAACTAGTGAAGAGAACCCCCTCTCCGGTTTCCCTCAGAACCAAAGCAGAGCTAGACCAGGAGGCTCTGATCAGTGGGAATCTGGCTACCGAGTCCAACCTCATAGTCCTGGACCTACTGGAGACCATAGTACAGGTCCAACATCTTTCTCCTTATGTTTTCAATCTACCTCTACTTCTTTCTTCTCTCCGTGTTTGAGATTGACTGCAGACTGACTGTTCTACAAATCACCTTGCATCTGCAATAACTACTGATTGTTTGTAGATCAGTCTGTCAGCATTTACCCACAACGCATCACGAAATTGATACTCTCTTGAACACAGCCAACATCATAGTGTCCTCTCTAGTCCCATTGGCTGACATTATTCTCTCTCTCCCTTGTGATTGGTTGTCATGACTGTCTTCCATACAGGCTGTTCCATTGGCTGACTGTAAGGACAGTGTTGTGGGCGGTGTGTTGAGGGTGTTGCTACACTGTCTCACTTGCAACCAGAGTACAACCTTCCTGTCTCACTGCTTCAGCACACTGCGAGCACTCGTCGTCAAGGTACTGTCTATATACAATATATACTGACAGTATTGTGTGTGTATGGATGTGTGTGCGTGTACTGACAGTATTGTGTTATAGTTTGGTGACCTGTTGTTTGAAGAGGAAGCCGAGCAGTGTGCAGACCTGTGTCAGAAGGTGCTCCAGCACTGTAGCAGTCCTGTGGATGGAAATAGAAGCCAGGCCTGCGCTACCCTATACCTCATCATGAGATACAGCTTCAGCTCAGCCAATGTGAGCGCGCACACACACACACACACACACACACACACACATAGACAGATTCCGTCTCATCCTTTTTCCTCTACCACCCAGTCGTTTCCATGTCTATTTTGAGCTCAGTGGAGAAAGTTGCTGAGTGATGTGTTTCTGGGTACTTAGAAGTGAACAGGGAGATATGTCCCTGTCTACCCCTGTGTCCCTGCCTTTCTGTAAGTAATGACAGTACGAGTGAGAGAGAGGCACCACCAGGCACCTCCCCACCCCAACCAGCCAACACCCTCCCACCCCGACCAGCCAACACCCTCCACCCGACGCTCAACATCTCCTACCGACAGCCCAACTCCGACCAGCAACACCTCCACCCGACCAAGCCACACCCTAACCCGCACAGCCAACACTCCTCAAACCGACCACAAACACCCTCACACAACCATCCACCAGCACCAGCCAACACCTCCCACACCGACCAGCACACCCTCCCACCCGACCGAGCCAACACCTACCCCCCGCCAGCAACACACTCCACCCGACCACAACACTCCAACACCCAACCCCCAACCGACAAGCCAACCCTCCCAAACGACCAGGCCACACACCCTCAAACCGACCACAACCCATACCAACCGACCGCCAACCTCCCAACCCACAAGCACCCCTCACCACCTGACCACGCAACCCTCCCGACCGACCAACTCAACACTCCCAAACGCGTACCACGCAAACCCTCCTACCCAACGACCACACACCCTCCCACACGACCAGCAACACCGTCCCAATACCACACAACAGCCAACACACCAACCCTCCCAAATCCGACCAACAGCTCAAACGACCACTCCCATCCCACCGAGCACACACCGCTCCCACCCGACCAGCCAACACCCTCCCAAAACCGACCAAACAACCAACCTCTCCAAACCCGACCAAGCAAAACACCCTCCAACGCAGAACACCTCCAACATCGACACCAACACCTCCCAACCGCAGCCAACACCTCCACCGACCAGCCAACACCTCCCAAACGACACGCAACACCTCCAACCGACCAGCCAACACCCTCCCACCCCGACCAGCCAACACCCTCCCAAACCGACCAGCCAACACCCTCCCAAACCGACCAGCCAACACCCTCCCAAACCAACCATGGCCACAACTCATATAGGTCCCTCCAGGTCAAACCAAGCCTCCTGACCCTTCCATGTCCCCAACCTCGACAACTTGAAAATCACACATGTCCTCAGGCTACATCAGACCTAATCCACTCAATTAAATTAAGCAAAACAGAATCATTTTACATTTGACTAGGAAATGGAAATAATCTCAACAGAGAAAAATGTCCTCCTGTGTGCTACCTATATCCACATACTTTAATGAAGACAGCTTCTCCATCCTAGAGTGGGAGATCAACCATTTCCATCCCCAGGGACATGTACTAGTCTAACCTAAGCGCCAGAACTGGACAGTAACCTCACACCCTCCACACACAGGGGGACAAGCACCTACCTGGAGGGGACTGCATTCCCTCCCAAATATATATGCCCCCCTAGACACAACTATGACAAAACAACCAACAAAAATGGGTCACAACTCAGCTCTGTCGCATGCTGGGTTTGTACATAGTCAGTGGTAGGCTTCGAGGGGAATCCTATGGTAGGTACACCTACAGCCCATCCCTTGGCAGTGGTACTATAGACTACTTTATCAAAAGGCCTGTAGTGTTGATGGTATACTAAATTAAATGATAAAATATGCAGACCACAAATTCAAAATGGCTATTCTTAAACTCTTCAATGTTATCCTCAGCTCTAGCATCTTCCCCAATATTTGGAAACAAGGTCTGATCACCACAATCCACTAAAGTGGACACAAATTTGATCCCAATAATTACTGTGGAATATACGTCGACAGTAACCTTGGAAAAATCCTCAWKGTCACGTGCGCCGAGTACAACAGTTGTAGACCCCCACACATTGACTCGGTACCCGTAACCCCTCTGTATATAGCCTCATTATCTTTATTTTGTGATACTGATTTTATTTTTTATTTTTAATATTTTCTTAACTCTATTCCTTGAACTGCATTGTTGGTTAAGGGCTTGTAAGTAAGCGTTGCAGACTCCAACATTTCCTCAGTGAACACAATGTCCTGAGCGAATGTCAAATTGTCTTCTTACCAACATATCGTACGACAGACCACATATACACCCTGCACACACTAATACAGTGGGGAGAACAAGTATTTGATACACTGCCGATTTTGCAGGTTTTCCTACTTACAAAGCATGTAGAGGTCTGTAATTTTTATCATAGGTACCACTTTCAACTGTGGAGAGACAGGAATGCTAAAAACAAAAATCCAAGAAAATCACATTGTATGATTTTTAAGTAATTAATTTTGCATTTTATTGCATGACATAAGTGATTTGATTCACCTACCAACCAGTAAAGCATTCCGGCTCTCACAGACCTGTTAGTTTTTTCTTAAGAAGCCCTCCTGTTCTCTCCACTCATTACCTGTATTAACCTGCACCGTGTTTGAACTCGATTACCGTTGTAATAAAAGAAACCTGTCCACACACTCAATCAAACAGACTCCAAACCTCTCCACAATGGGCGCAAGACCAAGAGAGCTGTTTAAAGGACATCAGGGATAAAAATTGTGACAGATGGCAACAGGCTGGATGGGCTACAGACAATAGGCAAGCAGCTTGGTGAGGAAGGCAACAACTGTTGGTCGGCAATTATTAGAAAATGGAAGAAGTTGCAAAGGATACGGTGCAATCACCCTCGGTCTGGGGCTCCATGCAAGATGGCTCAGCCCGGGGGCATCAATGAATGCATGAGGAAGGTGAGCTTATCAGCCGAGAACTCCAACGGCAGGACCTGGTTCAATGACCGAAGAGAGCTGGGACCACAGTCTCAGAAGAAACCATAGTAACACACTACACCGTCATGGATTAAAATCCTGCAGCGCACGCAAGGTCCACCTGCTCAAGCCAGCGCATGTCCAGGGCCCGTCTGAAGTTTGCCATGAATCTGGATGATCCAGAGGAGGAATGGGAGAAGGTCATGTGGTCTGATGAGACAAAAATAGAAGCTTTTTTGGTCTAAACTCCACTCGCCGTGTTGGAGGAAGAAGAAGGATTGAGTACAACCCCAAGAACACCATCCCAACCGTGAAGCATGGAGGTGGAAACATCATTCTTTGGGGATGCTTTTCTGCAAAGGGTACAGGATGACTGCACCGTATTGAGGGGAGGATGGATGGGGCCATGTATCGCGAGATCTTGGCCAACAACCTCCTTCCCTCAGTAAGAGCATTGAAGATGGGTCCGTGGCTGGGTCTTCCAGCATGACAACGACCCGAAACACACAGCCAGGGCAACTAAGGAGTGGGCGCCGTAAGAAGCATCTCTCAAGGTCCTGGAGTGGCCTAGCGCAGTCTCCAGACCTGAACCCAATAGAAAAATCTTTGGAGGGAGCTGAAAGTCCGTATTGCCCAGCGACAGCCCCGAACCTGAAGGATCTGGAGAAGGATCTGTATGGAGGAGTGGGCCAAAATCCCTGCTGCAGTGTGGTGTCAAACCTGGTCAAGAACTACAGGAAACGTATGATCTCTGTAATTGCAAACAAAGGTTTCTGTACCAAATATTAAGATGCTTTTCTGATGTATCAAATACTTATGTCATGCAATAAAATGCAAATTAATTACTTAAAAATCATACAATGTGATTTTCTGGATTTTTGTTTTAGATTCCGTCTCTCATAGTTTGAAGTGTACCCATGATAGAAATTACAGACCTCTACATGCTTTGTAAGTAGGAAACCTGCAAAATCGGCAGTGTATCAAATACTTTGTTCTCCCCACTGTAGATAAACCAAACAGCAGTCTTTCTCATGCTTTTTTATTTAAAAAAAGCTTTTGACTCAATTTGGCATGAGGGTCTGCTATACAAATTGATGGAAAGCATTGTTGGGGGAAAACATACAATATTATAAAATCAAGGTACACAAACAACAAGTGTGCAGTTAAAAATTGGCAATAAACACACATATTTCTTTCCTCAGAGAAGTGGGGTGAGACAGGGAAGCACCTTGAGCCCCACCCTCTTCAACAGTTTACATACACCTTAGCCAAATACATTTAAACTCAGTTTTTCACAATTCCTGACATTTAATCCAAGTAAAAAATTCCCTGTTTTAGTGAATTTTGGTTAGGATCACCACTTTATTTTAAGAATGTGAAATGTAAGAATAATACAGTAGAGAGAATTTATTTAAGCTTTTATTTCTTTCATCACATTCCCAGTGGGTCAGAAGTTTACATACAGTCAATTAATATTTGGTAGCATTGCCTTTTAAATTGTTTAACTTGAGTCAAACGTTCGGGTAGCCTTCCACAAGCTTTCCACAATAAGTTGGGTGAAATTTTGGCCCATTCCTCCTGACAAAGCTGTGTAACTGGGTCGGTTTGTAGGCCTCCTTGCTCGCACACGCTTTTTCAGTTCTGCACACACATTTCTATAGGATTGAGGTCAGGGCTTTGTGATGGCCACTCCAATACTTGAATTTGTTGTCCCTTAAGCCATTTTGCCACATCTTTGTAAGTATGCTTGGGGTCATTGTCCATTTGGAAGACCCATTTGCGACCAAGCTTTAACTTCCTGACTGATGCCTTGAGATGTTGCTTCAATATATCCACATAATTTTCCTCCCTCATGATGCCATCTATTTTGTGACCGTGCCTCCTTGCGCAAAGCACCCCCACAACATGATGCTGCCACCCCGTTCTTCATGGTTGGGATGGTGTTCTTTGGCTTGCAAGCCTCCCCCTTTTTCCTCCAAACATAATGATGGTCATTATGGCCAAACAGTTCTATTTAGTTTCATCAGACCAGAGGACATTTCTCCAAAAAGTACGATCTTTGTCCCCATGTGAAGTTGCAAACCGTAGTCTGGCTTTTTTATGGCGATTTTGGAGCAGTGGCTTCTTCCTTGCTGAGCGGCCTTTAAGGTTATGTCGATATAGGACTCGTTTTACTGGGATATAGATCTTTTGTACCTGTTTCCTCCAGCATCTTCACAAGGTCCTTTGCGTTGTTCTGAGATTGATTTACACTTTTCGCATCAAAGTACGTTCATATCTAGGAGCCAGAAACGCATCTCCTTCCTGAGCGGTATGACGGCTGCGTGGTCCCATGGTGTTTATACTTGCGTACTATTGTTTGTACAGATGAACGTGGTACCTTCAGGCGTTTGGAAATTGCCCCCAAGGATGAACCAGACTTGCGGAGGTCTACAATTTATTTTCGGAGGTCTTGGCTGATTTCTTTAGATTTTCCCATGATGTCAAGCAAAGAGGCACTGAGTTTGAAGGTAGGCATTGAAATACATCCACAGGTACACCTCCAATTCACTCAAATTATGTCAATTAGCATATCAGAAGCTTCTAAAGCGATTACATAATTTTCTGGAATATTTCAAGCTGTTTAAATGCACAGTCAACTTAGTGTATGTAAACTTCTGACCCACTGGAATTGTGATACAGTGAATAATAAGTCAAATAATCTGTCTGTAAACAATTGTTGGAAAAATTACTTGTGTCATGCACAAAGTAGATGTCCTAACCGACTTGCAAAAACTATAGTTTGTTAACAAGAAATTTGTGGAGTGRTTGAAAAACAAGTTTTAATGACTCCAACCTAAGTGTATGTAAACTTCCGACTTCAACTGTATATCAATTAATTGGCTAGGGCCCTAGATCAGTCTGCAGCACCCGGACTCACCATACTACACTCTGAAGTCAAATGTCTACTGTTTGCAGATKATCTGTTGCTTCTGTCCCCAACCAAGGCGGGCCTACAGCAGCACCTAGATCTTCTGCACAGATTCTGTCAGATTTGGGCCATGACGCTAAATCTCAGTAAGACAAAAATAATTGTGTTCCAAAATGGGTCCAGTTGCCAGGACAACAAATGCACATTCTATGCCATCAAAAGGAACATAAAACTTGACATCCCAATTAGGATCTAGCTAAAAGTACTTAAATCAGTTATAGAAGCCATTGTCCTTAATGGTTGTGAGGTCTGGGGTCCACTCGCCAAACAATAATTCACGAAATGGGACAAAAACCCAATTGAGACTGCATGCAGAATTCTGATAAAATATCCTTCATGTACCACGCAAACCCCAAACAATGCATGCAGAGGAGAATTAGGACTAATAAAAATCCCCAAAAGAGCTGTAAAATTCTACAACCACCTAAAAGGAAGCAATGCCCACACGTTACACCGCAAAGCCCTCACCTACAGAGAGATGAACCTAGAGAAGAGTCCCCTCAGCCAGCTGGTTTTGGGGTTCTGTTCACAAACACAGACTCCACAGATATCTAACAAGACACACAATCTAAAGTAAAGGAATGGAATTAAGAAGATATAAATATTTGGATGAGCAATGTCAGAGCGGCATAGACTAAGATACAGTAGAGAAGGATAGAATACAGTATATACATATGAGATGAGTCATGCAAAATATGTAAAGTGACTAATGTTCCATTATTAAAGTGGCCAGTGATTTCAAGTGTATGTATATAGTGCAGCGGCCGCTGTGCTAGTGATGGCTGTTTAAGAGTCTGATGGCCTTGATAGAAGCTGTTTTTCAATTTCTCGATCCCAGCTTTGATGCACCTGTACTGACCTCGCCTTCTGGATGATAGAGGGGTGAACAGGCAGTGGCTCGGGTGATTGTTGTCCTTGATAATCTTTTTGGCCTTCCTGTGACATCGGGTGCTGTAGGTGTCCTGGAGGGCAGGTGGCTTGCACCCAGTGATGTGTTGGGCAAACCCCACTTCCCTCTGGAGAGCCCTGCAGTTGCAGGTGGTGCAGTTGCCATACCAGGCGGTGATACAGCCCGACAAGATGCTCTCAATTGTGCATCTGTAAAAGTTTGTGAGGGTTTTAGGTGACAAGCCAAATTTCTTCAGTCTCTTGAGGTTGAAGAGGCATTGTCAATCAATCAATCAATTTTATTTTATATAGCCCTTCGTACATCAGCTAATATCTCGAAGTGCTGTACAGACACCCAGCCTAAAACCCCAAACAGCTAGTAATGCAGGTGTAGAAGCACGGTGGCTAGGAAAAACTCCCTAGAAAGGCCAAAACCTAGGAAGAAACCTAGAGAGGAACCAGCTAAATGAGGGTGGCCAGTCCTCTTCTGGCTGTGCCGGGTGGAGATTATAACAGAACTATGCCAAGATGTTCAAAAATGTTCATAAGTGACAAGCATGGTCAAATAATAATCATGAATAATTTTCAGTTGGCTTTTCATAGCCGATCATCAAGAGTTGAAAAACAACAGGTCTGGAAAAGGTGGCGTTCCATAACCGCAGGCAGAACAGCTGAAACTGGAATAGCAGCAAGGCCAGGCGCGACTGGGACAGCAAGGAGTCACCACGGGCGGCAGTCCCGACGCATGTCCTAGGGCCCAGGTCCCTCCGAGAGAAAGAAAGAGAGAAGGAGAAAAATTAGAGAGAGCCAAGATTTTCAAAATGTTCATAAATGACAAGCATGGTCAAATAATAATCAGGAATAAATCTCAGTTGGCTTTTCATAGCTCGATCAGAGTTGAAAAAAACAGCAGGTCTGGGACAGGTAGGGGTTCCATAACCGCAGGCAGAACAGTTGAAACTGGAATAGCAGCAAGGCCAGGCGGACTGGGACAGCAAGGAGTCACCACGGCCGTAGTCCCGACGTATGGTCCTAGGCTCAGTCCTCAGAGAGAAAGAAAGAGAGAAGGAGAAAATTAGAGAGAGCAAGATTTTCAAAATGTATAAATGACAAGCATGGTCAAATAATAATCAGGAATAAATCTCAGTTGCTTTTCATAGACGATCATTAAGAGTTGAAAACAGCAGGTCTGGGACAGGTAGGGGTTCCGTAACCGCAGGCAGAACAGTTGAAACTGGAATAGCAGCAAGGCCAGGCGGCTGGGACAGCAAGGTGTCATCATGCCCGGTAGCCTGACGTATGGTGCCTAGGGCTCAGGTTCTCAGAGAGAAAGAGAGAACGAGAGAATTAGAGAGAGCATACTTAAATTCACACAGGACACTGGATAAGACAGAGAAGTACTCCAGGTAACCAACTGACCCTAGCCCCCCGACACATAAACTACTGCAGCCATAAATACTGGAGAGGCTGAGACAGAGCGTCAGGAGACACTGTGGCCCCATCCGAAGAAACCCCCGGACAGGGCCAAACAGGAAGGAATATAACCCCACCCACTTTGCCAAAGCACAGCCCCCGCACCACTAGAGGAAATCCTCAACCACCCAACTTACAATCCTGAGACAAGGCCGAGTATAGCCCACAAAGGTCTCCACCACAGCACAAACCAAGGGGGGCGCCAACCCAGACAGGAAGATCACGTCAGTAACTCAACCCACTCAAGTGACGCACCCCTCCTAGGACGGCATGAAAGAGCACCAGCAAGCCAGTGACTCAGCCCTGTAACAGGGTTAGAGCAGAGAATCCCAGATGAAGAGGGAACCGGCCTGGCAGAGACAGCAAGGGCGGTTCGTTGCTCCAGAGCCTTTCCGTTCACCTTCACACTCCTGGGCCAGACTACACTCAATCATATGACCTACTGAAGAGATAAGTCTTCAGTAAAGACTTAAAGGTGAGACCGAGTCTGCGTCTCTCACATGGTAGGCAGACTGTTCCATAAAAATGGAGATCTATAGGAGAAAGCCCTGCCTCCCGCTGTTTGCTTAGAAATTCTAGGGACAATTAGGAGGCCTGCGTCTTGTGACCGTAGCGTACGTATTGGTATGTACGGCAGGACCAACTCGGAAAGATAGGTAGGAGCAAGGCCATGTAACGCTTTATAGTTAACAGTAAAACCTTGAAATCAGCCCTTGCCTTAACAGGAAGCCAGTGTAGGGAAGCTAGCACTGAGTAATATGATCAAATTTCTTGGTTCTAGTCAGGATTCTAGCAGCCGTATTTAGCACTAACTGAAGTTTATTTAGTGCTTTATCCGGGTAGCCGGAAGTAGAGCATTGCAGTAGTCTAACCTAGAAGTAACAAATGCATGGATTAATTTTTCTGCATCATTTTGGACAGAAAATTTCTGATTTTGCAATGTTACGTAGATGGAAAAAAAGCTGTCCTTGAAACAGTCTTGATATGTTCGTCAAAAGAGAGATCAGGTCAAGAGTAACGCCGAGTCCTTCACAGTTTTATTTGAGACGACTTTACAACCATCAAGATGAAAATTGTCAGATTTAACAAGAAATCTCTTTGTTTCTGGGACCTAGAACAAGCATCTCTGTTTTGTCCGAGTTAAAAGTAGAAAGTTTGCAGCCATCCACTTCCTTATGTCTGAAACACAGGCTTCTAGCAGGGCAATTTTGGGGCTTCACCATGTTTCATTGAAATGTACAGCTGTGTGTCATCCGCATAGCAGTGAAAGTTAACATTATGTTTTCGAATAACATCCCCAAGAGGTAAAATATATAGTGAAAACAATAGTGGTCCTAAAACGGAACCTTGAGGAACACCGAAATGTACAGTTGATTTGTCAGAGGACAGACCATTCACAGAGACAAACTGATATCTTTCCGACAGGTAAGATCTAAACCAAGCCAGAACTTGTCCGTGTAGACCAATTTGGGTTTCCAGTCTTCTCCAAAAGAATGTTGGTGATCGATGGTGTCCAAAGCAGCACTAAGGTCTAGTAGCACGAGACAGATGCAGAGCCTCGTCTGACGCCATTTTAAAAGGTCATTTACCACCGTCACAAGTGCAGTCTCAGTGCTATGATGGGGTCTAAAACCAGACTGAAGCATTTCGTATACATTGTTTGTCTTCAGAAAGGCAGTGAGTTGCTGCGCAACAGCTTTTTTCAATTTTTTTTGAGAGGAATGGAAGATTCGATATAGGCCGATAGTTTTTTTATATTTTCCGGGTCAAGGTTTGGCTTTTTCAAGAGAGGCTTATCACTGCCACTTTTAGTGAGGTTGTACACATCCGGTGGATAGAGAGCTGTTATTATGGTCAACATAGGGAGGGCCAAGCACAGGGAAGCAGCTCCTTCAGCAGTTTAGTAGGAATAGGATCCAGTATGCAGCTTGAAGGTTTAGAGGCATGATTATTTTCATCATTGTGTCAAGAGATATAGTACTAAAACACTTAAGTGTCTCTCCCGATCCCAGGCCCTCGCAGAGCTGTGCAGATCCAGGACAGCTAAGCCCTGGAGGAATTACGCAGATTCAAAGAGGAGTCCGTAATTTGCTTTCTAATGGTCATGATCTTTTCCTCAAAGAAGTTCATGAATTTATTACTGCTGAAGTGAAAGCCATCCTCTCTTGGGGAATGCTGCTTTTTAGTTAGTTTCGCAACAGTATCAAAATAAATTTTGGATTGTTCTTATTTTCCTCGATTAAGTTGGAAAAGTAGGATGATCGAGCAGCAGTGAGGGCTCTTCGGTACTGCACGGTACTGTCTTTCCAAGCTAGTCGGAAGACTTCCAGTTTGGTGTGCGCCATTTCCGTTCCAATTTCCTGGAAGCTTGCTTCAAAGCTCGGGTATTTTCTGTATACCAGGGAGCTAGTTTCTTATGACAAATGTTTTTCGTTTTAGGGGTGCAACTGCATCTAGGGTATTGCCGCAAGGTTAAATTGAGTTCCTCAGTTAGGTGGTTAACTGATTTTTGTTCCTCTGACGTCCTTGGGTAGGCAGAAGGAGTCTGGAAGGGCATCAAGGAATTTTTTGTGTGTCTGAGAATTTATAGCACGACTTTTGATGCTCCTTGGTTGGGGTCTGAGCAGATTATTTGTTGCGATTGCAAACGTAATAAAATGGTGGTCCGATAGTCCAGATTGTTGGGAAAAACATTAAGATCTACAACATTTATTCCATGGACAAAACTAGGTCCAGAGTATGACTGTGGCAGTGAGTAGGTCCAGAGACATGTTGGACAAAACCCACTGAGTCGATGATGGCTCCGAAAGACTTTTGGAGTGGGTCTGGTGACTTCTCCATGTGAATATTAAATCACCAAAAATATAGAATATGATCTGCTATGACTACAAGGTCTGATAGGAATCAGGAAACTCAAGAGAGGAACGCTGTATATGGCCCAGGAGCCTGTAAACAGTAGCTATAAAAAGTGATTGAAGGTAGGCTGCATAGATTTCATGACTAGAAGCTCAAAAGACAGAAAAACGCCATTTTTTTTTTTGTAAATTGAAATTTGCTATCAGTAATGTTAGCAACACCTCCGCCTTTGCGGATGCACGGGGGGATATGGTCACTAGGTGTAACCAGGAAGTGAGCCTCATTAACACAGTAAATTCATCAGGCTTTAAGCCATGTTTCAGTCAGGCCAATCACATCAAGATTATGATCAGTGATTAGTTCATTGACATATGGCTGCCTTGTTGAAAGTGAGGGATCTAACATTAATTAACCCTATTTGAGATGTGAGTATCACGATCTCTTTCAATAATGGCAGGAATGGAGGAGGTCTTATCCTAATAAGATTGCTAAGGCGAAACACTGCCATGTTTAGTCTTTGCCGAACCTAGGTCGAGCACAAAGACACAGTCTCAATGGTATGGCTGAGCTGACTACACTGACTGTGCTCATTGGCGGACTCACCTCAAGCTCGGCAGGTTGGCTAAACCAGCTGCTGCCTGGCCTGCACCCTATTTCATTGTGGGCTAGAGGAGTTAGAGCCCTATCTATGTTGTAGATAAAGTGAGAGCACCCCTCCAGCTAGGATGGAGTCCGTCACTCCTCAGCAGGTCAGGCTGTGCCTGTTTGTGGGTGAGTCCAGATAAGAGGCAATTATCTACAAATTCTATCTTTTGGGAGGGCAGAAAAAACATTTTCAACCAGCGATTGAGTGCTGAGACTCTGCTGTAGAGCTCGTCACTCCCCCTAACTGGGAGGGGGCCAGAGACAATTACTCGATGCCGACACATCTTTCTAGCTGATTTACACGCTGAGTGCTATGTTGCACTTGGTGACCTCTGGACTGTTTATCCTAAACATCGTTGGTGCCGACGTGGTCGGATAACAATACTCTACTACTACTCTCTACACTCGCCAGATTTAGGGCTTTAGCAGCGACTCATCTGTTAGACTTAGCCTTCAACGGTCGGTAGCCCTGCCCCCTGCGTCCAAACAGGCTGTCAGAATCGCTGGGTGATTCGCTTTAAGTCTAATACTGCGGGTAATGGAGTCGCCAATGACTAGGGTTTTCAATTTGTCAGAGCTAATGGTGGGAGCCTTCGGCGTCTCAGACCCCGTAACGGGAGGAGTAGAGACAAGAGAAGACTCCGACTCCGACTCGCTACATAATGGGGAGAACCGGTTGAAAGTTTCTGTCGGCTGAATGAGCGACACCGGTTGAGCATTCCAACAGCATTTCCCTCCAGAAGCCATGAGAAAGTTGTCTGGCTGCGGGGACTGTGCGGGGGGATTTATACTAACGTTACTATCTGTACTTACTGGTGGCACAGACGCTGTTTCTTCCTTTCCTACACTGAAATTACCCTTGCCTAACGATTGCGTCTGAAGCTGGGCTTTAAGCACAGCTATTCTCGCCGTAAGGCGATCGTTCTCCTGTATATTATGAGTACAGCGACTGCAATTAGAAGACATCATGTTAATGTTACTACTTAGCTTCGGCTGTTGAAGGTGTTGACGAACCATGTCCAGATAAAGCGTCCGGAGTGAAAAAGTTGAATGAGGGAAAAAAGTTGCGATGGAAAAACTAAAAATATAAACGGTAATTAAAAACAAAACAAAAAACGTAAAGTTGTCAGCTAGCAAAGTAAAGTAAAGTTGGCAGCAAAACGCACAGCAACAAAACGCACAGCAACACGTCTGCAGATTCAACAGGAAGTGACGGATGGAAGTGGAAGTTGCGCCTTCTTCACCACACTGTCTGTGTGGGTGGACCATTTCAGTTTGTCAGTGATATGTACGCCGAGGAACTTGAAGCTTTCCATCTTCTCCACTGCGGTCCCGTCGATGTGGATAGGGGGGTGCTCCCTCTGCTGTTTCCTGAAGTCCACGATCAGCA